>NC_064807.1:88064236-88145508 GCF_023721935.1 Panthera uncia
CCCCCCCCCCCCCCCCGCCCCGGCCCCCAAGCTAAGCATTCACCCTTAAAATGTCAGCTTATACATCTGCCCCATCAGAGAAGGCTTCCCTCCCCTCCGCTCCCGTGCCCCAGACTAGGTCAGGTCCCCTGTTATATCTGCTTAGCAGCCTATATTTCTTTGTGTCACTTGCACAACCCAATTAAATAAGCGTAATTAGTTACTGAACATGACTCCCTCACTAGAATAGAAGTTGCATCCAGGGAGGGGCAGGAACTCAGTCAGTAGCATATCTCTAGCGGCTACCACGGTCTCTGGTATGGTTGACTAAAGGGTAGGACTTAAAATATTTCTTAAATAAATGCACAAGGCTGAATTCTGCCTTTGAAACAGCACAACCTGAACCTCATCCTTCCACGTGAAGCATAAAATACTTGTGAACAGCTATCCTTTTTCTACTTTCTTCCCCTTTTTAACAAACCTTTCTGTCTTGGCAATTATCTCACATTAAATAACCACATAAAATAGGCATATACGTGTGTGCGTATATATTCCAAAGTGTTTTTTTTTTTAAACATTAATTTATTTTTGAGAGACAGAGAGAGACAGAGCACAAGCAGGGGAGGGAGAGAGAGAGGGGGAGACACAGACTCCGAAGCAGGCTCCAGGCTCTGAGCCGTCAGCACAGAGCCTGACACGGGGCTCGAACCCACCAACCGTGAGATCATGGCCCGAGCCGAAGTCGGACGCTCAACCGACGGAGCCCCCCAGGCGCCCCTATCCCAAAGTGTTTTAAAATGTGGGCCCTTCGAACTAAACGTAGGTACAGTGTAATCATGAGCCGGCAGCCCCATGAGGAGCAGGGATTACCTGTCTGGTCCCCCAGCGGGCACCCCGGGCCTACTGCAGGATCTGGCAGAGAAGAGGCAAATATACCCTGTTCGGGTCAGCAAAGATTTCACCACCTTCCCCGGTAGCCATTGCAGGGTGGGAAATAGAGCGAGAAAGCGTGCGAAAGCCCTTTGCTGGACTGTGACGTCAAAGTCGAGCTGGTGGATGGAGCACCCTCTAACAAGTAACAGCTCTTGCCCCAGACGACCGGGTAATTACATTTCCTTGGGGAGCACACTCTAGGCATGAAAATCCAACGGTCCTCGGTGGCATCGGGCAAGCGTGTGCACTTTCAAAAAGGCCAGCCAAATCATTCAGACGGGGAGTGCCTGCCTGGCCACAGTCACTCAGTCAAGTAAAGAACCAGAATTAAAACACAGAAGCCTCTACTATTCCGCATCTTAAAACCAGCTGTAGTCCAGTGAGTCATACAGACTTCCTCTTACAACTAATCTTGGTTGGACCTTTTACCTGCCTGAAAAGGAGTATCCCAGGAAGGGTGAAATTGGGATACGCACAAGATGAGACCTCGTAGCCTGCCCAGCCAAGATCGCCACCTTAGACAAAGGGACTGGCACGGGAAATCAGAATGTGTTTTGTCCAATGCTCAACACGAAGACTTCTTAAATTCTTTATCACTAGGCCAAAAAACGGCTCATCGTAACAAACTGTCATCAATCTAATGTCGACAAGTCAAAGGCGACCTGCCGTTATTTATATTTTTAACTGCTTACTGACTTATCCATTTATACTTAAATCCTGTCCTATGGAGGCACTGCTAGGTAACAGCATCCTCGTCAGGCAAGTGCAATGTGGCCTGTGAACTCCCTGACCGGAGGTGAGGAACGTTGAAGACCCTCTTTAAAGCTGTGGATGGAAACACCTTCAGAGCACAACAGGGTCAAGTCACGTTCTTAATCTTCAAGAGCCAAATCAAAAAAGAAACATGCCCCCAGATCTAGATGTTTCCTCTTTCGTATCTGACTCAAAAGACGCATTCTCACCTAGAGATGGAACTTCCTACAAGCAGTCTTTTTGAGTGAATCAATGAATGAATGAATGAATGAATGAATAAAGGGTAAGTCTGAGGAAGAAGAGGGCTCTGTGCTTTTAGTATTCTGAGATTAAACAGAAAGAGCTCAGGTCAATTTGTTTCCATAGTTCACCTTAATTTCATTCTTAAGGTGTTTACAGAGAGATGGCTTATATACTTAGGATTACACTCAAACTCCAGCTTAACAGGCACGTACAGCTGCCATCAGCAGAACCCTACACACCTTTTTTCACATCCCTCTGTCCTGGGCAAGGTGCATTACACGCTGTGAGACAGCTAAGAGCTATGCATCCCTTTATGAAATACCTAAAATGCCTTTAGAAAGTATTTTATCTGAAAACATCAGTCGAGTATTCAGACTTCTGGCACACCATGCCAAGGCATCAGGCGTGTGGCCTTCTATCCCACGATGCCTTAGAACTGCAAATCCCATCAAATAGGTACCTGCATAACATACCGCCTGAGACGATTTTATACATGCTTGTCTATGAGGTAAAAATGAAGGCAGGTGTCTCGTCACCATAACTTGCTTCCCATGCTCAAGTCTTTCATCTAAAAAATTCAAAGACAATGCAGATACGGGTTCAGGCACAGACGGACTATTTTACAGGACAGGCAGATCAGAACCATCACTGCATTATGTTAATAATGAAGATAACAGCAATAACAATACGCTGGTACACCACTGCGTTCAGCGCTGGCTCGGTAACAGTCTCGGGTGATTTCCTCGAGCAATCTTCTACCAAGTGAACAAAGCTGCCTTCAGCACAAAAGCATCCAAAAAGGGTAAGATACTAGCTGCCATTCCCTCTTCCCACGACACACAGGAAGGAGGAGAAGGGGTTAGGAGACACCACCCCGCATGTGAGCGTGAAGCACCTGATGGAGAAACCTGCCAAAACGTGTAGTTGTGGCTGACTTCCCCGCCCTCGCAGCTGCACACCCTCTCAAGGTCACGTGAACCGGGCCAGGGGAGCTCCAGATTTGCCATTCAGAATTTTTGCCATTAGGGACCTGGAAGGACAACTTGCTGAAGCTTATGCCCCATTTCAAAGGTGAGTCTTGTAGAACTTGCCTGTAGGGATGGAGCTTGGTCTCAGTAAGATAAATCTCTTCTATAAATAATAATGTTTCTTTCAGCCTGAATCAAAATTATTTACCAAGAAAATACACATCAGACAAGTATCATGCATGTTTCAAACAGCCACTCTACCGAGCTTCCCCTAAAAGAAATCTGAGCAAACTGCAAGATTTCTTTAAGTTTCAAGTTCCTAGGACTAAAACAGAAATACCCCAGGAGAATCAAAGGGCACAGGCTTTGACACTTCAGGATAGTGGTTCTCAAATGTGGTCCCAGCAACAGCAGCATCACCTGGGGCTTTGTTAGAAATGCAGACCCCTGGGCCTTGTGCCACACCTCTGAATCAGGAACTGTGAGGGTGGGGTCTTCTGGGGGATTCTGATGCCCTTATTAAAGGTGAGAACCACTGGCCCAGGAAGCAGAAGGATGAAGCCAAAAAACACTAAAAATATAAATTTGGGGGCGCCTACGTGGCTCAGTTGGTTAAGCGTCCTACTTCGGCTCAGGTCATGATCTCGCAGTCTGTGAGTTCAAGCCCCACGTCAGGTTCTGTGCTGACAGTTCAGAGCCTGGAGCCTGCTTCAGATTCTGTGTCTGTCTGTCTGTCTGTCTGTCTCTCTCTCTCTCTCTGCCCCTCTCCTGCTCACACACACTCTCTCTCTCAAAAATAAAAACATAAAAATAACCACGTCAGGTTCTGTGCTGCAGCTCAGAGCCTGGAGCCTGCTTCGGATTCTGTGTCCCCCTCTCTCTCCGCCCCACCCCTGCTTGTGCTCTGTCTCTCTCTGTCCTTCAGAAATGAATGAACATAAAAAAAAATTTTTAATAAATAAAAAAAACATTTAAAAAGCCACAAAAATACACATATATATTTAATATATAATTTTAAAAATAATTTGAGGTTCAAAGGGAAAAAAATACATAGTGCCTAAACCTTGGAAAAAAGCCCAGTGGAATTCTGCCAGGTGCTAAAGGTACCAGCACAGACTGAACTCCAAGCCTGACAAGCACTTAGCAAGTTACATACCTGAGATCTCCACTTCTAATTTTTTTTAATGTGGCATTCAAGTCGAATTCCCTGACAAGTGTAAAGAATCATTCAATAGAAGTTTAACAAGATAATGTACAACCCAAACAGTACACAGGTCCACCTCTGAAAGGCTTGGGCCTTTCCCACCTACTGGTTTAAAAACAAAAAAAAAGTTTTTAATAAAGCCCAAGTCCATTTTTAAGAGGAATAATCTGTCTAGAATAAGCAGCTGGGCTGCAAGCTGGGTCTATAAAGTTCCTGATTGGATCTGTATGAATTGTTTGGTGGTGACAGGACAGGAAGGGATATTTGGTCCAAAGCTTCCAGCAGATTTTCAGAGGGGAACTGAGGCACCCCAAAAGTTAAGAACCACTAACTTATGAATGAGTTTATGAGATTAGCAGTTCGTGTCACTTATCAAAGCGAAAGATGAAATGTTTGGGCTTCGAAGTCAACCAACAGGGTTCAAATCCCAGTTGAGAAGCTGTGAAAGTGACCTTAGGCCTCAGTTTCCCCATCTTCCTCACCTGTCTCTTAAGACTGTGGGAAGGGTTAACGGGGATCATGCATGTAAAATAGCACCGTGTCAGGCACATAAGTACTCAGTAAATACAAACCTGATTATAACAATATTACTACTAAATGAAATGTATTGCTGGGTACATGAAGCTTCAGTCTACCCATGTAACAACTTGTATGTGCAACATTGATAAAACCATTCTATAACTCGAAATGGATACACTTCATGTTTGCTGCTGTGCTCCGTCAACTATTCAAAGTAGCACTGGTCTTAATGCAGACATTAAGGTCACTGTATCTGTTCTTTCTTATCACCCCCTACTGAGCCTGCCATCACCAACAGAAAGGCAAAACTGTCCCCGGTTACTCAAATAATGCTTCGTGGTCTCTCCTACCATTATCTTTACTTTAGAAAGTGACCTGTGAATTCTAGGCCAGTCACTACCAGGCCTTGTTTCGTATCAAGGCTGGGGTTTTAAGGCACTTTACTCATTAGATGACAATCTGAATTCATTCAACCTTAAAAAGTTTTCTGTTACCTTTTGCTGGTTCCCAGGACAGAACAAAAGTTAGCACTGCACAAGGGACAAGAAGAAACTGGCGAGGTCCTAAGATCATATATCTTTAATATATATATATATATATATATTTTATTCTCCCCCCCCAAAACAGAGACATTAGATATTAAATGACTAACTTCTAGTAACTATAGGCTTAAAAAGTAAACCAGAAAAAGGATAATCTCAAATTGCTGATGGCAGACCTCTTTCAGACCAATTTAAATGGCCAAAAATGAGGAGTATTGTCAAGCAAACTAAATTATACTAAACACAGGGGAGGAATCTCAAGTGTGAGTATATGTTAATTATACACACACATATTTTTAAAGCAAAAAGCTACAGGTTTGAATGTTACTGAGTATACTTTGCTTTCATGCTTAAGCTCAGCTCCTTACATGACAAACAAAACTAATATAAATAAAACCAATCTCTCAAAGAGAGATTTATAATGTGAAGAATTTACAGGGGGTAACCTCTTAAAGCATCATGTAATACAAAAGAAAGGATACAGAAGTCATCACTCACTGGGTCGGGCTAAGGGTCACCAATGCGCTTAGTTATTTTTAAATTTTTAATGTTTAATTATTTTTGAGAGATACAAAGACAGAGCACAAGCGGGGGAGGAGCAGAGAGAGAGGGAGACACAGAATCCAGAGCAGGCTCCAGGCTCCGAGCTGTCAGCGCAGAGCCCGACGCGGGGCTGGAACTCACGAACCGCGAGATCATGACCTGAGCCGAAGTTGGACGCTTAACCGACTGAGCCACTCAGGCGCCCCAATGTGCTTAGTTATTATAAAGCCGTTAACACTTTGAGTCAATCAACTGAGTCAAAATGTTTAACTGAAGCCCCGGGAGGACTTGAAATCCCAGAAATTCAGACTTAGAAACACTCTAATTCACAAGCCAACTCTCTTACTTCACAGACGAAGAAGCTTAAGCTTAGAGAACTTCGATGGCTTGTTAAAAGTCAAGAGCTATCTGATTTTTAGCAAAGGCCTAAAACAGTTGATGCATCGCTGTACTTGGTTCCTCTGCATCCAAGAGTATACCGTTAATTCCAGGAAAAGCTAGTCCACTGTGGCTTGGAACCTGGAAAAGAACATACCTGTACCCTAACAAATGGTGAAAGAAGGACAGAGCTACGGGATCAAGTCAACTGTAATTCAGAGCCCAAAACTCACCCAGCACTACACACCCACCGAAGGGTAGAAACTATCTTAGGAAATGCCTTTGCAATAAATTATACATCAAAGGAAAAATAGCCAAACTGATACTCGAAGCCACTGGTCCTCAACGTCTGGCGTACATCAGAATCACCTACAACTGCCTCCAAAATATATACCCAGGGTATCCTTGGAGAGCAAGCATGGGGGCCCGTGTACTATGGGGCTGGACATCTGCGCATGGAGGTTCTGATGAACACGACTGCTTGAGATCGCTTGTTCCCGGCGATTTTGTGATTCCGTAAACATTACACAGACAGGTATATCTTTGATTTGCCCTGGGAAGACTGTTCAGTTTCGGCCCACAAATGACACCAAGCATGCACAAAACGCATCGGATTACGCCGCAACAGTAGCCGTGTGACATGCCCTCACTCTTAACCCAGGGAGGAAGGGTACGAGCGAGTCACAGGATCCGAGACACTCCAAGTCAGTGAAGCGGGGTACTGAAGGCCTGTAGCCGCCCAAGAGTCTGTCTAACTAGGAATTTAGAAACACACGAAGCCCTCAGGACACGAGGAAACGCACGAAGTGAAGAAAGCTTCCATCATCCACCTTTCCAGGCACCTGATGGAAGAGGGTTTTAGGTAAGATATTAACTTTAGTAAGAGGATATTTTCATTTTACATCGTCTATAAATTGCCCTTAAGTTTACACCAGGTGGTTAGGGGAAGACTTCGCTGCTCCCCAGGGCGATAGCGGAGAACGTTTCAGTGTTTCTGAGGGGCTTCATTTGCCTGATGCACGACTGTTACAGGTACGTTTCCCTACACAACCCTAAATCAGCCCTCCCATTTGCATACTCCAGGTTTACTCAGGAATGTTCAACTTCAGAATCACAGGTGGCTGCTCGGCAAATCAAGGGCTCCCCGAAGACTCGGTTTTATAAATGCTTCCTGAAATTTACAGCCCCGCCTCGCCGGCCTGTTTGAATTCCGATGACTCCAAGCGGATCCCGAAATTGTAAATCAAAGCATCTCAGAAGAGTATTATTCTATTTTAGTACTTTTACAGCTTACTCTATGCAAAGCGAAGTGCTATTTCCAGGCTTTCTATTAACACAACACAAAACAAACAAACAAAAAAAAAAAACCAGCAAGGATTTTAGTAGGACTTGTTTCTGCAGTAAACGTGTCCTTTTACAAAAACATCACACACTTGCCGGCCTAACTTAGACTAACGTGTTGACAAGCACAAGGGCTGCCATCCCCAGCAAAGCTCAGGTGTAGGAGCCCCTGTGGCTGTTGGAGCCCCCACAGCTGGACACAACGCACCCCCCTTCAACGTGAGACGCGCACGCACAGGCACCTGCGCACAAACTCTGGCCGATCGCTTCCAGCCACTCGGTTAGAACGACAGGCCGGCTTCGGTCAAGCGGGAGCAGCAACGAGGCCAGGAGCACCGGCCTGGGGCCCACAGCGGCACGCCCTGGGGACGGGACCCTGGGCCACCAGCCCTGATCTCTCCGGGCCTCAGTTTCCTCCCCTGGGAAATGGAGGCGTCAGCAGCGGCCGCCTCTCCCCTTCGTCGCAGGGACTGCAGGAGGGAGAGGGCGACCGCTGGGCACCGACTCGCCCCGGGAGCGCCCCCTCCCACGCTGCCGCCCGGCCCCCGAGTCCAAAACACGCGGAGCACAACTCTCTCGCAGGGAGCACAAAGAGCTTCAATCCTCCGAGGTCTCTCGGGCCGCGGGCTCGTCGTCTTCCAGTTCCGCGAACGAATGAATGAGCGTCTAGCAGCGGCTCCGCAAGCAGCTGGCTGTCGCCTAGGGTCCGCCTCGGCCGACTGGAAGTGACTGTCTCTGACCGTCAATCAGGCACCCGCGAGCACACGCGGAGCGAGGCACCCCAGTCCCGCAAATTCCAGCGGACGCGCCCGGAGTCCAGGCGGGTCCCCGAAGCCCACGGGCCGCCTCCATTCATTCTCCGCCCCACCCCCGGCCCCCCTCCGGAAGCCCCGGCACCAGCCGCCCTCCCCCACCGGCCCTGCCCCTCCGGCCGGGGGTGGGGGGGGGGTCTCTCCCCTGCCCTCCGCACCCCGCGGGAGCCTGTCACCCCGCCAAGCGAGGGGGCTGGCGAAGGGGCCCGCCTCACCCCTGCCCTCGGCACCGCGCCCCGGGGGTGCAGCCGTGCCCTCGGCCGCCGAGGAGGGGCGAGGTGCTGGTCCGGCCCGCCTCTCCTCCCCGGGGACTCGCCAGCTCTGCGGGGCCCCGCCAGAGGTAGCACGTAATCAGAGGGAGGGGACAGCCCTCCGGACACCCCTTCCCGGGCTTCCCTCTCCGGCAAGGGAGCCCCTTGCCCCAGCCCCTCGGGGCCCCCCCCCCGACCGGGGTAGTGGTGCCAGGGGTGCCCCGAGAAGCCCCCGTGGAAAGGAGGGGGGCGACACCCCCATACTCACCCACCGTCTCCTCCCCCTCAGCTGTTTACCTCACAGTTCCTCCAGCCTACAGGGCGCCGCCATCTTGGACGTACAGCACCTCCCCCGTCGTGAAAGGCCCACGGACGCTGCGGCCTCCGCCACGAAAAAGAGTGCCCGGCTGGGCCTCACCTCCCCCTCGACCCCAGCGGCAGATGACCGCGGCCGGCAGCCCCGTTGGACGGAAGAGGCCGTCCTGCTCATTACCGGTGGTGAGAACCAGCCGAGAAAGAACGCAGGAGAGTTTGTAACGTAGGGGGGGGGCGGGGACGGGCGGAAGGATCCCGAAAGGAGGCCGCTGAGAGATCTTGTGACTCTGAAGGAGGCGAAAAGAAGGGCCGGCGCGGCGGGAGGAGCCACGCGAGGGAGCGAGGGGCGGGGCGGAGGTCACGTGCTCGGGCGGGCGGGAGGGGCCGTGCAAGAGGCGTAAACAAGGTGGCCCGGCTGGGTGTGGTTGGGGTGCCTGCTGCCTTCCCCCTCGTCCCCTCTGCCCTTGCAGACCCGGTTGTTCCCTCCTCCCCCCCGGCCCCCTTCCCGGGGTCTCTCTCTCTCTCTCTGTAACCCGCCGCAGAGCCGCGATCGTGTTTCCCAAAGAGCCCCTGGGGCCCGCGTGGGTGAAGGGTCCGCTCTGGAGCCTTGGGGGAGTGGCTTTTCACTCCATCCGGGCAGCCTTCGTTCCTTTGCAGAATATTCGCAAAACCCCACCTCTGGGACTGTGAAGAAAGAACCACACTGGCGCCTGCCCTCAGGTTGCCAACGCCTCAGACCTGATCACGACAGTTGTGGACAACCACCCTAATCGGAGCAGACAGCTTGGAAATGAAGCAGCCTTAATTCCGTCCCTTCTATTTCCTAGCTGTCTATCGGCTAGACCTGACAAGTCTTAAAGTCGGCGGGGGCCTCAGTTTCTTCCTCTGGGAAATGAGCATCACAGCATTCCTCAACTGAGAATTCAAGCCCCGAGCATAGTAAAATGCTCAACAGGTGATGTTCTTTATCAGAGGCCAGAGCAGCATGACAGAGCAGGCAGAGAGTGAGATGAGCCTAACGGAATTTGAAAGGCTTTTTGAAGGAGTGGGCATCTGCTTTGTTTTTAAAGGAAAGGTAGGTTTTATGAAATAGAAATGGGAGAGGCGGTTGGGAGGCCGAAAGCACCAACGAATCAAGAGCCTGGAGGCAGTAAGTGCTGGGTGCCTTCTGGGAATAACAAGTTTTGTCATGGGAACCAATTGGGTCACAATGCCAGGCAGCTTGCGATGCAAGGGGCCAGGTGCATCAGGGGCCAGAACAGTGGGTGCTGTCGGAATTTGGAGAGGCCCAGTGTAGTCCCAGGTGGGGCTGCTGCTAGCTTGTCTGGTGCTTTGTGAGAATTAGACACCCCTTCTGAGACCGTAGCCCATGTGAGCAGAGCCCAGGGTGTATTTCAGCCCTGTCCTCTAGCCCCCAATCCTTCTGGATTGAGCAGTGCACAGCCTTTATAACCATGCTGGTTTATGGGGCAGGTGGGCGTTGAGCTGGGGATTCAACCAGTCTAACGTGGTTATGGAGGCAGTTGGGGGAAGCCAAGAGTTCTTGATTCAAACGGACCAGAGCTTGAGTGCAGGTTTCTGCTGTCGTACGAACGGACTCAGCCTTCGTTTCCTCATCCACAACATGGAGTGATAATAATGTCTGCAGAGTGGGGATTTGAGGTTAAATCAGTGAGACGTTAAGATATAACTAGGGTAAAACCTAGTTCCATAAATGTTACTTCTGGGGGCGCCTGGGTGGCTCAGTGGGTTAAGCGTCAGACTTCAGCTCGGGTCATGATCTCATGGCCCCTGAGTTCGAGCTGTCAGCACAGAGCCCAGAGCCTGCTTCGGAGTCTGTGTCTCCCTCTCTCTCTGCCCCTTGGCCACTTGCACTGAGATTCTCTTTCTCTCTCAAAAATAAATAAACATTAAAATTTTTTTTTAAAAAATAAATGTTACTTATGTTACCATGTTGATTGTGTTCATGGCCAGCATCCATCACTCCCAGGAGCTGGTCCACCAAATACTGAACTCTATGTAGCCACCCAAGGGCCATCAGCTGGGGGGGTGGGGGGGGGTGGGATCCAGAGATGAAAAGGTTGGGGGAAAAGGGGAAGGATCTGGTTTCTCCACAAACCATTTGGCAGGAAGGACCACACTGCCTTTGCATGCACGCCAGGGCCGGGACTCAAGTGCATTCAGAGATTTCTCAGTCCAGGGATTGGAGGGCCCAGGTTAAGGGGCGGAGTCGAGGGCCAGGCACTGCCCTAGAGTTCTGACCCAGGAACCTCCCTCCCTCCCCCCAATTTTCCTTAGCGCTCTGACCTCATCCTGCTGGAATGTTCTTCTCCGTGGAAGGGAGCAGTGATCCATGGAGCTCATCAACTCCTGGCCCTCAAGGGGGGCCCGAACTACGTTGTTACTGTTTATACAGTGTCTGGAAGAAGAATGGTAATTGTTCTCTCAATATGGACCACCAGGGGCTTGTGTGACAAGAGGCCAGAAAGAAAAGGCGGAGGCAGCCCAGCCACCATCCCCAGCCTCTCTTAGTCCAGGCTACCTGGATATTTTTTTCTCTAAAAGTCATGGGTCGCCTGTCTGAACGTGACAAGAAACAAAGGAGCTGAGCCGGTGTAGACAGGTGGTGCTGACTGGATAGACGGGGTAGTCTTCCCCTGCATTAGTCTGTGCGACATCTCCCCCTCCCCTTCCGAGGGACAACCACAGTACCACCCTCGAGCCACGGGGGGCACTTGGACCCGGCCTGGCCAATCCCCATCATCTAGCCAAAGAGATTGGCCGTTGGACACGTGACTTGAGCTGGACCAATCAGGGTACTTCCCTGAGTCTATATATGGATACTAAAGAGAGATTGTGTCTTGCCTCGGGTCACTAAACCCAGATGAAGAAGCTGTGACCCTCCACGTCCCCATCTCCTACAACAAACTCAGAAGTCCAGCCAAATGATGGAAAAAACCTAGATGGAGACCAAGACGAGATGGAAAAAGAAATATAATTCGCTATCTCCTGAATTTTCAGAGTCCTGGAAAAAAGCCTGCTTTCACCCTTCTGTATGTGGCCTCATGCCACTCACCCTGCCTCCAGTGGCCACACATCTACAGGGCTAAGTCCAAGTTTCTGGCAGTAGCCTCCACAGAGCCCTGGAACCCCATCTCAGCAGCAGCCCCTCGCTGTTTAGCACTGTGTCCAAAAGACCAAGATTATATGTGTATACACTATATACATATATGACCATGCACGTATCTATGCATGTACTTTTAACTTACATAAATGGTTTATGTTTGTGGTGGCAGTTTGTTTCTGACCTTTTGCCCCACTCACTGTTGTTTTGAAGCTCCGTGCATGATGCTCTGTATGCATCTAGCCAGTAGCTTCTAATGGCTGACAATTATTCAGCGATACGGATCTACACTGATCGGCCCTCCACTCTCCCAGGGAGGGAATGATACCCACGGTGCCATCTGAAACACAGGGAGGAACATGCTGTACTGATACGGCTGAGAATGTCTTTGGGATGTATATCTAGGAGTAAAACTGGTGGACTTAACTTTGTTGTTGTTTTTAGAGAATTTTTTTAAATTTTGTTGGGGTATAATTGATATACAAAAAAATTGCACACATTTAATTGCACACACATCTGGATGACTGCCCACAAAGGCCCACACCCATGATACCATCACCACAACCAAGGTACTAAACACACCCGTCACCTCCAAAAATTTTGCACGGACTTACCACCAAATTGTTCTCCAGAATGGCTGCCCCAGTCTACTGTCCACAAAAATGCCCACATCCCTGCCAACACTTGGCATCGACTGGCTCTTTCATGTTTTCAGTAAACTAGGGCTATACTGACATGTTCTTATTTTGTTTTGTTTTTAATTTTTAACGTTTATTTTTGAGAGAGAGAAAGCGCGCACAAACGTGGGCACACGCATGGAGGAGAGGCAGAGAGAGGGAGACGGAGGTTCCAAAATGGGCTCCGCACTGACAACAGAGAGCCCGATCTGGGGCTCGAACTCACAAACCGGGAGATCATGACCTGAGTCAAAGTCGGACGCTCAACTGACTGAGCCACCCGGGCACCCCTGACATGTTCTTTTTTTTTTTTTTTTTTTTTTTTTTCAACATTTATTTATTTTTGAGACAGAGAGAGACAGAGCATGAACGGGGGAAGGGCAGAGAGAGAGGGAGACACAGAATCAGAAGCAGGCTCCAGGCTCTGAGCCATCAGCCCAGAGCCTGACGCGGGGCTCGAACTCACGGACCGCGAGATCGTGACCTGAGCTGAAGTCGGACGCTCAACCGACTGAGCCACCCGGGCGCCCCTGACATGTTCTTGTTTAATTTACCACCCTCTATTAGTGAGACGGAGCATTTCTTCATATTCTTGTTAAGCTGTGGGTTTCTTCCTCTATAAATTGCTGATTCTTATCTTTTGGCCATTTTCCCAATAGAGTTACTATCTTTCCCTTGTTGATTTGTGGGAGCACCGTCTCTGTTTTAGGTGTGTGCCCCCTTGTTGGCTACAGATATTTCCAATGTTTCCCCCAGTCTGTTATCATCCTAGTAACTGTAACTGTATTGTATTACATTGGAAGAGAGACATTAATCCTGATGTTATCAAACTCATCTCCCTTTTTTTTTTTTTTTTTTTTGAGACTTACACTTTGGGTTTTTTGAGGTTTTGCTTAAGAATGTCCTTTCCAAGTGGTGCCTGGATGGCTCAGTTGATTAAGCATCTGACTTTGACTCAGGTCATGATCTCACAGTTCGTGAGTTCAAGCCCTGCATTGGGCTCTGTGCTGACAGCTCGGAGCCTGGAGCCTGCTTTGGATTCTTGCCTCCCTCTCCCGCAGTTTGTGAGTTGGAGCCCCACATCAGCCTCCCCACTGTTGGCACAGAGCCTGCTTCAGATCCTCCGTCCCCCTCTCTCTCTGCTCTTCCCTGGCTTGTTCATGCTCCCCACCCCCCACCCCGTCAAAAATAAATAAACATTAAAAAAAAAAAAAAAAAAGATTGCCCTTTCCAGGGCGCCTGGGCAGCTCAGTCAGTTAAGTGTCCGACTTTTGATTTCAGCTCAGGTCATGATTTCATGGTTCATGAGTTCGAGCCCTGCATCAGGCTCTGCACTTGACAGTGTGGAAGCTGCCTGGGATTCTCTCTCTCTTCCTCTCTCTCTGTCTCTCCCTGCCATCTCTAAATAAATAAATAAATAAACTTAAAAAAAAAAAAAAGAAAAAAGAATGCCCTTTCCAATCCTTTTCTTAGTCAGAAAGGAGAATTGGCCTTGGTGGCCACAGGTGGGCAGTAACAGAACAGATTGCCTGGTGAGGCCAGAGAGGCCCGGGTGAGTCAGGATCCTGGGTCGACAACCCAGCCGTGTGGCCTGGATGAGTCACTGGGCAATCTCGGTGTCTCCACTGGGAAAATGGGGATGAGACCAATACCTTAAATACCCAATTCTTAGGGTTGCTGGGACAGCTCGGTATGAGACACATGTCAATGCTCGGAGGGTGCCTGCCACGGCGTGGGCGTCAATAAATATTGTTATTCCTGTTACCTGCTGTATGAGTGTCCTCCGACTGCCCTAACAAATTACCCCAAGCAGGGGGGTGCTGAAAACAGTAGAAATGTATTCCCTCACCATTCTGGAAGCCAGAAGTCTGAGAGCAAGGTGTGGGCAGGGTTGGCTCATTCTGGAGGCTCTGATGGAAAATGTGTTCCGTGCCTCTCTCCTGCCTCATGATGGTGCGGCAGACTTTGACCTTCTGTGGTCTGTAGCTGTGTCACTCATGTCTCTGCATCTGTCTTCATGTGACCTTCTCCTCGGTGTGTGTCCGCTTGTCTTCTTATAAGGATACCAGTCACCGGATTCAGGGCCCACATTAACCTAGCATGATTTCATCTGAACTGCACTATACCCGTAAAGACCCTATGTCCAAATAAGGCCACATTCTGTGGTTCCAGGTAGACATGAATTGGTGGGGGGGGGGGGGGGGGAGACACCATTCAATCCTCTACACCTGCTTTCAAGGAGCATAGAGTCCAGCAGATGAGATGGGAAAGGGACTGATCATACTGTGATTCAGAGCCAGGTCCAGCCCAGGAATAACAGGCAAAGTGCTACGGACAAAGAGGCTGTACTCAGAGTGACAAGGGCCACCTACCCGTGGGGATGGGATTTCAACCTTGCTCCTGGTTCAATCAGGAATTTGCTAAATGGTGATAGGCCAGATGGGCTGTACAGGAGGAAGACCCAGCTTCGAGCAAGACCACCTAAGGCTGTTTGTTTAATAAATGGTCACATTTAAGATATGTGTGAAATCGAAGATAAGCAAGTCAGTATATGGGGGGCCTCAAGCTAAATAAGAAGCTTGAATTATATCTGGAGGCAATGAGGGGGCCCCAAAGGTTTGAGAGTTTTCTGGAGAATATTGGCAAAGGCTTAATCTTGACTTTAATGCCTACTAATTTAACTTTGAAATGCTGGGCTGGCTGTCTCCTTGGACAAGTCCCCATCACACCTCAATCTGCCCCTTGCGATGCCGTGTGCAGGGCCATATTCCATAGTGTGTTTAATTTTAGTCTCACGGTCACTGTGAGACCTCCCCCCTCCCCACAAAGCATGGGCATTCACAACCAGAGGTTCTATTTTAGCCGGGCCTCCTCTGAAGAATATACAGTGATCATTTGGAAAACGATCAGGTTAGATCCCTACCTCACACCCTATGGCAGAATAAACTCGTAAGGAACCAGAGCTCCAAGTGTCAAAAGTAAAACCATACAAGTGCCAGAAGAAAACAACACGAGTGGGTTGTTTGTACTCAGGAATGGAAGAAAAAAAAAAAACTTTCTAAAAATGGCCAAAAAGAAGCAACAAAAGAAAAGGCCGACAAATTAGGCGGACTCCCCCAAAGAAAACAAAACAAAACATCTTTTGTGCGGCAAAGAGGAAACTAAGCAAAGTCAAAAAATAAATCAGCTGAGAGAAAATATTTGCAACTTATACCACAAGCCTCCTAATATATACGGAGAACTCTTGGACTCTTTAAAAAGAAAAACCACAATTATTTCATAGCAAAAAAAGGGCAAAAGACATGAGCAGAAAGTTTGCAGAACAAGAAATTGTAATTGAGTTCAGACTTCTGGCCTCCAGAACCACTGGGGAATAAATTTCTGTTGTTTTAAGCCACCCAGTTGTGGGCATTTGTTACAGCAGCTCTCAGAAACCTATACACTGACCATAAAAAGGAATTTCTATAATTTAAAAACACACTGAATAAGTAAAAATCTATGACTTTATAGTGATACTCAAATTTTAGGGGAAAAAAAGAGGAGAAGAGAGCAAAAAGATCCAATTATGCCAACACCTTCTGATGAAAATCAGCAATTAAATAGAAAAGATTAGGGGCACCAGGGTGTCTCAGTCTGGCTCTTGATTTCAGCTCAGATCATGATCCCAGGGTCATAGGATTGAGCCCCAAGCTGGGCTCTGCACTGAGCATGGAGTCTACTTGGGATTCTCTCTCTCTCTCTCTCTCTCTCTCTCTCTCCCTGACCCTCTCCCCTGCTCATGCTCTCTCTCTCTCTAAAAAAAATTAACTAATTGAGGGGCACCTTGGAGTCTCAGTCACTTAAGCATCTGACTTTGGCTCAGGTCATTCAGGTCATGATCTCACAGTTTGTGAGTTCGAGCCCCATATCGGGACTCGCTGCTGTCAGCATGGAGCTCGCTTCAGATCCTCTCTCTCTGCCCCTACCCCACTTGCTCTCTCTCTCTCAAAAATAAATAAATGAGGGGCGCCTGGGTGGCGCAGTCGGTTAAGCGTCCGACTTCAGCCAGGTCACGATCTCGCGGTCCGTGAGTTCGAGCCCCGCGTCGGGCTCTGGGCTGATGGCTCGGAGCCTGGAGCCTGTTTCAGATTCTGTGTCTCCCTCTCTCTCTGCCCCTCCCCCGTTCATGCTCTGTCTCTCTCTGTCCCCAAAAAAAAAAAAAAAAAAAAAACCGTTGAAAAAAAAAATAAATAAATAAATGAACATTAAAAAACTAATGAGTTTTTAACAAGAGAGAGAAAAGATTAATCGCTTACGTACCTCATATTTGTTCGTTTAATGAGGGAAAGCTCTTCTTTCCAGAAAGAATGCCAGATAACAAACAGAAGGAACGGTAGGATCCGAAGAATCACCATTTGCAAACTCCAGTGAAGGGACTGACTCAGGCCAGGACCAGCAGTGGATGCTGAACCCATTAGGGAAAGACTGTGGGGGAGACAGTGGTCACATAAGGACAGTCCTACTCCACAGACTGCTTCTCAACTCACTTTTATTTATTTTTTTAATGTTTATTTTTGAGAGAGAGAGAGAAAGAATGAGCGGGGGGGGGGGGGCAGAGGGAGAGGGAGACACAGAATCCTGAGCAGGCTCCAGACTCTGAGTTGTCAGCACAGAACCCAATGTGGGGCTCGAACCCATGAATCGTGAGATCATGACCTGAGCCGAAGTTGGACGCTTAACAACCGAGCCACCCAGGAACCCTTTGACTCACTTTTATCATGGAGAGAACCAGCTGTCACCACTTTAACCAACTGACCAAACTGGACATCCTTAAGGTGGGGCAGCCTGATATGGGGGATGTCCTATACCATGCAGCCCCCAGCTATGAGGGAGGGGAGTAGCTGTACCGAAAACATCCCACCTGAATCTACTCAAGCCTTGGCCCCAACTTCCAGCCAGCATGGGGATGGAGGTACAGGTTCAACGGCACCATGAGATATCAGACAAATCCAGAATGCAGGACCTTCCACCAGACCCATCTTGGCTATTATGGGGGAAACACAAAAACAAAAACAAAAAACCCAAAAAACCCTGCAAACAAACTCAGCATCAAAAGAAAGGGGTAGGGGGCGCTGTTGTGTCAAAAAGGACACTAAGGAAACCAGCAAATGCCGTGCTTGAAATTGGGCAAGATCCTGATGTAAAAGAGAAACTTTAAAAGGAAACTGGGGGGAACAGCAAAAAAATGTGAACACGGGCAGGATAGTCAATGGTACTGGGGAATTATTGATAATTCAATAACTGTAGTTACGGGACGATGTAAGGAGTATCTGTTTTTAAGAGATACACACTCAAGTATTTATGGGTGAAGTGTCGTGAAGTCTGCAATAGACCTCCGGAATGTTTTATCAGAACAAAACGGCTTTATACGTGCGTGCATATGCACATAGAGAGATAAACCACGCTTGGCAAATGTAACTATTGTTGAATCATGGTGGTGGATATATAGGTGGTCGTTAGACGTGTTCCATTTACTTTCTTGTTTGAAAATTTTCGCCATAAAAACTTGAAAAAAAAATATTTGAAGATCAAAAAAGAATTGAAATGGGCAGCGCAGGAAAAATCTGTGATCCCTGCACCTCCACTTTTCCCGTCTGTGAAAACGGGGGGGGAGGGGGGGCTGGGTGGGATGGTTGGTTCTTAAACTGCGGTAAAATACACATAACACAACATTTACCGTCTTAAGCCTTTTTAAGTACCCGGTTCAGTGGCCCGAAGTACATTCACGTTGTTGGGCAACCATCAACACCATCCACCTCCAGAACTTTCTGCTCTTGAAACTCCATCCCCATTAAACATTTAACTCATTTCCCCCCCCCCCCCCCCCCCGGCCCCCCCCCCCCCCCCCCCCCCCGTTCTACTTTCTGTCGCTAGGATTTTGACTCCTGTAGGTCCTTCATATGCGTGGAATCATACAGGATTTGTCCTTCTGTGTCTAGCTGCTTTCACTCAGCATCATGTCCCTTACGTTATCCGTGTCCATCCTTTGTTGTTGTTGTTGTTGCTTTTAATGCATATTTATTTACTTTGGAGAGAGAGAGCTTGAGTCGGGGAGGGGCAGAGAGAGAGGAAGAGAGAATCCCAAGCAGGGTCCGCACTGTCAGCGCAGAGCCAGACGTGGGGCTCGAGCCCACAAACCGTGAGATCGTGACCTGAGCTGAAATCGAGAGTCAGACGCTCAGCCGGCTGAGCCGCCCAGGTGCCCCCGTGTGTGTCCTTTGTAATCTACAAACCACTCATCTTGCAGAAACACATGGACATAACACCACCTTTCAAGGACATACTGTCTGAGTCACGAGGGCACCGGGTCGCCACCCTCTGCCCGGCATCTAGGTCGCTTTCTGGGGTGGAGGAGACCTTCCTGCACACTCATGGGGTGATAAGAAGCAAGAGAAGGAGAAAAATGCTGTCCTTTGGGAGCTCTGATAAAATGGCAAGTTGAAAATCAGTGAAGGCAGCCAGTACATGCAAACCGATGTCAACTGCGTACAAATCCCAGGAGCTGGAAGGCTCCCTCCTGTGGATTCTGTGCAGTCAGCCTGCAGGACATTCCTAGTGCCGACGGGCAATGGAGAGCCGGCCCTTTCCCAGACGTGTGTGAATTTCTAGTCCTCTGCAAAGGCGTACGCGTGCCTTCCTGTGGCTTCCTGCCTCTGTGTTCCCTTGAGGCTTTGCTTCCTGGGTCTGGAAGCTTCAGTAAAGCCCCCAGGTCCAGGCAGGCGTGGGAGGGACACAGGACCTCTCCCTGCTTAACAGCCTCAGCAAACTCCTCTTCCCCGGGGAAGCAAGGCCACCACTCGCCAGGGCTTGACTGAAGAGGTTAGGACCCACCGGGAGATCGTCACACTCCCACAGTCGGCTGGTGCACAAACACGCACACATATTCACATGCACACATATTCGTGCACGCACACACACACACACACACACACACCACACGCACTGCTTGCACAGACTTGCATACACGCCTTTCATGCTTCGTGATCCCGTCATGTGCCAGGCGTGGTGCTGGGGAAACACTGGGCGGTAGAAATGGGGGGCTGGGGGGACCCATCCCAGGGGATCGGACAGATCGCCCACACTTATCTTGTGCGGACTTGGCTCTGGTGCCAGCCTCGCCCGAGGGTCGCTTCTTGGTTTTCCATCATTCGGTCGATAATCCAGGTGGCAAAATGCTCCCGCGGACTAACAGGGATGAGGCTTGTGAGGCCCCTCCGCCCTCTCGGGTCCAGGTAGATGATCACAAAGGTTTCAGTCCTTCCTCCTGCCTGCAGCTCCTGAGCGAGTGTCCTGGGAGTATCCGGGGAACGTGAATGCGGAAGTCATCGGGCGTTGGATGAGCAGTAACCAAACGTCACGTGTTTCATTAATAATTGGGGCGCCTGGGTGGCGCAGTCGGTTGAGCGTCCGACTTCAGCCACGATCTCGCGGTCCGTGAGTTCGAGCCCCGCGTCAGGCTCTGGGCTGATGGCTCGGAGCCTGGAGCCTGCTTCCGATTCTGTGTCTCCCTCTCTCTCTGCCCCTCCCCCGTTCATGCTCTGTCTCTCTCTGTCCCAAAAATAAATTAAAAAAAAAAACGTTGAAAAAAAAAAAAAAGACAGAAATTGCAGAATTCTATCCCCAGCTACTGAATAGTTCTGCTGAGAAACAAGAAGTCACACCTACAAAGCGTTTTCATTTATAAACGTTTTTGCACGGGTTACCTCGTTTGCTACCTGCAACAACCCCGGGGTAGTTTTATCCTTGGCCCCATTTCAGAGATGTAAAGTCTGAGGCTCAGGGGAAGCTAGTGCCTGCTCGAGGTCATGCAGCTGGTTGTGAGTCAAGACCAGGCTGCATCTGGACGCCAGAACGATGCTTCCATTTCACCCCAGTGACTGGAGAATTAGACCTCCTCTCTGCGGATTGCCGCTGGGGATTTCTGTTTTATCAGACGCAGATGATACACCGAGGTTAAAGGCAGTGAAAAAACAGTCACCATTGTGAAGGGCTTGCAAGAAGATTGGGAGGCCAGGGCCCCAGTCCTGGCTCTGCTTTGTAGGCTTCTCAAGGCCTCAGTTTCCTCTTCTGAAAGCTTCCGTGGCTGGATGGGGGAATCTGTGGTTCCCCCGGCTCACCAGTCCCCAGCCGCCTCCTTCCACGGAGTTTCCCAGTTGCTTGAGGGAAATTGTTGGAGACCTTCTGAGGAGGGTTCCGGGTGAAAAGTCACTGTCGGGGCGGATGGAGCAGGTCCGTCTTGGGGTCCCCACGTGCCCTGTTTGACACCCCCACCAGGGTTGCTGGGAGGTACCAGGCAGGAACGCAGGCCCTTTCAGGCTGCTGGCCCACACCCCCTGCCTGGGCAGAGCACCCCTCCTTCCACACTTCTCTGAGGCAAACAGACCACCTAGTGAAGTGAGTGCACCCCGCCTCATGGTCACCCAAAGGGTGTTTCTTGTCTCCATCTGGAGATTCCTGGAGGCAGGAGGGTTGAGCTCACAGATCGGGGGAGGCATTGCCTGACGGTGTGGTACTCAATAGCAAAGGATCAATAAAGATTTGTTCGAATTGAGAAACATTATAGGCACGTATCCATTTGTGGAGAGGGGAGAGAGAGCCTGGAGGGTGGGAGTCAGAGGGAGGAGGGAGGGAGGAGGGAAAAAGAGAAACTTAAAAAACACATATCGGGACATGCATACTCTTTTGCTTTTTTCTTCCGACTCTGATCACGCTTGTAATTTAAGCCGTAATTAGATGAATGGATGGGTGGTTGGATGGATGGACGGATGATGAATGGATGGCCGGACCGAAGGTCGGATGGTTTCAGGCTGGTTTTTGCCGCAGGAAAAGGAGGCAGGAGCGCCACCGTGTGGCTGTCTGGTGAATTGCTTCATCCGGAAGAGCAGGGCGCCTGGGTGGTGGGGCTGTTGGCCCTCAGGGCACCGCCAACCGCGGAGTCGCGAGTCGCAGGCTGCGGGGCTCCCGCCACCTCAACTGCCTGCAGCTCCTGGCAAGCAGCCTGGGCCAGGAAAGAGCTCCACAATCTCCCTGAATGCCTTGAGTCGCAACAAGACAGAGGATGGGCGCTTTTCTGGTAGAGGAGGGTGGCCCTACGGCACAGGGGCCCTGGGGCGCCCCACCACCAGGGGTCCTCATGTTCCGGGGTGGGTGGCCTCAGCTCATGTTTGTTGCATTCTGCATTCTGTGGCCGTTCTAAGCCAAGGCCAGAAAGGTGCCCGACGTGACACTGCTGATGCTGTGTGCTGGGGCCCCAGCCTGGACCCTTGCTGCCCACCCGGCACGTTCACCGCCCTCATCTCCCTGGCCTCCCCCGAGCCCGCCTGCACGTGTCTGGGATGTCGCCACGGGGGGGGGGGGGGGGGGCTCTGCACACTGCCCACTGCCGGGCCCTCCGGTAACAGCGGCTCTCGCTTCTCCAGCCTGGCCGTGCTCCCTGCAGGTCAGCATCAGGAGGAGACTCTGTGCCGTGGCCGGTGAGAGAGGGCTCCCTAGCATTCCTGCCTGTGGGTGGTTGCTGGTCCCATCGAGAAGCAGCTGAGTGCCCACTGACAAAGAATCCAAGGGCCGTCATGGGTGGTCCCGGGGATTGTGGGCATCTGGGAAGGCTTCCTGGAGGAGGTGAGAGCAGAACCGAGCTGAACATGGGAAAGAGGAAGGGCAAAGGCAGGGACTGGGATTTGGTGTCCAGCAGGGACTAGACGCAGCACGTCCAAGTGACAAAGAAAGGACGCTTAGAAAGTGGAAGGTGGGAGGTGGAAGCCATGGCCCAGGCACCTTCCTGGCCTTATTCTGCGTGGTGACAACCGCTCTCTCTGCTCCCGAACTCACCCCTGCCTCCTGGAGGTTGGGGCAGGAGGATCGGCCAGCCCTGGCCAATGAGAGACCCCGATCCCTCCCACTGGCATGGCGATTGGTGCGGGGGCGATGGCTTGTGACCGGGCTGGGCCAATCAGAGTCAGTCTGGGGCCTCTCCTTGAAACCACCGAGAAAGGGGCTTCCTTTCCCCTGGGGTTTCTAAGATCGGGGACTACAGCCGACCGTGTCGGTGATCTCAGCCCCAGGACAAAAGCCAACAGAGAAGAAAGCAAAGCTGAGAGATGGGGAGAGACAGATGCAGGCGTGGATTCTCCACTCGTTCATTCATTCACTGTAAAAACACCACTAGGCAAACTCTAACCCTGCTCCTGCAGTGCTTCCATTCGGCGTGGGCAGTCAGGCCAAAAATATACATGAGTAAATACAAAGGCGATAAGTCAACAGGGCAATTTCAGATGATTATGAACACGAAGAAGAACAAAGGGTAGGATGATGGGGCAGAAAGTGGCTGGGGTGGGAAGGTCTTGCTTTAGTTGCCGGTCAAGGAGGTCTCTCTGCAGAGATGACATTTCAGCTGACCCCGGAATGAGTCAGCCATGGGGAGGTCTGTAGCAAGGCCATCCAGGCAGAGGGGACAGCAAGTGCCAATGTCCTGAGGCGGGAATGAATGAGATCTAGACAACATCGTCCGGGCATCTGGATCCAGCCATGCCTGAAGCTGACACTTTTCCGTGACATGTACTAATGGTTCTGTTGTTGTTACAAATTCGGTTTCTGCAAGTTGCTTTGTAAAAAGTGCTGTCCTTTGAAAGAGGTCTGACACCGAAAAACATTGAATGCTGGTCCCTGAGGCCAAGGTTTGTGTCCTGTGAGGTAAAGGGAAATCACTGAAGGTTTTTAAATCGGGGATGAATTTTCCTGACCTGCTCCTTCTTTCTTCTCTAGGCTCATCTCCCCAGTGTCCCACCCTCCCCTCCCCTTGTCCTGCCCTCTACCCTCCACCCGTACTGAACTTGGCTGCTGTCAGTTCCCTGGAGGTCCCGCCTCCAGCTCTTTGACCATGGTGTTCCTCTTTTGAGACACTCTTCCCTACTTTCCTTTTCCCAACGAACTCAGCCTGGCAGCAACCCAGATATCACTTCCACCAGCTTCATTAACTCTCCTTACTCCCCAAGTCTGGGTTCGTTTCCCCAAGCCCGTGCTCCTTTGTATACCATATCTACACCACAGCACTCATCAGCCCGATTTATAAATTTCGGGGTACTGTGTCCCACCTGCCTAGACCAGGAAGGAGCCCATGACAGCTCCTGTCTGGTTCTTTATATATAAATATATAAATATATAAATATATATATATATATATAACTTTTATTTTTATATTATATATATATTTTTACGTTTTTTTAAATGCTTATTTTTGAGAGAGAGAGACAGAGCATGAGTGGGGGAGGGGCAGAGAGAGAGGGAGACACAGAATCGGAAGCAGGCTCCAGGCTCTGAGCTGTTGGCACAGAGCCTGACATGGGGCTCGAACTCACGAGCTATGAGATCATGACCTGAGCTGGAGTGGGATGCTTAACTGACTGAGCCACCCAGGCGCCCCCTGTCTGGTTCTTGTTGGAAACCCCAGCATCTGGCACCTAGCAGGCACTCGATAGACATGTATTGGCGAAGACGGTTATAGACTGAATGTCTGTATCCCCCCAGAATCCATGTTGAAGCCCTGATCCCCAGTATGATGGTGTTTGGAGGTGAGGGCTTTGGGGAGATAAGTAGGTTAGATGAGGGTGGGAGCCCCTTGATGGAATTAATGTCTTTATAAGAAGAGTACAAAAAGCCGGAACTTGAGGACTCTCTCAGTCTCTCTCTCTCTCTCTCTCTCTCTCTCTCTCTCTCCCTCCTTCTCTTTCTCCCTGCAAACCAAGAAGCTTGTCCTCACCAGAAACTGACTCTGCCGGCACCTTGATCTTGAACTTCCCGGTCTCCCTGCGAGAAATAAACGTCGTTTAAGTCACCCGGTCTGTGGTATTGGGTGGCAGCCCAAGAAGACCAAGACAGGGAGGAAGCGCCGAGGGAAAGAGGGCAGAAGGAGGAGCCCGGAACATGACAGGTGCCAGTGGTAACTTGAATAAATGAGTGGATGACCCGGCACAGGGCTGCTGGAGGGATTTAGCCCTCGGGAGAGGCTAAATGAAGGCGCTTCATTGCCACGGCTGCGTGCTAAGGCCAGGGGTGTTGGAGGGGACCCCGGGGGCTGGGAGGTTTCAGACGGCAAGGGCCTGCCTGATGCTGCACGGGGGCTCCGCAGGCCTGGACCCTGCTGTCCCGCAGAGGGGTCCCAGTGGCTCCCGAGAAGGCCTGCTTTCACTTCCATTCCGGGCTGGGATCCTGGGCTAGGAAGAGAGCCCCGGAGTTGGTTACTAAAGAGGGGAAGATAAGGTTGTGGGATCACAACCTTAGAACAGCAGCTGGCCTGCGTCTACCCATCTCAGCAGCTTTACCCCAAACAACCAAACACCCCAAATGCAGAAAGTGGTGGGTAAAGTAAGCCACAAAGAACTGCGAGACCATTTACTATGTTAATAAAAGCTGCGAGAGAATTGGGGCAGCTCTAAATAAAATAACACTCGGTGGAAAAAGAAAAGACCCACTGGTTACGCAAAATAGAACTTTTTAAACATTTATTCGTTTTTGAGAGACAGAGCTCGAGCTGGGGAGGGGCAGAGACAGAGGGAGACGCAGAATCCAAAGCAGGCTCCAGGCTCCGAGCTGTCAGCGCAGAGCCCGACGCGGGGCTCGAACTCACGGACCGGGACATCACGACCTGAGCCAAAGTGGGACGGTTAACCGACTGAGCCTCCCCAGGCGCCCCTGCATAAGCAAAATGTAGATGTGCACATATAATACAGTGAGGATGGGAAGAAATGGGAATTTGTGCTTAATGTCCTTGGATTATTTTTTAAGTTTTCTGTATGATGACACACAGTTCTAGCTGACTGTCAGTAATGTGCAAGATCCAAAGAACACTCCAGATCTTTCTACACACTCTCTCCACCAAGGAGAGACGGAGGGCTGAGGGCCATGGTCTCCTGTGTGCGCCCTGCGTGCTGGGACCCGCGCCCCCTGCGGCGGGAGCAGGCCCAGGTGACCTCGAGGCAGGACCCAGTCGCAGAACAGCCTCGCCCAAGACCCCCTTTCTCCTCCTGTCGGTCTCATCGGACCTGCGTGTTACCTCGGGGCTTCCTGTCTCCAAACTTGTTTTCTTACCGAGGGAAACATAATCTCTCCAGCGCTGGGCTGGGAAGGCATGCAAATCAGCCTAACAGTGCTCGGTTTTGTGAGTTCTTCTCTTATGCAAAACCTCCTGAAATAAATCAGTCATCCCTAAGCCGTGGGAGGCTTGAGGGGCACAGGAGGGAGAAGGTGGGGGAGCAGGGGATGGGGCCCCAGCCTACCCCCGGTCTCCTCGAGGCCGCCAGATGGCGGCACGCGCAGGGCCTGGGGCCCAGAGTGCAACCTGCAGGTGGCCGAGGGGCTGGCTCGCGGGGCAAGCGCCTGGGCTGCTCCTTCCCCTGTGCTGGGGTCAAGTCCGGGGAAGCGTGAATTTGACCTTTCTTCTCAAAGGTCACCTCTGCAAGGACGAGTGGAGCCTCTCTAGGGGCCGTCTGGGGTGGCTTTGGAGCCCTGCGCTCCTGGCTTGGGATGGAGGGAGAGAGACAGAGACAAAGGAAGGAAGGAGGAAGGTGACGAGTTTGTACAAAATCAGGTGTACGAGGCAGCACTTTATTTTCACTTTAATTTCTTTTTAATGGGATGATTTAGCCGCTCCTTTCTCTTCCAGCAGGTCTGGGGCGCGGAGGGGCGCAGAGCGCGGCTCCCAGGGCGGAGGGCTGGCGGGCGGGAGCGCCGTCGGGCCCGGGAAGCTTTGATAAGCAAATGCCGGGGCGCTCTCTATTGGCTGCTCCTTCACCGCCAGATTTTGACACAAATAATCAGATTGAAAATCAAGGAGGGGAACAGAAGAGGGAAAAAAAAAAAAAAAACAGAGAGAGAGAGAGTGAGTGAGGGAAAGGGAAAAAAAAAAAGGAGAAGTATCTATTGGAGCAGAGTCCGAGGTTGACAGAGTGGAGCCGGTCCCCAGAGAGGCTGAGTGAGGTTCCCACCAAGACCCGCGACCGACCCGGACGCCAGGTGAGGGCTCCATCCCAGCCTTTTCTTTTTAAATTTGCATGTGTGACTTAGGTTGTTTCCAGGCAGGTTCCCGGGGCCCTTCTGCAGTCATGGGGAGAATAAGGTGGGCTCGGAGATCTCTTCCATGGGGCACAGCTTTCAGTGTTTGAACCCGGCCGGGGAGAAGGCAGTGGGAGGCAGAGCCCGTATGGGAATTACGCCCTCTGCCAACCGTGCATAAGTACCCTTTCCAAAACTCCATCGGGTCTGCCAAGGATCACCTGTGTGTGCGAGGTCATACCCACACCCCGGATCTCCCAGGGACCTGGCCAGAGCGTGGGGCGACACTCCTTGAGGTGCCTGGCTTGGGTGGGGGGGAGCGTGGGGCACAGACTGGCTGTGTCCCCCCCCCCCAGCCCTCTGAACTTGCCTTGTCTATAAAACAGGAGTGAACCCCAGTTCCTGGGACACTTTGAGAGTGAGTGCCCTCTCATCCAGAGCCTCGTGAGGGGAGAAGGGAGAGTGCCTTGTCCACTGCCCTGGCCCCCAGCCTCCAGGAACGAGAGGGCTGTAGAAGGACACATGTCGTCTCAGTCTTTTCTACCTAACTTTGGAGAAAAACCCTAGTTGAGAGTGGGCGTCTGGGGTGAGGTCCCCGCTCTAAAACAGGGTTTGTTAAGGGGGAAGGTGGTCCCTAGAATCGCTGTGGGTAGCTGCTTGTGTACATTTTTCTGAGATAGTCTGAAGTTTTCACGAGTTGCCTAGAGGGGGCTAATGAATTTGCAGGCTCCGAACTTGGTTCTGGTACGAGCTAACTGAGCTGCACCTGCCCACGGGGCTCACGCCTCCTAATATTTCTTCGTAAGCAACGGACGGGGAGAAGATTTCAGTCTTAGTGAGCTGGCAAGTTTCTCGTCCTCGGAGGTGGTACACAGGGGACCCTTTATGTACAGAGATGTGTGAGATGGCCTTCCAGCTCAAGATCTGGGGGTCGGTATGCTGGTTTCCCTGCAGAACGTTCCTGGGGAGCATCAGAGACCCCCATCTGGGTTGCGTTTGATGGATGGAGTTACCCAAAACCAATGCAGAACATTTTCTCGAGGTTTTCGGGAGGGTGGGTGGGGTGGGGGTCCTCTTGGAGAACCACAAGGACTCCCGACGTGTCTGGGGCCAGATCGCCACCAGAAAAATAGCCTGATCACATGTGATCTCGACCCTTTTCGGCAGCAACAGAAAACCTCACCGTCCTTAATTTAGAGGGAGGTTTTTTTGTTCATTTGTTCTCAGGCATTCAGACCGATGGGAACTGCTCCAGTTCAGAGATGTTGGGGAAACGTGTTGTTCGCTCATTTGTGTTCTCATTGTGGTAAAATACACATCACAGGAAAGTGACCGTTTTCACCATTTTTTGAGTGTGCAGTTCTGTGGCATTAAATGCATTCACAATGTTGTGCAACCATCACCACCGTCCATCTCAAGGACTCTCTTCATCTTCTCAAACTGCAACTGTCCTTTCTGTGTCTATGAATCCGACTTCTCTGGAGACGTCGTATAAGCCGAGTCCTATGACATTCGTCCTTTCGTGACTGTCTTATTTCGCTTACACGTGCCCCCAAGACCCATCATGTTGCGGCAGGTGTCGGGACCTCCTTCCTCGATACGGCTGAATAATGTTCTGTTGTATGAAACAGCCATATTTTGTTTGTCCACCCCCTGCTGATGGACAGTTGGGTTGTTTCCTTCCATCTTTTGGTTATTGCGAACAGCGCTGCGATCAATTTGGGTAGACAGGCATCTGTTTGAGTCCCTGCCTTCCGTTCTTTTGCGTGTAAACTCAGAAGTTGGTTCACTCAGGATAATTGCAGTGTCTCAACGTAAGAGGAAGACGGGAGAAGTGCTTGCAAATTTCAAATAAGAATAATGAACCGCTCTCCGCGCGGGGCCCCTCACATCGCCCCGGACCCATTTCCCCTGACTCTTACCTGGAAAAGGGTTTTTAATTTTTGTTTGTGTTTCCCCTTGAGTCACGTCTTTAAACAGAAAGGAAGTCTGAAGCGTCCTCTATCACTGACTCTGAGAAACAACGGAGTCTTACCCAACCCTCCCAAAAAGGGAACCCGGGTGATGAGTTTCTCAGTCAGGTAGGTCAGTCCCGCGTTGAAGGTCAACAAATTGTGCATGGGATTTTAGAGCAAAAGGGAAGTTTAGAAATCTCTTAGTCCAACGGTCCCTTTTGAGAGATAGGAAAACCAAGCCCCAGGTTGGAGGCTGACGTGGTCAAGCTCAAGGTCACAAAATCAGACCCAGCCCCACGGGAGGCCCGAGGTGCCTCGTCGTGGGGAAATCACAAGGCTGTGGCTCTGCGTCCGCCTGGGAGTAGGGGTGTGGGGCTGAGATTCTGACCCCGGGGTCGGGGCACCCTCTATCGGGATCGAGGGTTTTGGACGAGATGTTAACACCAAGTCTCTTTCCGGAGGCCGATACCATCAAGACCTCTGTTTCATGAAGAAATCTTAGGGTTCTTTCACAATCTCTGCTCCGAGCCCTTTCTCAGAACCGTCGAGTGAATCAAAACGGTGTGGTTGTTAATTAACTACAGTATAGGTGATTGGTTCCTGTTTTTTTTTTTTTTTTTTCTTTTAAACTCAGCTAACAGGGGCCAAAAGGAAGTTCTCGCGGTGTGTTTGCCCCCACGGGCGCTTAAAGGCTGGGCCATGAGGCTGGCTGTGCCTCCCTGCCAGGCTTAGCTGAGAGAACTTTCTGGGGAGGGAAGGGGAGGAAGCTGGGGACTCTGAGGGGATCACCAGAATAGGCCCTGAGGGTCGCCTTCCTCCAGCCAGGGACCCTGCAATCTGGGCCCCCTTGCTCGTGCACTTGTGCTGTCCTGGGTTCTAACCGGTTGACCTCTATGGGGTCCTCAGGCTCTGAGCCCAAGGGAACACCAAAGCTTCCTGAAGGAAGTCTTTCTCACCTGCTTCTCCACTCAAAGCTCTTCAGGAACCCACGTGGAACTTCTGGGTTCTGAAAAAAAACAGAGGGATCGAAAGAATTGGATCCCCCCCCCATCTTGCCCCACCCACCAGCCTTCCCTCCCTGTTCCAGGCGGGCAGAACCACAGATGCCCACGGGCAGAGCCCTGGGCCAGGAGTTCAAGTCCCAGCAGAACAGGAACACGGGGCCTGGACAAGCCACTTTCCTCTCTCAGCCTCAGTTTCCCCCTATGAGCCTGGAAGACAACCTTGTCCCCAGTGGGTGTCAGTTTGGTGACATCGTGCACACCAGGGAGCTTCAAATGCCTTCCTTAGCGTGTGGAAGGAGTTCCCTCTGCACAGAGTAAGCGCCCGCCCGGTGGTCTGACGGTCAGGAGCATAGAGGCCTGGGGGGGCGGCCTGGGATCTGCTGGGGATCATGAGCCAGTCTCTAAGCCTCCGTTCCTCCTCCGTAAAATGGGGCAGTAGCAACTCAGCCCCCAGGTCAGAATTAACCGAGCTAAGGCCACTCAGATTCTGGCTGCAAGAAGGATCTCCTGGGATTCCAGCACTGAAGCTTGAATGCCTGCCTTTGGTTCCGACTTCCTAATAAGATACTATATAAAAATAATAAATCATCTTTTGATGGAGAGACCATGGTCCCTTGGAGGCCTCCCCCCCGCCCCAGCCGCAGAACAAAAAGCAAAAAAAAAAAACAAACCAAAACCCAGTCCCCACCTCCCCCTGTGTGTGTGTGTTGGGGGGGGACCCCCGCTGGCTCTGCCTAGGGTCTGGCCTCCCCAGGGGGTTCCTGGGGCCAAGAGTTAGAAGGGGAAGGAAGGGGGCTCTGAGGAGCCCGGGCGGGGGAGGGGGAGGGGCAGGAGGAAGAAGACTGTCCCCGGGAGATAAGGCCACCGCAGGCTGCCCGACAGCCTGGGGGGGGACAACAGGCCAGGCAAGCCTTGTGAAGCCAAAATCTGACAGCTGGACGGGACCCCAGGGCCTTCAAGTCCCACCTCCTAGTTTCAGATCCCAGAAGGGAAGGGCCTGGAGCATGTCCCTGGTCCCGGTCCAGGGCTCAGCCCTGTCCTCAGAGTGCACCTGCTTTGGGCGGGGTACTGGGAATGCAAATGGACAGGCCAGGACAGGATGTGGGCTGTGCCTGCCTTCCTGAAGCTTCTTCTCCCATGGGCTGAGATGCCACCACCTGCTCTGTGCTCCTGCAGCCCAGGCCCCACGCCAAGCACTTTGCACATTTGTTTGCAAGGAGGTCCTTTCTGCTCCAACAGTCGCAGGAAGGTGGGTTGCGATCCCCATTTAGCAGATCTGGACACTGAGACCTACAGCGAGGAGGGCAGGGCCTAGGATGACCCGGGAGCAGAGGGGTCTCTCCAGACTCCCGATGCCCTGGGGGCTCTGGTGAGGGGCAGGCAGGCCTGGGCACAGCTGGGGGGGGGGGGGTCCGTCTCCTGCCTCGTTCGGGGTCCTCCCTGGGGGAAGGGGTTCCTCCCTGGGCCTGCTCCAAAGGCAGGGCTCCAAGCTGCTCTCTCTAATCTCCCTCCTCCCAGCCGGTTCCTTGCCTTGGCCTTATCACCCAGCCCTGGCTGTTGTTGGAGCAGCTATAATCCTTTTCCCGCGCTTGGCCCTATGGTCCCTGCAGCCCTCCGTGGCTGCTGGCCTGGGGAAGGGGGTTCCTGCTCCAGTGCCCGGGAAAGGGAGCAGCAGAGGAGCCACCGGGAACGGCATTGACAAAGTATTTCCTGCGCCCCTGCCTGGGCATGGCATGGGGGTGAGGAGGAAGGAGCCCCACCCAGATGCTCTCTGTCTCCCAGGAGCCCTCAAGGGAAGCCGGGAGCATCAAGGTGTTCTGGCTCTGCCGCTCCCCGACCCCCGCCTGGGGCCAAGTACAGGTCCCTTACTGATTTGGGCCTCGTGTCTTCCCCAACCCCCTGGCCGCTGCCCACTGCTCGGTTCCTGCAGTTGGCGGACATTGGCCTCCTTCTCCACGTCCGGCCTCCCAGTAGGGTGCACTGGTGGTCTTCTCCGGCCTTGAGCCCCACATGCAACTCCAAGCCTCCCCTCCACCCCCATGCAGAGAGAAGGCTCCTCCCTCTCTGGGCCCTGGACTCCGGGCCGGGGCCATGGACAAGGGGCGGCCCTGCTCTGGCTGCATCGGCACCAGGGTAATGCGGATTTGCTATTGGGGTGGCCCTGATGCAACCTGCCTGCCCCCGGTCCCCTCCGTGGTAAGCACTGAGCACATGAGAGACCCTGGCTGGCACTAGGCACCTGGATGCCATGCCTTACAGAAAAGGCAGTAGGCCCAGAGAGGTTAAGCATCTGCGCCCAAAGCACACAGCAGGTGAGCCGAGATTCTAACCCATGAGCATCTGACTCCAAAATCTGCACTCGGACCACCCCTTTCCGTGGCCTCCAAATGCAGACGCCACAGGGGTGAGATTCAGCTTTCTGGCTGCGGGGCCCACGGGGGAGGCACCCCTGCCCTTCCTCCTCTGCTCCCAGTGCAACTCAGGGCGTGTGGACAGGAGCAGGCTGACCCTGGGGGTTTCTAGAAGGTGGGTGTATTAGTTTCCTGGCAAGGGAGCAGTAGGGGAGGGAAGGTTAGGATTTCTGCCATAGGAAAATACTAGAAACCGGGTGGCTTAAACACTCAATTCATTCTTTCAAGGCTCTGGAGTCTGGAGATCCAAACTCAAGGTTTCAACGAGGTCAGTTGCCTTCTGGAGGAAGGAATCTCCAGATTCTGATTCGTGGGTTCGAGCCCCACGTCGGGGTCTGTGCTGACGGCTCCGAGCCCGGAGCCTGCTTCGGATTCTGGGTCTCCCTCTCTCTCTGCCCCTCCCCCACTTGTGCTCTGTCTCTCTCTGTCTCTCAAAAATGAATAAATGTAAAAAAAAAAAATTAGAAAAAAAAAATTTTTTTATCCGCCAAGACCCTATTTCCAAATGAGGTCACATTCACAGGTTCCGGGGAGTCATGAACTTCTTTTTTTTTTTTTTTAATTTTTTTTTAATGTTTATTTATTTCTGAGACAGAGCATGAGTGGGGGAGGGGCAGAGAGAGAGGGAGACCCAGAATCCGAAGCAGGCTCCAGGCCCCGAGCCGTCAGCACAGAGCCCGACGCGGGGCTCGAACCCACGAACCGTGAGATCATGATCTGAGCCCAAGTCGGTCGCTCAACCGACTGAGCCACCCAGGCGCCCCAGGAGTCATGAGCTTCCGGGGGACACTATTCAACTCAGGACAGTGGGTTCTGAGTACAGGAGGCGGCTCCAAAATACAGAGAATGTTGTCCTCTTGTCCTTCCCAACCGTCCTCACCCTCTCTCCGTGCAGGTGTGGGGTGTGCGCTCACAATGCCACGCTCCTTCCTGGTAAAGAGCAAGAAAGCTCACACCTACCACCAGCCCCGCCTCCAGGAAGATGAACCCATCTGGCCTCCTGCCTTTAGCCCTGGTGAGTCAGAGCTCCCCTGCTGTGCCCACCCGGGGCTCCCTGCCCCCCCCCCTCCCGCGCCCCGTGTTGGGAAGTCTGCAAGCAGGGGGGGCACGGCATATGTTGGTTGAACGAATGAATGAATGCACCCGTCTCTTCTGGCCCCTTGGGATGACGGAAGCTTCCGGATTGGAGCTGGCCCTCCGCAGCTGACATGTGGGTCCTAACCAGAGTCAGAAAAGATCTAGGGCTGAGCTCAGGTGCTCAGAAAACTAAGCCTGGTCCAGGAGTTCTCCTTCTGGGTCCCCTTTGGCCGCAGCCCTGCTCCCCCCATCCTGGGGCCCGGTCAGGGCCCGTGCGCATGAGCAGCTGGGGACAGCAGCAAATGGGTCTCTGGGTCCCCATCATCTTGGGAAGGGTGTCCCCCACCCCACCCCCTGCTCCCTCTGGACTGCCCAGAGCTGTGGCCGGTGGCTCTGATGGTCTTGTCTCCCCACAGGGGCCAGGGACCAGGTCCTGAGCAACGATCCCGTCCTCAGCACCCTGTTCCCGAACCAGCGCCTGGCCTGGACTGACCTCAAACGGGAAACAGAGCTGGAACTGGACCAGAGCCTGACCAGGACGGCCTTGGTGCCAGGTAGGCGGGCTGGGACCCCCGGCCATCCACAACCCCCACCCCCCCACCCCCACCCCCAACCAGTGCAAGTGGAAGGAAGGGTGGACGGGCTCTGGAGTCAGGAAAGAGCGACAAGGTCACCCGGATGCGATCTGAGCTCTCCAGCTTCTGCCTGGCCCCCTCTCGGACGGGGAGCTCATACCCAGCTGAGAGCTTCTGTGTGGTGGGCGGGCTGGTACGGTGGGTGAGGTGGGCACTCTGCGGGTGCTGAGGGCGTGTTTCCGGGGTGAAAAGGTGAGGAGCCACAGTGAGGACCCAGGCCCGCTCCCACAGTAAATATCTGGGTTACAGACCCAGACCCTCAGCGTGAGGTCGCTAGGCGGGGAGGGGTGGGAGTGGCGCCCTAATGATAAATAAATGAATCGCCACCCTACATGTGTAGACACGCGTCCGCTCTCCACAGAGGGCCCCGCTGTAATGCCCCGATCCCAGGACAGGGACTCCGACTCACCCCCGTTCTACAAGCCCAGCTTCTCCTGGGATGCCCTGGCCTCCTCCTATGGCCACAGCTACCGGCAGGCCCCCTCCACCATGCAGTCTGCCTTCCTGGAGCGCTCCGTCAGCCTGTATGGGAGCCCTCTGGTGCCCAGCACTGAGCCGCCCTTGGACTTCAGCCTCCGCTGCTCCCCGGGCATGGACGCGTACCATTGTATCAAATGCAACAAGGTAAGCAGCTGGGGAGGGGGGCGGCAGGGGGGGGGCGGCTCACGGGCCCTGCTCTGCATCCCCTCTGCAGGTCCCTGGCAGGGGCAGGCGTCCACAGCCGGGGGCTCCCTGTGCTGCGAATCTCGGGTCCTTTGGCGGGGTCAGGGCTTCAAAATGCTCGTCCCCATCATGGTGTTTGAGCCCTGACTGTGCGCCAGGCCTGTGCGAAGCACTTGACGCGCCTGAGCCCTGGGACGTGGATGAAAGGCTAAGGTTCAGAGAGGTTGAATCACTTGCCCCAGAACACACAGTAAGTAGACGTCAGTACCAGCGGGCTGACTATTCGGCCTCTAGAGAGGGCCGGGAGGGACTTTTTACATGCTCCCACAGCCCCCACTTTAGAGACAGGAAACCGAGCCACAGAGAGGGAAAGGGACCTTCCCAGGACACACAGCAAAAGCCAGCAGAATCGGCAACCCCGTGCTTCCCCTCCTTTATGCCCGTCTGTGCCTGGGCACGGAGGTGGAGGGGTGGAGGTGGCCTTGGGACCCCAGGCCCGGCTCCCCGTCCGCAGCACCACCCCCCCCCCCCCCCCCGCCGTGGCCTCACGCTCTGCCCTGCCCTCAGGTGTTCTCCACCCCACACGGGCTCGAAGTGCATGTCCGACGCTCCCACAGCGGGACCCGGCCCTTCGCCTGCGACATCTGTGGCAAAACGTTCGGCCATGCCGTGAGCCTAGAGCAGCACACGCACGTCCACTCCCAGGTAGGCAGCTCGCCAAGCACCGCCCTCCCCAGCCCCGTCCTGCTCTGTGCTGCCCCCAGGAAGCCTGGGAGCTGTGCCTGGGTCTCTCGCCCTGCCCCTGAGGGTGACACAGACCAGGGGCCCTTCCCTCCCCCATCTGGGTCCCCCAAACCTGCTCTTCCTAAAAATGATTACATGATACATATTTTAAAATTTGTTCTCTATAGAGAATGTTTGTTCTAAAATGCTAGTTATGTTACAGTTTTCCCAAAACTGTATATAATATGTACAATTATAACAAACTTCACTCCCTGATGGACCAAATCAACCTCACGTGCCGTTGGAAGAGGCTCCTGGCCCAGTGGGATTTCGGGGGGCAGAGAGATGTCTGTGACACGGAGAAATGATCCTGCCCTCTGGGTGATCAGTGCAGGTGTCCTCGGCTTTGAGGCTCTCGACTTCGAGAATCTTGGGGTCAGGCTTCGATGTCCGTCTTGTCCCACGTAGCCCTTCTTGAATATTCCATTCCAGGGAAAGCACCCGAAATGACCTGAGTTGCTAACACCGGAGTAAATAGAAGCTGAGGCAGGAAAGGCAGGATATGGGCATGAGAGCTTGTGAATGCAACATGGGCTCAGCTCTCCACCCTTCGAGGTCATGACTGCTCTTGTAATGTCCAGATGAGGAAACTGAGTCTCCGCGCGGGGCGGGGGGGGGGGCGGTTAATGACTTGCCTGAGGTCACGTTGGCCTATAAGGGGCAGAAGCCAGAATTGGGCCCCAATAATACAGACCCTTAACCACAGTCCACGACGGTGCCCCGGATCAGTCGGTCTCTCAGTCAGTCAACAAACGCATGTCGAGGCTTATTTTGCATGGGATACTGTAAAGGTTCCAGGGAAAAACCCACAGGAGGCCACTCGGGCCCCATGTCTCGGCCCCCGTTGGAAATGCAGAAATGGGGGTCTCTGGGTCCTCTCCTCCAGGCCCCGTTCTCGAGGCCACCCCAACGAGTGTCCTGTTCCTCAGGGGATCCCGGCAGGGCCCGGTCCTGCACCCAGCGTGGCAGTCCCGGGTCTCGAGGCCCCGCCTGCGCCTGACCCCCCGGGGCCTCGTTTCCTCCGGCAGGAGCGCAGCTTCGAGTGCCGGATGTGCGGCAAAGCCTTCAAGCGCTCGTCCACCCTGTCCACGCACCTGCTCATCCACTCGGACACGCGGCCCTACCCCTGCCAGTTCTGCGGGAAGCGTTTCCACCAGAAGTCGGACATGAAGAAGCACACCTACATCCACACCGGTGAGGCGCCCCGGGTTCCCCCGCCAAGGCCGCCCCTGCCCAGGCGCAGCCTCTGGGCGCCCCCACCCTCCTCTGTTGAAAGGTCCCCCCCCCCGTTCAGCCGAGGGGGGTCAAGTTACACAGTGAGGGGGCGCTCCCCTCCTCGCGGAGGGCTGGCCGCACGGTGCTCTTTAAGCACACATTTAGCGCCTGGGAAAAACACCAGGAAAGAAACAGCAAACGTGTGCTCTCTGGGTAGAAGTGAGAAGGGCAGGCGACTTTGTCTTTCATTCCTTCATTCCTCCAGTCATTCGCTCCCTGGCTGCTAAGCGAGTGCCTCTTTTGCACCAGGCGCTGGGCACGTTGACAAACAGGATGGACCCAGTCCCTGCCTGATCTCAGGGGGCGTAGGGGGTGACAGAGTTACAGTATTCTGGTCGGGGGGTGCAGGGGGTGACAGAATTGTAGTATTCCTGTCTCCCTCTTTTTTTTTGTTTAATGTTTATTTATTTTTGAGAGAGAGAGAGAGAGAGAGCACACGAGCAAGGTAGGGGCAGAGACAGAGAGGGAGACAGCACAGAGCCCGATGCGGGGCTCGAACTCACAAACTGCCAGACCGTGGCCTGAGCCCAAGTCGGAAGCTTAACCCACTGAGCCGCCCGGGCGCCCCTCCTGTCTCCCTTTTGTGGCTCCTTTCGAAAGTGAACGTAGGCAGGCCGTGAGATAACACGGTGAAGCTCGGAGAGCAAATGCAGGGCACCGAGGCCGGGGGGTGGGGGGGGGGTGTGGCCTGGCACCAAGGCCCTTGACCCCGTCCTTGCTGCCCCGCAGGTGAGAAGCCACACAAATGCCAGGTGTGCGGGAAGGCCTTCAGCCAGAGCTCCAACCTCATCACCCACAGCCGGAAGCACACTGGCTTCAAGCCCTTCAGCTGTGAGCTGTGCACCAAAGGCTTTCAGCGCAAGGTAGACCTGCGGCGGCACCGGGAGAGCCAGCACAATCTCAAGTGAGGCTGCACCCGCCCCCGGCTCCGGGCCAGCCCGCCCTGAGGTCCCGAGACCCAGAGGGAGGCCGGCCTCGTGCACCCACACTTCCCCGCCCCCCCCCCCCCCCCCCGCCAGTCCCCTGGAGTCAGCACCGGATGGGAATCTTGCAGCCTGTTTTGAGACTCACGAAATTGCTGTGTGACCTCGAGCAAGTGGCTTTCCCTCTCTGGACCGACGTGTTCCTGCTGCAAAGGGTGGGGACTGGGTCGGGTCTTTTCTGAGCTGAAGTTGTCTAGAGATCTAAGAGCTTGGGCGCCTTCCCCAGGGCAGAGCCCAGAAGGCCAGCGTAGCCCCCTGTGGACAGGGGGAGGCCGAGAATAGACCGGAACTGGGATCCACAGAGAAATCTTCCCCCTGCCCGCTGCCCTTTGTGCTGAGATCTGGTTTTCAGCGGGCCTCTTTCTGGCTGCCACGGATGGCCAGAGCCGTCTCCTGCCCCAGCGGGAGGCCCGACACCCCTCTGCTTCAGGCAGTGCTGCTGGCACTCAGCTGGCCATGGGGGTTCCAGTTCTGCTTTGAGGCCATGGGGCTGGAGAAAACAGCAGTTACCGCCATCAAAAGCCTGTCCCTCTCAACTGCTGTAAATCCAAATAAAGACACAGATTTATTTACATTTGACCCGCGTCTAACAAGTGCCTAGTGGGTGCGAGCTGGCTTTGGGAAGGGATGGCAGAGAAGGCTGGGGTGCCTGTCTGGCTCAGTCCGAACAGGATGTGCGTCTTGATCTCGGGGTTGTGAGTTCGAGCACCACGTTGGGTGTGGAAATTACTAAAAAAAAAAATTAAAAGCCAACAAAACAAAACACACACACAGAAAGCTGTGGAGTTGCTGGCCGACAGGTTGGGGGACGTGTGCCCAGACCAAACTGGTGAGTGCTGGAATAAAGTGTAAGAGACCCTTGGGGCAAGGTTGCTGGGGAAGGGGGAGGCTAATGCCGTGCGAGCCGGTATCTGTTTTCTGGCTGCTGTTAACGAATTACCGTGAAGTTACTGGCTTAAAACAATACGAGTTATCCTTGTGCGGTCCTGGAGGTCAGGAGCCCCAAATGACTCTTACGGGGCTGCACCCAAGGAGTTCCCAGGGCTGGAGCCTCCAGGGGAGAGGCCGGGGGCCGCCCTCAGCTTGCGGCCGGTTCATCCGTCTCGAAAGCAGGCCTCTCTGACCCTTGTTTCCATCTCCCGTGTTATTCTTCTGCCTGGCCTCCCTCTTGTAAGGACGCTTGTGATCACATGGGGTTCACCGGATGATCCGGCATAATCTTTCCATCTCAAGGTTCTCGACGTCATCGCCTTGCCGTGTGCTGAATAATGGCCCCCAAAGATGACACCCGCGTCCTAATCCCTGGAACCTTATATGGCAAAAGGGACTTTGCAGATGTGGTCCAGTGAAGCTTGACGCGGCCCTTCACTAGCTGTAGAATGTGACAGAGGGTCCTTGTCCATTGGGAGGATTCTCTGAGGCCGTGCAGCAGTGAGCAGGGCCGTGAATGTCCTGCCCATCCTTTGAGGCCCACTCAAATGCTGCCTCCTCCATGAAGCCTCCCTTGGTTATTCCAGCCAGGAGCTCTCCCACCTCTGAAGGCTGAGCTCTTTGGGCTTCCCAGCTCAGGACCCACTGAACCTGCAATGATTATATGTGGGTCACTTTCCCCTCTGCCAGAAGGTATTCTCTGGGCTCCAGCCCTCAGCACCAAGCCCATGCCTGGCCCACAGCAAGGGGACACTTCGGAATGAGTCTCCTCCAGGTACCGAGTGGGACCCAGGGTTTTCACACAGCGAGTCTAACCCACACAACCCTCTGCAAAGGCGGTGTCATTATCCTACACAGCAGGCAAGTGCAGAGTTGGGATTCCAATCTGATTCAGGGGCAAGATGGCAGCGTTCTTCAAGTCTCTGTTGACCCTTCCTCCCAATGAAGCCAGCAGAGGCTTCCCCCAGACCTCCCATCTGCTTGAACCTGTGGGGTCCTGAGGCCTCCTGGACGATGGCAATCCCTCCTCCTAGGCTCTGGGTCTGGCCAGACAGGACCCCTCCACACTTCATTCCAGAGGCGTTTTCTGTTTACCATAGCCAGAAGTGCCCTGACAGGTGTATGAAGCAGAGGTAAGGGGTTGAGATTTGCATGGGAGGGTCGTCTGGCCTCCCTATCAGGCTCCCCGTTTGTGGGGTTTCCCAACAAAGTCTTGGAGACCACCCGCTTCCCCCTCTCCTCCGGTCCATGGACACAGAGGGGCCCACAGAGGCAGATGGGCATGCCCAAAGCCACACATGGGGGCCAGGCCTGGCCTGGAATGGATCCGTGTCAGGGGCCAGGGAGGGTGCTGGGGACACGAACACACAGACACACACACACACACACACACACACACACACACATGCACGGATGGGGAGCTGCTTTGCATGTTCTTTGTTTGCTAAACAAAGCCACACCAATATTAGGAATTTGGCCACTTCTGCAGCAGGGCGGGGTGAGAAAGAGAAGCCGGGCTCGACGACAGACAGACACACACGTTTCTTCATCCGCGGGGGTTCCAGAGCTCACTTCCACCGAGCCCCCCGTGGTGTGGGGGCTGGGGGACAGTGGAGGCCGGAACCCCGTTTGCACGTTGCTGAGAAAGGGGGCCAGTGCGGGCAGGCGAAACTTGCTTCCTGTCCCAGGGGAGAGAGATTCAGCCCCGTGTGGAGGGGCCTGGGGGTCGTTGGGGGGTTGGGGGCTGCTCCGCAGATGCGCTGAGCCTAAGAGCCATGCCGCTGCCCCTTCCAAAGTCCGGACCCTCGCGCAAGCCCAGGGCTGTCGCAGGCAGGGCCGCGTTCCCCGGAGAGGGCTCAGGAACCAGCACTTTGCCCGCCGTAAGCTCCCCGTCGAAGTCCTGTCTCCTTCAGGACCCGGGCTGCGCTCCTCGCACTGGGCTGGGGGCCGCTCAGCCGGCGCAGGGGGGCAGCACCCTCACCGCCTGTGCCTGCAGGGGCGCCCCCGGGCCCATCGTCCACCTGCCATCCTCTTCTGCCGCCTACCCGCTTGGACATTTCCACGCCTGAGTCACAGCGTGTGAACTGGAGGACACTGTCCAGCCCTGTGAAGACCGCCCGCGGCTTCCCTTTGCCACATACGGGGACAGGAGCCCAGAGAGGGGAGGCCACGGCCCAAGTCACGGTATCTATTAGCCGTGATGGCACAGAAAATCCAGCCTAGTGGCCCCCGGGGCCGTGGGATTGATTACACAACCCTAGGGGGCTCTGTTTACGTAGGATACGGTGCACATCGTGGCGTCTGAAGTTATTTGGTGACCGCTGCCCTGGCCCCGCTGCTGAAAGGTGGGTGGGCGTGGCCGGGGGCCCGGGAACACTTCAGGACGCCCTCAGCAACTCCACACAGAGCACCGATCTACTCGACAGTAAGTAACAACATTAGTGTTAGCATAGTTTATTTTTTTTACTTTTTTAATTTTTTAAATGGTTATTTATTTTTGAGAGACAGAGAGAGCACAGGTGGGGGAGGAAGAGAGAGAGAGGAAGACACAGACTCCGAAGCAGGCTCCAGGCTTCGAGCCGTCAGCACAGAGCCCGACGCGGGGCTCGAACCCACGAACCGCGATATCGCCACCTGAGCCGAAGTCGGACGCTTAACCGACGGAGCCCCCCAGGCGCCCCAACGATATTAAAATATTTTAATTTTGAAACAAACCAGCCACGTTAGGGAACAGAATGCAACACCAGGATTAATTTTCGGACAAAATGTCGTGTTAGCGATTCAGGCCACATCAAGCCCCCTACGCTGGGCAGTTCCCGTGGACGTGGCCACGTCCCACACGGCAGCCAGGCCCTGCCAGCCCTGGGACCAGGGCCCCAGAAGGACAAACTGGGAGATGCCCAACGGAGCCCTCCATGGAAATTACTGATAAGGATGGAAATGTGTCTCCCGGGGTCAGCCCAGAATTCTTGTGTGGCTGACTTGGCCCCAACCTGTCCCGGCTGGTCCCCACCTGCCCCCACCCAGGGTGAAGTGCACTGGCCTGGAAGGAACAGATGGGCCGAGGTGAGGAGGCAGGGTGCTGGGGCAGTGGAGAAAGTGGAAGGATCTAGAAGAATAGGACCTATTCCGAACGTTCCCAAGAAACAAAAGGTACTTCCCTCCAGCCCCTCAAGAATCAACCCCCAGCCCCTCACCATCATGACCTAACCTTCGCCGCCCTAGATGGGCTCCCACTCAGTGTGGGCACACACTACCCCAGAGGGAACGGGCAGGACCAATAAAGGGAAAGGAGTGGGCAGGGAATTGAGGAGACAGGATCAGAGAAAGAAGATCTGGGCTGGCCAGAGGCATATGAAGCCAGCTGGTCACCAGCAGTAGGACAGAGCCTGGTGTGGGCTAGGGACAGTGTAAGGGACCCAAGACCCACAAGAATCTTCTAAAGGCACGGGAGACCTTGACTGCTCAGGAGACCAGGGCAGGAGCTCAAGACAGCTCAGCTGAGCTTTAGAAAGAGGATTCGGTGGGGGGCGCCTGCGTGGCTCAGTCGGTTAAGCATCCGACTTCGGCTCAGGTCATGATCTCACGGTTTGTGGGTTCAAGCCCCGCGTCGGGCTCCGTGCTGACAGCTCGGAGCCTGGAGCCTGCTTCCGATTCTGTGTCTCTTTCTCTCTCTGCCCCTTCACCTGCTTGCACTCTCTCTCTCTCTCTCTCTCTCTCTCTCTCAAAAATCAATAAACATTAAAAATTAAAAAAAAATAAGACGATCCAGTGGGTGTCTGGTGTGGCCTGGGGACCTCATCAGTGGGGTGGTGATGCCCAGGCTGGTCAGGGAGGAGAGGGCTCCCCGAGAAGGAGGGAAGGACACACAGAAGAATAGCCAGGTCATTCCAAGCCACCTTCCTGGAATTCTAGACAAGCAGCAAGGTCTTTCCCCCAAAAAGGCCTTTAGAGAATTCTTGACGCCTTGCACACGAGCCTTTGCCCACACCTCTGCCTGGAACACCCACTTCCCTCCCGGGGAACCGTCTCTCAGCCTGAAACCTGGCTCAAGTGCATTAAAGCTGTCAGCCAAGTGTGCTCGCCCCAGGACCTTCCATTTCCCCCCCAGGAGTTTATGTTAAAGGAATGGTTGTGGGGGCGCCTGGGGGGCTCAGTCGGTTAAGCGTCCAACTCTTGGTTTGGTCTCACAAGGTTTCCTGGGTTCGAGCCCCACGTCGGGCTCCACGCTGACAGCCCAGAGCCTGCTTGGGATTCTCTCTCTCCCCCTCTCTCTCTGCCCTGCCCCTGCTCTCTCTCTCAAAATAAAGAAATAAGCTTTAAAAATGAAAAAAAAAATTAGTTGTGGATGGTCACACAGATTAGCTCCCAGAGCATCTTCTGAAGCCCACTGGTGACAGAAAAGAAAAACAAGGTGAAGTTTCCTTAGTCGGATTAATCGCAGTGTCCTAATCTCCGACAAGAGGAGATGGGCTGAGTGAGCAGTGGGGCATCCAGACAATGGACGTCGTACGGCCACTAGAAGGAGCCCCCGCGTGCCCCGCGAGGCCTGACCAGAAGGGTCCTCGGGGCTGCGGCGGAATGGAAAGCCTGTTCTAGCATAGCCTGCCGGTTCCGTGAAAACAGCACAGCGTGCACCTGCGGATCCTCAAAGACACGGAGCTGAAGAAAATCCGCCCCACCACCGGTGACAGCTCTTTCTGGGGGCTGGGAAGGACGGCTGGACCGCCCGCCCTCTCGGCGCTGTCTCTAAAAGCAAGGAGACTTGGACTGGTTGTGTGTGCGGACTTTTCCAGCTGAAAAACCTTGAGGAGGAGATCGATTTTGCGGAATAGAGGTGCCGACGCAGGAAGCCGGTCATGATCCCTGAAGTGAGAGAGCGGTTTAAAAATCAGTATGCGCCCTCCGATTCCATTTTGTCCCTCACATGCTCGGAAGGAAGCTGGGGAGGATAGGGGACGGCGTTATCGACGGCCGCTCTTGCTGAGCAAAGGGAGCTGTGAATATTTTCTCCCTGTATTTTTCGGCGTGTGTGTTTCATTTCTCGGCAGTGGGTGCGCGTGATAACGTTATCGCTGGCGTTAAGAAAGGCGCTTCCATCGCTCAAACATCATTTCCCTGCTTTGAGGTTTGCCTTGTTGCACCTCTGCCCCCCACCCTGCTGCCCACCCTGCGGGCTCCCCGTCGCCGGACAGGTCCTTTTCTCCTTTACGAGTGTGGGAGGGCCGGCCCCCGGCTCCGCAGCCCTGGGAGCCCCCTCCCAGCAGGCACAGCAAAGGGTCCAGTCCTTTGCGTCCCGGCCCCCCCCCAAGGTCTCGAGTTGAGGCTCCCCTGTGGCAGGCGGGGTGGGACCCCTAAGGGGAGGCCCCTGGCTTGGGAGTGGTGGGGCGGACCCTGGACGCGCAGCGCTTCCTCTTGGCCTTGGCGATGGGCCGGCCGCTCCCACGCGCCTCCCTGGCGTCCAGCTCTGAATGGGCCCCAGCCGGGAGCCAGGCGGGCCCCGGGGGTTCCGACGCTGGGGACCAGCTGCAGGAAAGCAGGAGGAGGGAAATCTGAGGCAGGGGCATGTGCCGAGCGGCCGGGGCTCAGGTTTAGCCTGATAAGTTTATCACTCGGTGCCGGCTGCCAACCGTCGGCTCGGAGCAGGCCAGCGGGCCCGGGCAGGAGTGCGCTCCCAGCCGATAGCGCCTTCCAAATGTTATCAAAGGCCCAGTGGCCCAGGGAGCGGGAGAAGCAGAGCGGGACGGAGGGAGAAAGAGACTTGCAACCATTTCACCCCAACGACAAGAGCCAGGGAGGGAGAGGGCCCCCGAGGTGACTTGGGTGGGGGGCCCTCGACATCCCAGCTATGCCAGCAAACACAGTTAGGAATTAGCCTCGTGCAGGCTGGACAACCCCACTTCTCCCTCGTCACGGATGCTGCCGGCGGCCCTTCTGCAAGGCCTCAAGAAAAAGTCTCCTTTTCTGGAAGGTTCTTCACCCCCGAACACGTGAGGGAACCGGGGGGGGGAGGGGTATTTCTCCATCATTCTTGAGAGTGAGAGTCAGACTCAGTCTAGCCCCCCGAACGCCCAGCCTGGGGACCGGTCACCCCCCTGGAACCACCACTCAGGATTCAAATGCCTCATCATCCCTGCCTCTCGCGAATGAGGAAACGGGGTCTCAGTGAGTGCAGATGAGGGGCAGGGGGACCAGGACTGGGGGATGGGAGGGACGAGAGGCCAAGGCCTGGTGACCCCCTCCCCCCCCCCCCCCCATGTTGGGAGGGAAGAAACGCTCATGGCCACTAAGGGGAAGTGGCTCCCCAGCTGGTGCTGCTCCGGGCCACGGCACAGGGGCGCAGACAGACTGACTTCGGCTGTGAAAGCACCTGTCGGGGACCAGGGAGACCCCGAGGTCCACAGGGCTATAATTGGGGGGCGGGCGTGGCATCACAGTAGATTTAAACATTCCCTTTTCTAGACTTTTTCTTTCTGCGTTTTCCATGAAAGGAAAGAGCGGACAGCTGTGCTCCCAAGAGCCCACATGACAGCCCAGGCCCGTGACCTTCCAGAGGCACAGGCCACAGGCCAGGCACCATCTAGGCCGGTGGGGAAGCTGACACAAGGCTCGCCCTCAGTGGGGACGCGGAGGAGAAACAGAACAGGGAGGAGGGGAGGGGTGTCGACATGGGGGTCACCGGTTCCCCGGGTGGCCAGGGTGGGCCTCATTGACAGGGGCCTTCCCTCAAGAGGGAAGTGGGGAAGGAGAGAGCCCCAGACAGAGTCAGGAGGCTGGGGCATCAGTCTGGCCCCTGCTTGGCCAGGTACCTTTCAGGCACTGCCCTCTGGGCCTCTGTTTCTCTTGTCTGTAACAACGACACCTGTGGTCTTTAGAAATCTCTAGATCCCGTCTGCAGGCTCCAGGGTCCCAGATGTCACGTCATCAACTCTTGAATGCCGGGATAGAGAGCTGGGGGTGGTACCCGGCAGCTTGGGGGGCCTGCGGTGTGCACGGGCGCAGGGCGAGCGTCCGCACGCGGGGCGCGGCTTCAGACGGAGGAGGCCTGGGAAGTGGTTCCTGACACGTTCCTGCGACTTAGGCCTCTGCCGTGAGTGTCTCACACTTACTGAGCTCAAAAGTGCAAGCACTTTACAGGAACGAACGCTTCGAGGGAGGTGTCATCATCCCTGAGTTCCTGGGGAGGAAACAGAGACGAGGCCGGAGAGGCGAAGCGACGTGCTGGCACCCTGGCCATCACCGGGGCCAGCCCTCGGGGACCCCTCTCAGCCCTGAGCCGCCGCTGTGCACAAATACAGTTGTTGTCCTTGCTGAAGGCTCTGACTTTGGAGCCCGGGCTTCCAGGCTGGCACCCGGGGCCCGGCGTCCTCCCAGCCGTCGCATGGCGGGCTGACCTGGGCTCGCGGGGCCCCCCCTGAGGACAGCTGGAGCCACAGACACCAGAGCGAAGCTCGGAGCTATTTCTGCAAAGGGTGACTTGGGACTTCCTCCCAGATCTCTTAAAAATAAAGGGGTTATCGTGGCCCTCAGGCTCCTTCCTCCACACGAGTGAACCCTGACATGATTTCTGGGGAAGGCCTGAGCCCCCGGGCCTCCCTCGGCCCAGCGAGGACTTATCTCTGAGCTCAGTTGGGCAGCAGGAAGGGAGGGAGGCGACCACCGCGGGCAGCTCTTCCTGCCCCAGAAGCCCCTTTTGGGAGCAGCGGGGGATGTGGCCACTGACTCAGGGGCGTCAATCACCCCTCTGCCCCGGCCTGCGGTTGCCCACCAGACTCTGAAGGGAATCAGAAATCAGGGAGCAGAGAGCATTCTGGGGAAGTTCCAGCACATCCAGCCTGGCCTCTGCTCCACACCCTCCCTCTGCATCCAGCAGGACCCCTGTCTCTGTCTATGGCCCAGCATCAATGCTGGTGGCACATCTGTCTCCACTAGACTGCCAGCCCCTGTGGGCACCTGAAGATCGGCCCCTCCCTGCAGGAAGAGTGAGGGGCAAGGTGGAGGGACCAGGTAGGCCCAGGCTGGGGCCACCTCTCCCTGCCACCGGGTAGGCTGTGCAAGGCAGAGAGAGGGGCCAGGGGCCCGCCCACACCCTCGGGGGATCTCCTCCCCACTGCAGGTCTCAGACTTTTAGTCCCAACAGAGGGCAACCCTCAGGGTCCTGAGGAGCGAACCCCAAGACTCCGTTCCACAAGCATTTGTAGGGTGTCCACTCTGGGCTGGGTCCTGGTGGGGCAAGAGAAAAGGCATCTTGCCCCTGGTGGGGCAAGAGAAAAAGGACGGTAAGAGGCTGAGGGGCCACCAAGCCCAGCCCTGGGGCCAGAGAAGTCTTCTTGGAGGAAGCAGACGTAGGAGAGACAAAAGGAATTTGATCTGTCAAAAGTGAAAAGAGCTGCCCCAAGCCAAGGAAACAGTAGTACAAAGGCCCTGGGGAGACAAAGGCCTCAGGTTGGCCCCTAGCGACACTCTCAACCTGCTGGGGGCCTGGGGGCCACCCAGTGCTCCCCTTGGGCCGCCAAAGGCCAATGCGTAAAGCCAGGGTGACTTAGAGGGTCCTGGGAGCCGTCCTGTGGGGGCTCAGCGCCCAGCCACATTCGCCCTGCCTCACCGTTGGCACTCGTGGTCCCTGACATCCAGTCCCCAGTGGCTCACAGAGTGCCCCCCCCGCGGCCCAGTCCCCCTCTGGACTCCATTGGGAGGGAGATTCAGGCTTCCAGAGCTGAGTGTCCCCAAGGCACTCTGCAGAGGCCAACAATCTTAGCTGGAAACCGTCAGGGTTCGGGGTTTCCTCCTGGCCGGCTCCCCAGCGCCCCTCAGCTCAGCCTCAGACTTATCACTGCCCTCCAGCTGTCTCGCCCCCAAGCCCCCTCCAACCACCTCCCCCAGATGATTCAGCAAATCTTCCCTCCCTGGGGGGAAAACAAGGGTGAAAAAAATCACAATGTCAGATTACAAAGCCCCAACCGTAGGGCAGGCCCCTGGCAGGGAGATAAGGGTCCCCCGCTCCCGCCCTCAAAGCCCCTCGGGTAGATAAACCTTCTAAAGCAGCAGCGGCTGCTGCAGGTGCTGGGGGCAGAGACCCGGCCTCGGCCTCTAGGAAGTGTGGCTGAGAGAGACAGGTCGCTGGGTGGCCCTGCAGGGCCCAGGGCCCCTGGCCCCGGACAAAGAGGAAGCACCCACGACTGGTGTTGCCATCACGCCCCTCGCCTGGAAGGGAGAAAGAGAAGGGCGGGGGCTTTCTCAGAAAGTTCACTGGGAGGGTACCCACAAATGCCCTCCACCCCGGGTGGCCCTCTGCCAGTGCGGCCTGCAAAACATACTACATGCAGGGCCCAGCTGTGCTGAGGAAATGGAGGCACCAGGCCTCACGGGAGCCTAGGGCAGCTGGGTTGCCATTGACAGTCCCGGAGCCTCCTCTGGGGAGGGCAGGGCAAGGCCAAAGTCGGCTCGGCCACGTCAGCCTTGGAGACCTCTTCAGGGGCAGTCCTGGCTCTCCAGGCTGGAGTCGGGCCAGACCGGGGCCTCCCTGGGGCCTCAACTCCATATCCAGAGACCTCTGGACGTGGGGAGGAGGCTGGGGAAAGTGAGGCCACCCGGCCTCCCTCCACCAGCACAGACAGCGGGCTAGACAATGGGTTTGCAGTTAGGCCTTGTGCAGGGCTCTGTCACCCAAGGCAAGTCCCTTCTAGGCTCTGGGCCCATTGCTTGTCTGTAAAATGAGAACGATAATAAAATTCACCGGCAGAGCTGTCCCGGGGAGTCTGTGGGCACACGTCCAGCACGAGTGGCCCCAGCCAGTCTCGGGTCTCTGTTTCCACGGCTGGGGGATCAGCATCTGGTTGGAATAGGAATGACTCGGGGACAAGTGCTCACACGGTGCTTGCCACACAGGGCCAAGTGTCCAGCTATCCAAGCGTCTGGCTACCTCCCCCGCTTTATCTGGGGAAGTTTGAGGAGGTCATTTGTCAGGGGACGGCGAGGCCGGCTAGTGGGCATCTGTGACACGGAGAGCTTTCTAGGTGCAGGCCTGATCCCCAGGGCTCTCTGCCTATTTATTTTATTTTTTTTTTAAACGCTTATTGAGTTTTGAGAGACAGGAAGAGCCAGAGCATGAGCAGGGGAGGAGCAGAGAAAGGGAGACACAGAATCCGAAGCAGGCTCCAGGCTCCGAGCTGTCAGCACAGAGCCCGACGCGGGGCTCGAACCCACAGACCGTGAGATCATGACCTGAGCCGAAGTCGGACGCTCAACCGACTGAGCCACCCAGGGACCCAGTTACGTATATTTTAACGCCAGAAACAAAGCTGGTGGTTGCAGGGTGGCCTTGGTATTTGCTGAACAGAGGCTCGGGAACCAGAGCCCGGCCCCAAATGGCTCGCAGTCCGCAGTCCGTGGAGAGGCCCCTCCAGGCGCGCCAACAGAGCAAGGGGGCCCTGCTCTGGGCTGGAGCAGGGAGGGAGCTGCAGGGCTGCAGGAGAAGCTGGGGGGAGACCAGCTTCTCTTGGGGGTCAGCAGCTGAGTACTGAGCAGGGAGCAGCACCGGAATCCCCACGTCCTTCTCCTCTTTCTGCCAGACTGGCTTTGCCTGCCTCTGGGCCTCCTGGAGCGCTGTTCCCGCTGCCTGGGAGGGGGTCCCCTCAGTTCTTCACCAGACTCGCGCTTTCTTCATTCTACCCCCATTGTACCCTGTAAGAGACCTCCCTCCCAGTTACAGACACCCAGCAACGGCCCCATCTGGATGCCGATCACAACTGTCAGTAAATAGCTGCTTGTGCCACTGACCGAGCACAGTCTATGCAGGTCTCATAGCGTCCCAGCACTCAGCAAAGAAATACTTTCAGTGGGTGGGTGGATGGGTGGGCAAACAAATTAATGGGCTTGGCCTTCCACCCCCCCCCCCCAAAGGGGCTGATGCACGGTGAGTGCTCAAAGCTTGAGACAGGTAAGGCTGGGGGTGAAGGGACACTTCCTAATCCTTTGCCCCTCAACCTGAGCCTGTGTGGGCTGCGGACCTATCCCTCCCGCCCCCATGTCAACGAGAGGATACGGGGGACCCAGCCCAGGGCTGCACCTGGAGGGCAGCATCTCCACCCTTGGGGAAGACAGAAGAACCCTCTCAACCCACCAGCTGATCTGATCAGCCAAATGGCACCCTTTGTCCACGCTAAGCCCTTCGCGCGTAGATAGCCTAACGGGGCCACATATCCCTCCCGGCAGTGGCACTGAAGCACAGGCTTGTCCAAAGTAGAACTTTAAAGAACCTCTTCCCCGTCTTTCTAAGCTGAAGGCAAGCCCTGCCCACGGAATTGAGGGGCGTCCTGATTCGGCTGCTCTCTCCTGGGACGCGCAAGCCTGGCTGTTGTGTCTCCCCCTTCACCTCCCTGCACCCCCTCGCCCTTTCTTGCCCTGCTCTCCTTGCTCCCCACCCTCCTTCCTTCCTCCCTGTATGTATGTGACTGCATGGGTCATCCCTCCCTGCTTCTCAGGGTCCCTGACCCCCTAGACTGGCCAGGCTCGGGGTGGTCCCCCTTCACTTGCTGAGGTGTTCCTCCGCTGGTCCTCACCCGATTAGGTGTCTGTCTGCCCGTGAAACTGGCCAAGGAGACCCAGCCCCCAACAGTCAGGCCGGGGTACCGCACGTGGGGGGCTTTTCAAAGTGTGAGGCAGACACCCCTTCTCAGAGGTCACCCCCAGCTGAAGGGGAAGGGAGAGCAAAGGCAAGGAGGCCCGGGGACGGGGGCCAGGAATTGGGGGGTTGGGGTGGGCAAAATGTGTGTGGTTGGAAGGAGGCAGGAGAGCCAGGGGGAGCTGGACCCCCAGATGCTCCGTCAATAGGGAGCCACGCCAGGTACTGAGGCGGCTGGCGGGGAGGGACTGGATTTGCGATCCAGGGGAAACAGCGCCCCCTGGCTTCCGCAGGGAGAAGGTGATGCCGGCCTGAGGCTGAGGGAGGTGAGGTTGTCCAAGGGGGGGGGGGTCCCCGCAGCCCCTCAAGATGAAGCAGCCTCCAGGTCTAGGGAACCCTGGCAAGCGGGTGCTGGGGAGTGCCCCGTGACCCGGACACAGCCTCCTGGCCTCACCCGGAGACAGATTACAAAGGGCGCAGGCCCTGATGGGGAACCATTTGGTGACGTCCCACAAAATCACAGGTGCACGTGCCCTTTGACCCAGCAATCTCTTACCGACCTCCAGCCCGTGTGTGAGAAACGACACACAGCAGTGATTCATTGCTACGCTGTTATTTGCAAAAGGTTGGAAACAACCTAAGTATCCCTCAAAGAGGGTCAGTGAAATAAATCATGGGCCAACCTTACGGTGGAATAGTGGGCGTCTGTTCCGAAAAATGAGGAAGCGCTGTGTGAATTGATGTGGAGTCATTTCCATGATATATTGCCAAGTGAAAAAGGAAGATACGGAGGGGAGTGTAGAGCGAGCTACCATTTGTGGTCAACTAATTTATAGTTGACTTTAACAGATCGAGGAGTCCTATTATCTCTCCAGGGAAGCCAGTAAAAGTATGTGCAACTATTTATTAGGGGGGAAAACAGAATAATGGCCCATTTGCGGGTTAGCTGTGCACATTTTAAAGGGGGTGGAGACTACGTATATATATGTATAGACATATGCATATATGCATATACAATTTTGCTTACGACCATGCAGATTATTTCCAGAGAGATAAACAAGAAACTGGTAACATTAGTCACCTGGAGAGAAAAGATGATCTTAGTGATTGGAGAAAGGAGTTGGGAGCTGGCTTTTCCTTGTAGGTTTTGGTGTCTCGGAGTTTGAACGATGCGTATTATTGCCCAACCCCCTGGAGGAAAAATGTCAGGGGCCAGTTAGGAGCTGTTCACAGGGCTGACGCTGAGAGGTGATGTGAGCTGAATGGGGTGATAGAAGCGGTGGGAGACGATGGACCCCTGATTTAGGGGATGGAGTGGGCCACGTGGCAGTGGACAGACTGGGGGACCAGGGAGCGTGGGGAACCCACGGTGACACCCAAAGTGCTGGTGTTTCCATTCCTGAGGAGGGAATCCTGAAGGAGGAAGCTGGGGGGAAAGAGGTTTGTGGAGAGACAGAGGAATCCAATTTGGGTATCATCTGTCTCTTCTCTCCTTGACTGTCCAGGACCCCCTCCGCCTCCTTCGTGGAGAAATTTCCCCCCGTGGGTGGTCTGGGGGGAGGGCAGTTTCGAGCACCACCCTGGGCTTGCCTACCTCCCGGAGCCCTTGGGCCCCGGTCTGGTTTCCCTGTCCCGTTGGTGGGTTGGTGGGGTGACTCACTACAAAGAGAACCAGAAAATTCTTGGGGTGATTGGAATATTCTCTGTCGTGACTGGGGTGGTGATTGCATTCGCATATTTGTGACTATACTGAACTACTTAAACCGGGTCTGTTTCGTTGCATATAAATTATACCCCCAGACAGCTGATTTAAAAGTACATATGTGTTTTTAATATAGAATACTTACACATTATATATTTTTATATGCAGTATATTAAAAATATGTGCCTATCACGACGGGATGACAATAGTGTAAAAAGCAAGAGGGGTCTGAACGGGTCTTTGCGTTGCTAAGGAAGTGGGAAAAGTATCAATTTACACTTGGCTTTCATAGAACAAGGATTCACACCACAGTCTCTACGGTGACCAGGAAAAGTGTGCCCAACTATTTAATAGAGGGAAAACAGAATAATAAACTATAATGAGTATAAAAGAGGAAGTGAAAGGGGACGGGAAGACACGGAACAGGCAGGACAAATAAAAAAAATAGGAATATAAAAGATGTACACCCAAATTTATCAGCATTGCATTAAATATAAAACCATTAAACACTCCAGTCCAAAGACCAAGGATACTGGGAGGAAGACCAGAGCTATATCCTGTTTACAAAGACAGACAAAATCTAAGCAAGCAGAGAGACCGGAAGTGATAGAAAATGATATATACCAGGGAGACACTAACCAAAACACATCTCCTGCAGTGATGTCAGTATCACACGATTCAGACCTTCCTAGAGAGGAAGGGAAACATTTCGGGATGACTGCACGGCCATTGCTAAGTTTGTATACGCAGCGCAGCGCGGACCTCAATTGGAAACAAAGCAAACTCGGGGCGCCTGGGTGGCTCGGTCAGTTGAGTGCCAGACTCCTGATCTCAGCTCGGGTCTTGATCTCAGAGTTGTGAGTTCAACTCACATGCTGGGTGTGGAGCCTGCTTAAAAAGAATAGAAAAAGAAAGAAACAAAGCAAGATCGACAAATCTGAGAGGGGAATAGGCGAGGTCACGACTGCAGTGGGAGGTGGTAACACTTCTCTTATAGACTGAGCAGACTCACACACACGTGTGCACGCATGCGCCCCAGGAAGGATCGAGGACATCGTACCTGACACGTTCTTTTTGGACGTACCTGGAACACTTCGCAAGGCTGACCATAAAACAAGTCCCAGTAAATTTCATTTTAAAAGATTTATTTTATTATTTATTTGGGGGAGAAGGGGCAGAGAGAGGGGGAAACAGAGGATCTGAAGTGGAATCCGTGCTGATGGCAGAGAGCCCGATGTGGGGCTCGAACCCATGAACTGTGAGATCACGGCCCGAGCCCAGATCAAAAGTTGGGTGCTTAACCCACTGAGCCACCACCCAGGTGCCCCTGTATTATCACATTTTGATAAAGAGCTTCCACTCTAAGTGTTGACGAGAACCAACTTCTCTGCCTCCCATCATTTTAAAAACGTGGTGAAACACACATAACATAAAAGTTACCATCTTCACCACTGGAAAAAAAATGTTTTTAAGTTTATTTACTGATTTTCAGAGAGAGAAAGTGCGAGTTGGGGAGGAGCAGAGAGAGAGGGAGAGAGCATCCCGAGCAGTGCTCTACACTGTCAGTGCAGAGCCCGATGCGGGGCTCGCACTCAGGAACCATGAGATCACGACCTGAGCTGAAGTTGGACGCTTACCCACCCAGGCGCCCCCATCTTGACCATTTTTAAGGGCAACAGTTCGGTAGCGTTAAGTACACGCACCGTGTTGTGCAGCCATCACCACCGTCAGAACCTTTTCATCTTGCAAACTGAAACCCTAGAGCCATGAAACACTAGCTCCCCACTCGCTCTCCTCCCACAGCCCCTGGCAGCCAATGATCTACTTTCTGGATCTATGAACTCGACTGTTCTAGGTACTTCAGGTCAGTGGAATTAGACAGCTTCGGTCTTTTTGTCACTGGCTTCTTTCACACGGCAGAACATTCCCGAGGTTCATTTATGTTGCAGCACGTGTCAGAATTTCCTTGCTTTTTTACGGCTAATGTTCCATCGTAGGGGTGGACCACATTTTGCTCACCCACCATCTGTTGATGGACACTTGGATTGCTTCTGCATTTTGGACGTTTAAAAAGAATTTTTTTTTAACATTTATTCATTTTTGAAAGACAGAGAGAGACAGAGCGCAAATGGGGGAGGGCTAGACAGAGAGGGAGACACAGAATCCGAAGCAGGCTCCAGGCTCCGAGCTGTCAGCACGGAGCCCGACGCGGGGCTCGAACCCACAGACCGCGAGATCATGACCTGAGCCGAAGTCGGACGCTCAACCGACTGAGCCACCCAGGAGCCCCTCTGCTTTTTTTTTTTTTTTTTAAGGTTATTTATTTATTTTGAGAGGCAGAGAGCACGAGCAGGGGAGGAACAGAGAGAGAGGGAGAGAGAGAATCCCAACCAGGGATTCTGTCAGTGCAGAGCCTGATTCAAGGCTCAAACTCATGAACCGTGAGATCACGACCTAAGCCGAAATCTAGAGGCGGACTCTTAACTGACTGAGCCACACTGGTGCCCCATTCAAGACTCTGCTTTTAATTCCTTTGGGGGCACCTGGATGACTCAGTCACTTAGGCATCTGACTTCAGCTCAGGTCATGATCTCACAGTTCATGAGTTCGAGCCCCACATCAGGCTCTGCGCTGACAACTCAGAGCCTGGAGCCTTCGGATTCTGTGTCTTCCTCTCTCTCTGCCCCTGCCTGCCTCAAAAAGAAATAAAACTTTAAAAAACTTAATTCCTTCGGCTATTTACTCAGAAGTGGGATTGTGGATTATATGGTCATTTGACATTTAATTTTTTGAGACCCCGCCATACTTTCGCCCACAGTGGCTGCACATTTTCCATTCCTCTGCTGGAATCTTCCAGACTGGCTTCTGGCTCTGACTGCTAGACTACGTTTGGCCCTGGACCTTCATATCACAACACACCAGGTAGGTGTCACGGAAGGTGCTAGAGGGTGTATGCCTGGAAGCCATTCCTACATAGGACGGCCGGCAACAGATGAACTGTACCCAGATGCGACTACGGACCACACATACGTATTCCACGCAATCCACACTGAACGTACTCCCAACGGGACTTCCCCTTGGTCAAGTCCCTTAAGTACCTGTGACCACTTCAATGCCTCCCAACACAAGGGCAAGTGGGATGGAGGGCCGGGTAAGTAGAAAGAGACAGTAGTCTTAACCAATTGCAGTTAAATCATCTTACTGTTTTAATTTTTATAAAAACAAACGCCCACGTGAACACAATGATAAGGCACCTCCCAGAGCCTTGCAAAAAGGTACCTGCAATCGAAGGGCCCTGATGTCTCCCATCCGGGTGCTAACCAGGCCCGACCTTGCTTAGCTTCCAAGATCAGACCAGATCCGCCCGTTCAGGGTAGTATGGCCATGGACCCTGATATTTAAATTTTATTAGTGTCATTGTAAATTTGCCTCTGCCTGGCACATTTGGGAAACCTAATTTAACTTGGCAACCTAAACTCCCTTTATGAACGACCTTTGAAGTTCAGTCGTGTATTTAACTTTGCTTTGGGATGACAAGCTGCCTAGGGAGGGGAAGGCTCCTGGCGACAGTGGGTCCCACTTTCAGCTGAAAAGAAAACTGAAGCCTCTGAATAAACCCCACTTCCCGGGTCCCCATCGGTTGCAGCGGTGGGATTGTGCGGGGAAATTCCTGGACTGGGGAGCGCGTGCAAGGGTGTAGAAGGGGCGTGGCCTCCCTGCGGTCGGACGAGATCGGAAGCTGCTGACCCCGGCTCAGCACAGGACTCCTGGGAAGCTCTGTTCCCTGCGCTCACGGCCCATCTCTCGTCCTTCGGCGGCCACTTCCCCTTCTTCCGGGTGTCATGGACACCGATGACCACCAGGTGGCGGCGTTGCCTGCGAGGACGCTCTGTCGCCACCGGGTGGTCAAAAGTGAACACTACTCCTTCTCTCCAATTCTAAGGGCGTAGGCAGAATCCAGCCCCCGCCGGAGAGGAGTTTAAACACCTGTGCGCTTCCCAGACTGACCCAGCGGCCCGGAAAGGAATATTGATTCGGGGGCCCACAGAAAACATTTTCCAAAGCCCTCCATGCCCTTCGCTAACACAGAATCAATAACCTCCCAAGCCCAGGGCTCCCCGTAGAAGGGGCTCCCCAGCCGGGACTCAGTATTGACTCATGGGTACCAAACGCATAGGAGTCTGATATAACACACCAATTTATGGATTTACAATTGTAGGGAGGGGTTCAATCCATATGCCATTTAGGGTCTCCCTTCTGGAAAATGGAACAAACCACCAGAAAACTGCTTGGCGAGCACGGAATGAGAACAAAAGGACGCGAAAACCTCGAAGGAAACTGCATCTCAAGGCGTGAACAAATCTGGAGGATTGTCCCAGCCTCACTGCACTGAATCTTCTTTGGTGATAGCAAATGCACCAGCTCCTACCAGAGCGGCAGGTCAGGGACTGCCAAGTCCTCACATGCGGGGGCCTTTCTTTCATTTTAGGGGACTCCTGGCTGGGTCTTCCAATTATAATATAATGACATATATTTCACACCCAACTTACAGGTTTTTCTTTTTAAAATATATTTAATGGTCTTTGCAGCCGTTTATGCAGCCTCCTTACATCCTCTAGAGCAATGAAGTAAATCTCCGTTTGATTCAAAAAATCATTTCAGAAACCTAGGGTACCCACATCCAAGGGGTCCCCTGCCTCCCCTTTTTTAATTCCTCCTAATATTCGCAAATCCAGCCCCTTCTTCCCATTCTCACTGCCGCTTCCCTGGCCCCGGGCAGCATCTCTTGCCTGGATTATGCAGCGTCTCAGTGGGTTTATCTGAGCGGGCTTCTGCCCTCTCTGATCCATTGTCTACACCACAGCTAGAGTCTTTTACATGCACAAGTCAGATCAAGCCACTCCCGGTATAAAACCCTTCAACACTTCAACATCGCACTCAGAAAGAGCCGACAGGTTGGACGCACACACTTTTAGGCTCTGTCTGGCATATGTCGACCTCTGACCCCTCCCTCAATGTCCCCCAGTCTGCTCCCTACAGTTTTGTCCTCTGTCACTTCCTGGAATGGGCCATGCTCCTCGCTTCAGGGTCTCCCACAGGGCCGCTCACTTCACGCTCCGCTCCTCTGTTAGGTTCTGAGTAGTTCCCAGCACACGGTAGGCGCTTAATAACTAAGAAACCGAGGGACTTCACGCCGCTTTCCGACCCGAGCTCCGGGGTTTTTCTGTGCGTGGACGTGAGGAGAGCATTCAAAGCGCAATGTCTTCACGCTGGCACTTCCAGGTCCACCTCCCCCCGCCGCCGGAGACTCCTCCCCGGAGCAGCCGGCAGGAGGGGGCCCCGAACCCCACGAAAACCCCTCCGCGGGCTCCAGTCCGGAAATCTACTCAGCGCAGGGACTGTCCGTCGCCGGAAGGCGGGCCGTAAGTCTGCCTCGGGCCCGCCCCCGAGCCGTCATTGGAAGAAGCCCTAGGAAGGGGCGGGGACCCGGCCCAGTTCTGGCTCTTCATTGGGTGAAACCTAAGAGCTAGTAGAAGGGGCGGAAGCTGGCTTCCCCCAGACGCTTCATTGGCTAAAAGCGAGAACTGGGCGGTGTCTTACAGTCCGAGGCCCTCTCGGGTTGCTGGGAGCGGCAAGCCGTTGTCCCGCCCCTCGGGGTACTCTCATCATTTTAAACACAGAATTGAGGACCCGACGGTCGATCACCCCGAAACCTTGGGGCCTCCCCTCGGCCCTTTGCTCCCAGAGGCCTCGAGTCTCGCTAAGCCCAGGGATGTAGAGAGACGCGAGCAGCGAAGGAACCCGGAACAATTCTTTGGCGGAACCACTGCGGCGAGGCCCCTAGGAACGCGTGGAGGGCCGGACCGCGACGAGCCGGACCAGACGTGCAGGGATGGCGGCGGCGGACGCGGGGCCAGGGACCGCGGTCCCCGTGGACCTGCGGCGCGAGCGACGCATGGTGTGCGTGGAGTACCCAGGCGTGGTGCGCGACGTGTCCAAGATGCTACCGACTCTGGGCGGCGAGGAGGGCGTCTCCCGGGTGAGAAGCTGGGGTAGGAGGGGGAATCGCGCGGGGGAGGGGGGCGGAGTCGCGGGACCTCGGCGGGAGGGACCGCCCAGGGAAGTGTGGTTTCCTTGGTAACGGCGCTTGAGCGGGGCGCTGGGCGGCCAGTGGGCGGGGACTTGCCTTGGAGTGGCGGGAGCGACGGGAGACCCCGAGAGGGGCGGGGTGTCCTTTCCGTCCCCTCCTCCCGGGAGCCGCAGCAAGCGCAGCTCAGCTGCAGCCCCCGCGGTGTGCTGGGCTGCCCTGTCCTCATTCACAGAGAAGACCCAAGCGCCGCGGATCAAGACCGCTGGCCAACGGGACAGGGGATGAAGTGTGTGGTTAGGGTTAAAGATAGTAATGGCTAGCAACTTCTTCGGTACCAGGCTCAGTTTCAGGTGCTTTACTGACATCCGATCCAAATTAGAACCCTGCCCAGTAGCCACTGACGTTGTCCGCATTTTACAAGGAAACCGAGGCAATTTGTTCAAGGTCTGCAGGAAAATAAGGGAGCTGGGATGAATTCTTGCCTTGTGCAAGGCTCCGGGGAAGTGCTTTTCCGTGCACCAAATATTGACATGTCTCTTCTGTAGAGAGTCCTTCTCTGCCCTAATTAAAGTGGCCTTGGGGCGCCTGGGTGGCGCAGTCGGTTAAGCGTCCGACTTCAGCCAGGTCACGATCTCGCGGTCTGTGAGTTCGAGCCCCGCGTCAGGCTCTGGGCTGATGGCTCGGAGCCTGGAGCCTGTTTCCGATTCTGTGTCTCCCTCTCTCTCTGCCCCTCCCCCGTTCATGCTCTGTCTCTCTCTGTCCCAAAAATAAAATAATAAAAAACGTTGAAAAAAAAAAAATAATAAAGTGGCCTTAGCAGTTCATACCTGCCTCTTCAATCTGTTAATTGCAGTCTGAAATTGTGTTTTAACGCGTTTATTGTCCTTCTTGGTCGCTTGGCTCTGAGACTGTAAACTGCATGAGAGCAGGACTTGGTCTCTCTTGTTTACTTCTATAGTCCTAACATCCATAACAGTGGCTTCTTCCAAAATACTTGTCAGATGCGTGACTGAATCCTCACAACAATCCAGGGAGTTAGGTACCATTATTCCTAACTTTTCAGATAAAGTTACCAGGTAAGAAAAGCTGGGTCAAAAAACACCCTCGTGGTGCAGTGGGGGTTTGAACTCATGCATGTCTGCCCTCTGAAGTCTGAACTCTTACCTGCTGCTTCCTCCTCCTTAATGAATATTGAAAACCTGTCATTAAGCACAGGATGCCATAGAGGCTGTTAGTCACGTTTTGCTGTTTGATCCTGATTTATTGGCTTTACTGTGGTACTCACAGAATCCTTACTGTCAGTAACCTCAGGGATATTTGTACCCAACTACAGTGAGAGCCTTTGAGAAGACACTGGTCATTGGTTCATTCTGTCGGTGCTTCTTGTGCACGTCCTCTGCCAGATCCATGTCTGGGGTTATTCCCAGCCTCGTGGTCTCATAGGCCAGTGTTGGGCGAGAAGGGATTCCTGAGGGTTGGGCCTCCTTTTAACCTTCTTTCCCTCCACGTTTCCTGAGCACCTCCTAAGGGCCAGGCTGTGTCCTTAGTGTTGGGGAGCCAGCAAACTAGAGAGCAGATGATCTGGGCTCAGTGAGCATCATTGGTGTTTTCATACGCACACAGCTGACACTACTCTTACCCTATGTGGGCGACACGTGCCGAGTGGTTACCCTGACTTAGCAGACTGAGTGTGCTGCATACGTCTGCATACAGCAGTCCTGCGAGGGGGTGCTGTTAGTACCTCGTTTTAAGGAGAAGGAACCAAGACTTCAAAAGGAGGAATGATACTTAGCCATACTTGCGCTTGTTCCTAGTTGATTCCATTTCCTTTGGACCTGGAAACATTTGCACGGAAGTCTGAATAGCAGGACCCTTTGGAGCAGGTAGTTCCTAGAGTAGGAAGGTCAAGACAAGCCACTCCCCCTGCCAACCTCAGTTCCTCCATGGTAAACTCAGGGATGAGAAGACACCCCCCCACCCCCCCGCCGCAGTCTTGCTGGGAGAGGTGCATGACTGCCCACACCAAACAGGCATCTGAGAGGTGATAGCTTCACTTAACTGGTAGTTATTATCTCAACTTTCCAGCCTCTCAGAAGGGAGAGACGATCCTCATTTTCTCTCCTACATAAAAAACAGATACCCGGATTTGAAAAATGGGTCTTCTGAGAACTAAAAGCTCAGAATGAAACATCAGCTTCCTGGCCCTTCCCTCGTCAGCTGGGTCACCGTCAGGCTTTTGTTGAGACAGGAGCAGCTCCCTGCCAGCTGCTTAGGTGGTCACTGCTTCACTGTCTTCCTTGGCCTTTGCCACAGATCTACGCAGACCCCACCAAGAGGCTGGAGCTGTACTTCCGGCCCAAGGACCCTTACTGCCACCCGGTATGCGCCAACCGCTTCAGTACCAGCAGCCTGCTGCTGCGGATCAGGAGGAAGACGAAGCGACAGAGGGCGGTGCCGGGTCCTGGGGCCCACCCCGAGGTCACATTCGACATAGAGATGCTTGGCATCATCTCCACCATTTATAAATTTCAAGGTAACTGCAGCTTACTGCATTGGCTTATTTCAGGACCTGTGCCCACATTCCTGCAGGTGCTCTGTGGCTCATCCACACAGTGAAGAGGGCCATATATGCTCAGGAATCGGGTGGGGCATGAGTGGAGCGGGACAGTGCAGGCCGTGGACTGTGGGCTCACTGCTGTTCCACCTTCTGCATTCTTAAGAAGAGCTCGATTCTATAGGTAATCTTTTAATTTTTAAGGCCATTATGTAGGGCCAAATAAAGCTGATTAGCAGGCCTCCAATTTTTGACCCTCAGGGTTTTGGAAACTTCCCTAAGGCTTGACTCCCTGCCGGTCTTGCCTCTTGTCTGAAGCCTTCCCAGATCACCTCAGCCCCTTGGGACCTCATGTTCCTTTGAACTCTTGGCCAATTGGGTGTGTCCCGTGGGGCCCTCAATCCAGTTTGCTACCCATAGGGAGCCCCAGTGAGGAGGCAGTAAGGGATGGGATGAGGAGGGCAAGTAAGGAACAGCAAGTCTGTTTGGGTGGGTAGCTTGGCTTCCCTCATCCTCGGGCTCTCGTCCGAACAGTGTGGGGCCCTGGTTCCTTAGGCCCTCGTGGAGGGTTCAGGTCAGGGGTGCCGTGAAGGGGCTCGTTCGCGCACACAGGAGGCACTTGGCAGGTTACTAGCCGAGCCTTAGGAACGTGTGGTTGCAGCTGCAGTTCTAGGAGAGAATCTGACCAGAATAAAGATTGAGAAGGAAGAGGGGGCTAGAAAGTGGCAAGAAACGAAACCAGGGCCTGGGACCCCTGCGTTGGGCATTCTGAACGTCAGTCTTTCCGGTGGAACGTGGTAGTCACCGAAGAGGGCCGTCCTTCCTGGGGCAGGGTCTTCCCGTGATTCATCTTCTGTGTACTTGAGCCAGCACCCCTCGACTCAGTGCGCGTCCCAGACAGCAGCACCGCCCCACCTGGGAGCTCGTGGGAGGTACAGCATCCCGCAGCCTTCCGCAGGGTCCCCCGTGAGGCATGTGCACGTTACGTTTCAGGAAGCATTGACCCAGACCGTAGCCTCATGTCCCACATAAGCCCTCAGCCCCTCCGCGTGAGCCCAGGTGCGCGGAGTCAAGTGCACAGAAGTTTCCGGAAGGGTGTCCTTTTGGCTCCCGCCAGCGTTGCCTGGCAACGCCCACCGCACGGCTCCCTCGACGCCTCCTGAGAAGACGTGGGTGTTGGTGCATAGCAGCTGCCAGTTCCTGGGAGGGGGTAAAAGGGTGCCCGCCGTCTGGCCCCCTCTCTTTCCAGGAATGTCCGACTTCCAGTACTTGGCTGTGCACACGGAGGCGGGCGGCAGGTGCGTGTCTATGTATGACAAAGTGCTCATGCTAAAGCCTGAGAAGGAGAGTTTCTTCCACCAGGAGCTGCCACTCTACATCCCCCCGCCCATCTTCTCTCGGCTGGACACCCCAGTGGACTATTTCTACCGACCGGAGACACAGCACCGGTAAGCCCCGCCCCCACCCCCACCCCCACTACGGCGTCAGGGTTCAGAGCAAGGGCCCTGCGGTCACAGGGCCTGGGTCTGAGGCTCACGTCTGCCGCTCGCGAGTCAGGCAGCCAACACTGCCGGCTTCGCTCAAGCCCGTGGCTCCAGTGCCTCGAGACGCAGAGCAGCCGGTGACTGTGCCCCAGCTGGAGGCCTTGCTCCGAACTCCCCGCACCATGGAGAGCGAATCAGGATGTCACCCTCAGCCTTGAAGTCCCATCCCCAAAAGCATGAAACACTTAGAAGGGTGAGTGCCTGGCAGAGTTCGGTAGAATAAGCAAGTGACCAGTCCATTCGTAGGGAGGTGGCTAATGGAATCACAGCCCTTCTGTGCCAGGGAGCACCACGTGGCCTCAGACAGCAGGCTCGTGGACTGACGTGGCACTTGCCCAGGGTACCTCGCTCTGTGAAGAAAGCAGGCGTAGGAGCACGTTCTATAGCATGAAAGTAAGCTGTGGTATGATCATAGAAATCTAGAAAGATCTGGAAGATTGGGCCCAGAGCAGTTATCTCTAGAAGGTGAGAGAATGTTCTTTCCTCACTAACTCTTGCCATCAACAAGCACTGACTGCCTGTTGTGGCCCGGGGCGCTCCTCGGAGCCTGCGTCAGCGTCAGCCGAGAACAGCACAGCACATAGGAGGTCCTGTGCTGGGCGGGGCCGGGAGCTGGATGGAACACAAGCAGATGATGAGTGAGCAAGGGGCCCGTGGCCTGGTGCACGTCTCAGAGGAGATCAAAGGGGTGTGGGTCATAAGGGGCAGTGAGTGGGCTGAGGGCTGGGGGCCCCCAGAGGGGCTGACATTTGAAACAGACCTGGGCGATGACACAGCTGGGTAGGTGAGGATCCAGGGAGAACGTTCTAGAACAGAGGATTGGCACATGCAGAGTGGTCGCAGAGTGAGCCTGGGCGCGTGGTAGGGGTGAGAGTCTCATGGGCCATGGTAAGGGGCCTAGATTTGGTCCGAAGGAGAAGGTATGTTCTCTTCCTTTAACAAAATAGGGAGAGTTCCAGACATAGCCCAAAGTAGTGAGAATTGTCTAGTGGAGGCCAGGCTGCGGCAGCAGCTTCAGCGGCTGGCACCGGTCTGCTGCTTGCCCGAGCTCAAGCCCCAGCCCGGCAGCGCGGCCTCGAGAACGCACCCTGCATGCCTCCTGCGGGGAAGGGCTTGTTTTCTTACACGACCCTGCTGAACCTGCCGCTGTGTCACCAGAGCGAGGAGCCTTCCATGTTCCCCAGCACCTTCCGGCCCGCTCGCAGTCTCCCCAGCCAGAAGCGGGCCACGCGGCAGCCTCTTCGCGGCCCTCGGGCCTGTTGGATCTGTAGCCCCCACTCCCTCCTGACCGCAGGAGCAAGTGGTGGTTAGATGGGCAAAACGTGACAGAAACGTGGAAGCAGAAAGGGTCAGCTGCGCCCTCCCGGCCCGCAACCCTCCACATGGGATGATGGAGTTTTCCGTGTGTGGGTTCTAGTCGGCTGTCCTCGGCACGGGAGTTTTAGGGGAGAGACCATGTGCATATTTCTGAAACGTTCTGATTATTTTTATCCCCCAAGCATTTTACTCTCAGAGTCAGAGACGGACAAAATACACAGAAGAAGAAGATAGGCCCTCTGCACTGCTGGCCCTGGCTGGCAGTGGCTGAGTCACCCTCTGTCCCCTAGGGCCAGTAGGCAGCTGCTCTGAAGCTTCTGACGGGGTGATAAGGGAGGAAGGCTGGCTGCCATGTGGTTTATCGATTTTCCAGCAAATGGAAAGAACCTGCCTTTCTTCCCAGGGCCCCCATCGATCTTTCTGCCCTGCTGGCCCCTCTGTGGGTCCAGGGAGGTCCGGCTTCCTACAGGACGACGGGCAGAGGAAGGCTGGCCTGACGGGGGTCCCTCGTCCTTGAGGAAGTTAGCAGGGAGTCCTTTCCCTGTGCCGATGGGCCCCGGCGGGCAGCCGCTCCTTGCTGTGCTCTGGCGGTGGGCTGCCAGGGCTGGAGTGAGCCGCCACCCGTGCCTTCCCTCTTGGGAGTGGTCAGGGTCTCGAGGGGTAGCCTTGAAAAGCGGGTAATGTTGTACCTGTTCAGGATGGTTCCTAATGGAGTCATGTTACAAAAAAAGGCACAGACTTGCTCCCGTCTTTGTGATTGTGTTTTCCAGTGTGAAAAATCACCTTGTTTTTTGTACACTTGTACACGAGTACACCTTGTAGTCGTGTAGAAAATTAAGGTAAAATGGAAACAAATTTAAAAGGTAGCGATCACCTGAATGAAAACCTATGATGTCCAGGCACACTTTAAAATGTATTTCAGAAGAATCTCGGGGTTTGGGGTGAGGTACAGATGCGATGGCAGTCACTGTTGGAGCTCGTGATGGATTGTGGGGCTTCTGGAGGCTGTTCTCCCTGCTTTCGCCTAGGCTTGACATTCGCGACCTCCCCCCTCAGCGACAGCCGGGCCTGGTGCCCAACGAGAGACCTGAGCAGACGCAGCGTTAGAATGCTCACTCACTTCCAGCCTCTGTGCTGTATGATGGTAGTTCGGTAACGTCCGTCTTCCCTGCACCTGCCTGTTGCAGAGATGCTTCTGGGCCGAACGTGCTCTTTCGGAGGGAGGCAGGACAGGCGTCACCGGGCCCCTGGCCAGCCTCCCCGGGTGGGAGTCCCGGCTCTGTCCGCACGAGCTCTGACTCCAGGCGGCTTTCTGGCTGCTGTCGGTTACCTCGTAGGAAATTGGTTCCTTCCTCGTGGAATTGTTTTGGGGTTAAACGAATCATAAAAGCGTGGCTGTTGCCTGACAGCTGATCAGCCATGTCCCGAGTGGCCGCGCCTTTCCCTGACCTCACTGCTCCGCCTGACGGGCAGGCGGCTGGCGTCACAGCCCGGGGGGCTCCCTGCCTGGTCCAGTCAGGCCCGTGCCTGGGGTCTCCTTGGCACTCGGGCCCACGCCAGCTCTCTCTGCCCCAGGGAAGGCTACAACAACCCGCCCGTCTCAGGCGAGAACCTGATCGGCCTGAGCAGGGCCCGGCGCCCCCACAATGCCATCTTCGTCAACTTTGAGGAGGACGAGGTGCCCGTGCGGCCCCTGGAGGCTGCAGTGCAGACGTGGAGGCGGATCTCCACCAACCCGGTGGACCGGAAGGTGGAGGAGGAGCTGAGGAAGGTGAGCTCGGGGCGGCCTCTGCATGGACCACCCCCCGGGAACCCGGTGGGCGCCCCCCCCCCCCCCCCCCCCCCCCCGTCCCTCATCATTTTGCCTTCGGCCGTGCCGACTTTTTAAAACCGGTTCGGGGGCGCCTGGGTGGCGCAGTCGGTTGAGCGTCCGACTTCAGCCAGGTCACGATCTCGCGGTCCGTGAGTTCGAGCCCCGCGTCGGGCTCTGGGCTGATGGCTCGGAGCCTGGACCCTGTTTCCGATTCTGTGTCTCCCTCTCTCTCTGCCCCTCCCCCGTTCATGCTTTGTCTCTCTCTGTCCCAAAAATAAATAAAAAACATTGAAAAAAAAAAAATTTAAAACCGGTTCGTCGGCACGTGGGAGCTTTTCACCTCCAGATGTCACACGTCAAAGCCATGCCGGCACAAGCCGGTTCCTTGGGGGCGCTAAGCAATCGGTACATCGTCTGCTTGTGACTTCACAGTGGAGCCCGGGTTTGGGAAGCTTTTGTTCATCGTTGGAGCAAGAAACCACATGGAGCCCCTCCTGTGCTTCATCCCCAGCATGCTGGAGGGGACCGAGTGGCCTTCTGCCCGTCCCCTGGCTGGCAGGTCCTGGGAGAGCCGTGGGGCCTCTCACTCCTGCCTCTACAGGCACAGACGGCAGGTTCTCAGTGAGACCACGTTGCTGCTGGCCGAGGCTCACCTCTTCCCTTGCTGAAGCAGACTGTTCCCTTGGGGTTTTTTTCTTAAAGAGACTGTGTGGACACCTTTCTAGCTGTCACTGGTCGCTGGAGGCGGTACCTGGGGGACCACTGTCCGAGGCCCTTCCGTGTTCTCTGGACACAGTCCAATCTGCAGCCTGGCGTAGGGCGCTTCCAGCCCTGGCCCTGCCACGCACCGGCCACACTGGCCTCCTGCGGTCCTCTCTTGGGCCCGGCCGTCCGCTTCGGCCTTTACGATAGCCCAGCTCAGGCTCCACCCTCTAGGCTGGAGCTGCTTGGGGTCCCAGAACGCTGGCGTGTCCCCCTCTTGGCCCTGCCCTGGCTTCTTTGTTCATCTGCCTCCCCCACTGCCCTGTGAGCTGCATGAGGACAGAGACCGTGTCTTTCGTGGTCATTTCTGGACACGGAAGTCCGGAGGTCCTGCAGCCACACCTGACCTGTGCTGGGTGTGCAGGACCCCACCTGTGAAGGCAGGGACAGTGAGTGGGTGCGGCCGGGCCCAGAGGCTGCCGTGTGCTTGTCAGCAGCCGCTCTCTGCCAGCTCCTCCCCCAAAGGGTCTGCTGGGGGCTGGGCCAGTCCGGAGAGGCAGAGCCGGTGGGGGGGAGGGGCGGGAGGCTGCTGGTGTTCATCTCGGTCTCTGCCTTGACCCCCCCCCCGCCCCCAGCTGTTTGAAATCCGTCCCATCTGGTCACGTAACGCTGTCAAGGCCAACATCAGCGTCCACCCTGACAAGCTCAAGGTTCTGCTGCCCTTCGTGGCCTATTACATGGTGAGTGTCTGCCCAGCCTGGCACCTTGGGTCCCGCCAGGATTGCCCTGATCTCTGCTGTGACCTCCCAGAGCCACGGCAAAGCTGGCGGCTCTGTCCTGGTGCCCCCAGGAGGCCTGTTACAGCCCCAGGCAGGTCCCCTACAGCCTCCTCAGCAATGCTAGCCGTCCCTCTGCGATCTTAGGATTAGAGAGTAATCGCCTAACTTCTGAATAAAGGGATTGTATGCTTTTAAACGATCTCACGTCGAGAACCTTCTAAGGACCAGGCGCTGGGTTAAATGCTGTGTACCTGTTACATCCTTTGTTCTTCCCTGGGGGTGGCAACAGGATTCCCTTCTTCCTCTGAGGCAGAGCCAAGGCTCAGAGAGGTGCCTCGATGTGCCAGGGTCCTGTAGCCAGCACGTGACACAGCCCCTGGGACCCCAGCCTGTTGGGCTGCAGAGACCAGGCTCCCTAACCACAGGGCCCCCAGCCTTGGCTCATTCTACCCGGGGAAGAGTGGGGTGGGGGTGGGGCAGACCCACCTTGGACTCGGTCCAGGAGGGCACGGAGATGAGGTGTCATTACTGAGGTTGCCAAAGGTGCCGGAGGAAGGCGTCCTACCTGCCGAGGGTCCCCACATGGAGCACTGGGAGGCAAGCCTGAGATGTGACCATAACAGCGATGACAGATGGGGCACGAAGAAGGCTCATCCCTCCTGTGCTTGGACCCCAGACTTCAGAGAGTGGCTGTCTGTCTCTTAGCATAGGCTTTCTAGACATAAGGGCTTCAGGAGTACTGTTTGGGGACAGTATATCCTGTCCATTAGGATGGCAGTAACATTTATTGGGCACTTAGTATGTGCCAGGCACCGTGGTGAAGGCTCCCGGGTCATCATCTCATTTAATCCTCACAGAAACAATGGAAAAGGGGGCTCCTGTCCTCTCGAACAGGAAGACCAAGTGGCCTGCCCAAGGTGACAGAGCTGCACCCGGCAGAGCCGGGGTGGAGTTCCAGAGCTGTGTCCCCAACTCATGTCCCCCCAGGCCTACATCTCTGAGGGAGCCAGGGACCAGCCTTGGCCCCACCCCACACTCCCGCCTTTTGTCCCCAGATAACAGGCCCCTGGAGAAGCCTGTGGATCCGATACGGGTATGATCCCCGAAAAAACCCAGATGCCAAAATTTATCAAGTCCTTGACTTCCGAATCCGTTGTGGAATGAAATACGGTAAAAATCACTAACACCTTGGTTTTCTTTCTCTCTCTCAATGTCTTTTTTTCTACAGCATTCTCTTCTGTAATGGGAATGTACCCCTATGGCGAAGATAAAAGTCTTTTCCTCCTGGGTGAGATCTCTGCAGAATAGCAGAGAGATGGGGATCCCAGCCTGGGTCCCAGCTCCACCATTGGCCTTCGAGCCGCTAAACTCGTTCTTCGTGCACTCGGTCCCTCCACCTGTTATGGTTCCTGCGGTGGGGGCCGGGCACCCAATACCGCCTGGTCCCCAGGCCTGCAGTGAGGCAGCGCACGCAGAGCGCCAGCACGCAGTCCCGTGTGGTCGGTGCCGTAAGGGTGGCCGCTGGGGCCTGGGGGCCTGGAGTCCCCTTCTCAGGAGCCGGCCCCAGCGAACCCTGGTGCGCGACTAGCGCAAAGCCACTTCTGATGGCCAGGAGGGCCCTGCACCCGCATGCACCCGACACGCCCTTCCTCGTCCGCAGGTTACGCCCCGAGTGATATGCCTGTCAAGGCCAAGCGCAGCACCTACAACTACAGCCTCCCCATCACTGTCAAAAAGATGCGTAAGTGCCCCGGCTCGCCCTGTGGATCAGGCTGATTTGCCCTCACGGAGACGCTGAGGGAGGTGGGCATCAGCATGCTGGGGTGGGGTGGGGTACGGTGGGGCTTCCCAAGGGGCCAGCGCTCCGGGAGGGGTGGGGAGAAACGTCCTCCCGGATTCCAAAGTATTGTTGCTGTCCCCTTGCAGCCAGCCAGCTCGTCACCATGCATGACCTGAAGCAGGGCCTGGGCCCGTCGGGGACAGGTGGCACGCGGAAATCGACCTCTAACAAGTACAAGCTCAAGGTGGGTGCCCCTGAGCCCCAAAGGAGAGCATCCGCCTGCCCGGTTGGGGGTGCAGTGGACCGTGGAGAGGAGGCACCCCCCTCGTGCAGGCCACATGCGCACACACACGCACATATTCTCATCTCCTGGGTCGAGGCCACCAGGAGGGGCTTTGACCGAGGCAGCTCTTCCCACTTGGTGCCTCTGCACAGCTCCCAGCTTCCAGGATGGCCTTGGGGAGCACAGTGAGAGCTCAGGGTGTGAGCCGCCCTGCCCCGGGGGCCTTGACCATCTGGGCAAAGAGGCAGTGGCCGGTGTCAGCGGGGAGCGCAACACCGGCAGCTGTGTGTGGCTGCCCTTTGTGAGCCCGCTGCGGGGGGCTCGTGGGCTTACGGGGTCCTTGGCTCACCGGACGTGGGATTCCGTGGGCCTCCCGCCCACTCGGGCTGCTGTGAGTCGCACCCCCAGCCTCGGCTCAGCTGTCTCGTAGGGGACACGTGCCAGGGGCACATGCAGCAGAGGGGGAGAGGGCGGGCAGTGTGCAGGGCAGCAGAACAGGACCGGTTGGTAGGAGGCGGTGAGGAATGAGGGCGCACCGCGAGGGCCCGCGAAGCTGGCGCGACAGCCCGCACCGTACCGCGGCCGGCCACGCAGGTGGCTCATGGTCGCGGAGGCCGGGGGACCCCTCCTGGGGAGTCGGAGCCTCTGCGCGCCTACTCCCGGCCTCTGGCCTGTCTGCGCCGCCTGAGTCCAGGGGAAGAGCCAGGCCCGCCGGGTGTGGACTGGCCGGGGAGAGCTCCGACCCACCTTCCCGCCCTGTCCTCTCCCCAGGACTCGGTCTACGTCTTCCGGGAGGGGGCCCTGCCGCCCTATCGCCAGATGTTCTACCAGTTATGTGACCTGAATGTGGAAGAGTACGTACATGAAGGGGCCCTGAGACGCCAGGGTGAGGAGGGCGGGGCTCGGGACCAAGGTGTCCCGGAGGCCCGTCTCGGCGGGAAGCCCCGCCCGGGGCGGTGGGCACCACGGGGCTCCCGCGTCAGCCTGGCGGCCGCCGGGGGCCATTTCCAGGGTCTGCCTGGGCTGCGCCTCTGAGCTGCGGTGCCGGGCTGGGCGCCGATGTGTCTTGTGGTTGAGTCTTGGGCCTCTCCCTCCTCTGCCCCTGTGGAGGTCTAGGACCCGGTGCCTGATCCTCCCCAGCGGACCAGAATCCCAGGAGCCTTTCACCCAGTTCTTACGGTGTTTAAAGAAGGGGTGGGGGGAGCTGGGATGGGAAGAGACGGGAGCACGTTAGACACGGCCTGAAATCTGGCGAGGGCCGGGGGTTCTCACAGGAGAGCGTGCGCGGCCGCATCCCGCTTTGTGCGCACCTTGGGGTCGGGGGCCACGCCGGTTAAGGACCTTGGCTGGGAGTGTCCAGCGTCCCGTGGGTGTTTGGTCCTATGCTCGCGCCCCCGCGCGGCCGTCCGAGTGCTGTTTTTCCAGGCACGGCCCCACCTCTGCCAAACCCTTATGGCACCTGTGGGCAGAAAGCCCACCCGAGACGCCGCGTCCTGACCCCCAGGTTACAGAGAATCATTCACCGCAACGACGGGGCCGAGAACTGCTGCACGGAGCGAGATGGCTGGTGCCTCCCCAAGACCAGCGACAACCTGAGGGACACCATGTCCCTCATGATCCGGCAGACCATCCGCTCCAAGAGGCCTGGTGAGAGCCGATCGGGGCAAAGGGACGCCCCGCTCTGGGGACAGAGCAAGTCTCCCTAGCGGACCCATCCCCCAAGAAATTGCACCTGGGTGGAATCGTCCCACCCCCCGCCAGGAGCCGGTCCCCCGGCCTGCCCTCCAGGTCTCCACGGGTGGGCGTCACGGTGCTCAGCCTGGGGGCTAAGGCAGGAGACGGGCCCGGGGGACCGGGCTGGAGCAGGGCTGGTGCTGCCATCGGAGCCACCGCTTTGCGCCCTGACGCCACCCGCCCTCTTCCAGCCACGTGTGGGCACATTCGGCCTGTCTTCTTGCACTCGGAGAGCAGGGGCAGTGGGTGTGGGGGGGTGTGAGGAAGAGGAGTGGGCGCTCCTGGTCTGCAGGTGTGATGAGGGGCGGGGGAGAGTGAGCACGGCTTCCTCCCATACCATCTGTGCTCCACGGAGCTGATGGGAGCAGGGGTCTCGGCCCCGTTTGGGACACGGCCTCTCGGAGAATCCTCCCGAGGCCGCGGACCTTCTCCCCAGAGAAAAGCACTCACACAAAATGTCCTGTGCATTCTCGGGGTCCCTTGGACCCGTGAAGCCACCTAGCCTCCTCCGGGGGTAAGTGGTTTTCAAAGCCCTTGGCCTCATACTCCCCTGAAGCGCTTGTAAAACTGCAGAGTGCCGGTCCCCCAGCCCCCCGCGCCCCCCCCCCCCAGAGCGGCTTCCCCAGGGCTTGAGCCCAGCCGCCCATAAGTGTCAGTAGGCCTCCAGGAGCCTGATTGCTGGTCTGGAGGCCGGGACCGCCAGTAGCTGGGCTGGGGGACACCGGGGAAGCCTGTGCTGGGACACACACGGCCTTGTCTCCCGGCCCCAGCTCTCTTCTCCAGCCCGACCAAGGCTGATGGCGGGAAAGAACAGCTGACGTACGAGTCTGGGGAAGACGAGGACGAGGAGGAGGAGGAGGAGGACTTCAAGCCATCCGACGGCAGCGAGAACGAGATGGAGACCGAGATTCTGGACTACGTGTGACGTAGACCTACAGCCACGGCTGGGCCTCCTTGATCAGACGAGACTGGTAACGGTGCCAGGACAAGCCGTGGCTCCCCAGTGCTGCCCACAGCAACCAGAACGGCCCTAGGAGACCCCTCAGAGGAAAGCTGGGACCCCGGCACTGGGTGCCATTGACCCTGGTCCTGCCCACCTGCCCCAGACACCTGCTGCTCCGGGATGCCCTCTGGCCCGGGGTGCCTGGGGACACCTCCAGAGGTTGTGACCTGGTTCTGTGCAGCCGTGAGCCAGCCCAGTGTCCAACGGGCTGAGCCGATGGCCACCACCTCTCTATGGCCGAGAACAGCTGGCGGTGGAGACGATGTGGCCTGAAGACGCTGCTCTTGCCTTGGAGGTTATGACCGATGGCAGTCATGGTCCTGGCGTGAGGAAGCTGTTCCGCGGTCACAGACGGGCGAAGACGGCCCTTGCGTTTGGATCCCATCCGCCTGGGGCCCAGCTGGAATCGTCCCGATCAAATACACTTTCCCAAGGAGTCTTGGTGTCTCAGTAGAGGGCAGGGGGGGCGGCTCGGAGCCACAGCGGAGTTTCCTCTGGAGGTCGGGTGAGCGCGGCTCAAGTACGTACGCGTCAGGCCGCAGACGGTCCCGCAGCCTCGAGCCGATCCCTTACTGCTCCTCACGGGCGTGTTCTTGAGAGGCTCATGGGGAAACCGACCCTGTTGCCTCTGAGCTCCCTGCTGTGTAGCCAGAGGGGGTGCGCGTTCCTGGTGGGGCTGAGGCTGCCCTCCCTGGGGAGCACTCCCACCCGTGCCGTGGGGCAGCTGGGCCACCGTGCTGCGGGGATGCGCCCAGTCGCCCCCTCCATCAGCCTGCAGACCGGGCCACCTGGTGTGACAAGTCCCTAAGTCACTTTGACTCTAAAGTCAGGTGCCTCCGGTAAGCCTCAGTCTGCTGACCAGGCTCCTGGGCAGCCCCCTCGGATGACAGATCACGAGCCCCAGTGGCTCACAGTTGGCCTAAAGTGGCCAGTCCTGGGAACCTGCCTTCTGGAGGAGAAGCTGGCCAGGCGGACTGCCCCGGAGGGCCCCGCTCCCTGCTGCTGGGGACCAGGAGGGGCCCCCTCCCCCCCCTTCAGAATAATTGCCTGTGGAACACGTTCTCGGAATAGCCGGACGAAAGGCACAAGTTAACAAATACGTTTCCTTGTCCTGGGGCAGCACCCGAGCCCTTTGCACCCGTGTCCTCATGCTGCCCAGCCGAAGCCACACTAGTCCCGGCCTGGCCCGCACAGCCCCTTCCCCGTGTCCTGACTCCTCCCACCTGCAGGTGCCCACCCCCACCTCTCCCCACCCCTCTCCAGCCTGTCGTCCACTCTGTGTCCCAAAAGGTTTGGATCTGGTGGACAGGCAGGCTTGGTGACAGCAGCAGGCATGATGTCAGGGGGGCCGTGGCCTGTGTCAGAAGCACCGGCTCCCGGGCGGCACAGGGCCCGCTGGGGCCCGGTCTGAGGGGCCGTTGGCCTGACAGGGCTCTGGCTGTCCCCTGGCTCCTGAATGGGCCCCCGTCGCTGGAGGTGGTTGTGCAGCGGAACCTGAACATCCTCCGTGAGAGGTGACTCCGCAGGCGGCCAAACTCAGAGGCACAGTCTTCAGGCCTTGTCCATGGTGGCCTTCCCACTTAGTAACCTTCTCTGACTACCGAAGTCCTACACGGTCACAGGAAACGGTAGTGGCTGTTTTTTCTATTGCCACCTACCTCTGCTCTGTTTTCTCCCCCTCCCCGGCTCTCTGACTCCGTCCCTTCCCTTGTCTGTCGGTTGGTCTCTGTCTCTGCTTGGCTTTGCTCCAGGGTCTTTGCCTGGCCCATTTCTGGGGCCAGAAAGCCCAGCGTTGCCTTTTCCTTAGGGAAGCCCTCAAGGCTGGGCTGGAGCCCCGCTTCCCGCTTCCCGTGGGCCACCTGAGCCTCTGGTCTTCCCGTCCCAGGACTTGTGCTGAATGTGGGGTCTCCCCCACCCCAAGGGCAGGATCACCTACGTTGCTCCGGGTCTCCACCCCCAGTGGGCCTTTGGTGACAAGAGTCAGCCACACCCACCTGTGTCCCAGAAGTCCCATGCCCGGTCCCCTACAAACTCCTCCTGTTGAGCTGGGGCTGGGGGGCAGGCGGGCCGTGGAGACCAAGCATGCCCATTTCTCCGAGGGTGAAACCAAGCCCTTGTGAAGAAATGAGCCAGAATGGAGGGCAGTGGGCCCCCGGCCAAGCCGAAGGCCTTGCGGCCGTCTACCCAGTACCACCTGCGTCTGCTCCCAGGTAGGCAGTGGCCTGCACAGGTGCGCTGTGGGCACCAGGGCGTTCGGAGCAGCCAGCCCTGGGAAAGACAGACTGTCCTTGCACCCGTGTGCGTGTCCCCTACTGTGTGACCTTGGCCCGGCCTGAGGCTGGCTGGAAACAACAGCTGTCTCAGCCCCAGGTACTGCTACATGGAGTGTGGCCAGCCTGGAGGGAGGGCCGGAGGTAGGAGGAGGGAGAGGGGCCCTCTGCTGGGAAGCTGGCGACTCGGAGGCTGGCTCCAGCCCCATAAATACGCGAGGGCCCAAACCAGGGCCACGCAGAGGCGGGCACACACCATGGGGCGCCTGGAGCTGCTCGTCTTGGGCCTCGCCTGCTGCCTAGCAGCAGCGAGTGCGGCCAAGGTAAGCGAGAGGCCGGCAGAGGGGGCAGGGGCCGCTCAGTCCTCACTAAGCCAGATCTGGAAGCTGGGCACAGGGCACGGTGGAGGGAAGGCAGACGGGCAGAGTCCGCGGCAGAAAGAGCCAGCCTGAGAAAGAGACCTCAACTCTCAAGACAGCATTTCCTGGGCACTTGGTGCTTTGCTCACGCTGCCAGATAAAATCCAGGATGCCAGATTAAATTTGAGTTTTTTTGGTGCAAAAAGGGGCTTTTATTAAAGCATGGGGACGGGACCCCTGGGCAGGAAGAGCTGCCAAATTTGAGTCTTATATAAAACATGGAGAGTTTATTGTAGGAGTATGTCCTGTACAATATTTGAGATATACTTGTACTCAAAAAAAAAAAAAAAAAAATCCATCTACGTGCAATTTAAACGTAACTGGGAGCCCTGAATTTTTGTTTCCTGAGTCTGGGAACCTGACCCACAGCGTCCGTCTGGCTCCTTCCTCTCCAGAGAGGTCGCTGTCCCCTTTTTATAGAAGGGGAGATGGGCCCAGAACAGGTGAGCTATTTGTTCAATGTCACACAGCCACCAGTGGCTGAGCAGAAACCTGGAACCCCACTCGGAGTATGGTTCCCAACATAACCTCCATTTCCCAAGAGGAAGTTGGGAAAGTCCGGAGATCTCCTTGAGGGGGCGGGTAGGGGGTGCGCGGGAGGGCTGCCCTCCGTAACTGCCCTGCTGCAGCCTGAGGAATGAGGCGGGGAAAGTGCTTCAGGACGAAACCTCACAGACACGCAGCCCCCGTGTCATTTTCACCCCTATCCTGCCCTTCCGTCCCCGCTGCCTCTGCCTCGGGACCTAGAGTGAGTTCAGGTGCTGCCCCGAGGGGATGCTGCTGTCTTTTTGGGCCATGGTGGGGGGGGTGGGCAGGGGCTTGTCTGAGGGCAGAAAGGACCGGGACTGCCCCTCAGCGCTCTAGCAGCCAGCACCACCCTCCCACCTTGCCACCACGGCGAGGGGCCCTGGCCCTGGCCCTCACCCCTCACCCGGGAGCCTCAGGCCAATCTCCGTTCTGAGAGGTGACTTCCCAGTCCCCAGGCACTGACCTGGCCCACCTCGGTGCCCCAGTAGCCCGAAGCCGGCCAGGACAAATGCCTAGAGGCCTGAAACAAGGCTGCTTATCCTGAAATGGAGAGACAGGGCTGGGAGCAGACCTGCACCTGCCTCTGGGTCCCTTGCCCCACCCTCGGCACCTGGCAGGAACTCCGGCCTCTGAATGCAGCTCCCGCCTCCCCACTCCCCTGTTAGCCTAGACCTCACAAGGTGCTGGGTCCCCACCTGGGCGTGTGGGGCTGCCCCGCACTCGCCCACCGGGAACCTAGTGCAGGTGAGAGCCAGGAAGCGGAGACCTGCCACCGGACCAGACGGATGGGGAGGCGGCCCTAGGAGGGGATGAGGGCCTGGCTTTGAGGTCGGACAGCTGTTTCCCTGAGGATGACTTCCAGCAGGAAAGTCCCCGTTTCCTCCTGGGACAACGGGGAGATGAACACCAGCCCCCAGGACCCCCCCTAGCAAGGATTGGATGCATTGGCTGCGCGGGGGCAGGCTCGGTGCCAGGGCTGGGGACACAGCAGTGGTTCCGATGGCCCGGGGGGCAGAGGTCTTTCCCAGCAGTGAGAACTCGGCACGGGGCCACAGACTCCCGGCCAGCTGGACACTGGGCGGGGGGGAGGGGGGGGCACAAGGGGGGCCGTGCTGCTGTCTAATCTTAGAGATGGGGAAACGGAGGCTCATGGTCACAGCCAGGTGGCCGGAGCCGGGATCCAAACCCGCCTCTCCTAGCCTACTCGGAAGGCTTCCCAGGGTGGGAACACACTGGGTGAAGCAGCTTCCTCCCGGATCCAGGGAGCGGGACCCCCTCGGGGAACGAGGGCAGGCGGCAGGGGCCTCGGTCTCGGGTGCGGACGGGCCCCTCCCCGAAGCTGTCTCCCGGGAGCCTCCGGACACCCTGGGGCGGCTCAGGTGGCCCCCACCGCCGTTCGGGAGGGAGAGCGGCCCGAGCCCACCTGAGCCTCGGCCTTCACCCCCAGCTGGGCGCCGTGTACACGGAAGGAGGCTTCGTGGAAGGCGTCAACAAGAAGCTCAGCCTCTTTGGCAACTATGTGGACGTCTTCAGAGGCATCCCCTTCGCCGCCGTCCCCAGGCCCCTGGAGAACCCGGAGCGGCACCCCGGCTGGCAAGGTGGGAGCGGGCAGGTGCCGGCGAGGCCCCGCGTCGGGGGTGCCGGTGGGGGCGGCTGCCGTCCTCACGCGGGCCCCGCTGGCCGCCCACAGGGACCCTGAAGGCCAAGGACTTCAAGAAGCGTTGTCTGCAGGCCACCATCACCCAGGACAACACCTACGGGGCGGAGGACTGCCTCTACCTCAACATCTGGGTCCCCCAGGGCAAGAAGGAAGGTGGGCTCGCCCTCCCCGAACCCTGCAGGAGGCCCCCGAGAGCAGCACAGGGCGCGGAGGGGAGCCGGAGGGGGGCACGCGGGGTCACTGGGCCCGCTCTGCTCTGCCTTAGTCTCCAGGAACCTGCCCGTCATGATCTGGATCTACGGAGGCGCCTTCCTCATGGGGGCCGGCCACGGGGCCAACTTCCTCAGCAACTACCTGTACGACGGGGAGGAGATCGCCACTCGGGGCAACGTCATCGTGGTCACCTTCAACTACCGCGTCGGCCCCCTGGGCTTCCTCAGCACTGGGGACGCCAACCTGCCAGGTCTGCTACACGTCTTGGGCACGGGGAGGGGAAGGAAGCGCGCCTGACCCCGTGAGCTCTGAGCCCCGTGGGGCTGCCCCTCGACGCCCCTCGTGCTCGAGCAACTCCTGACAGTCCCCCGGGAAATCCGATTTGCAGAGCCAGGGGGCTGGAAACGGGCCGTGAGATGCGGGAGCCCCTCGGCAGCTGCAGTGAAAGAAAAGAGACTGCCGGACAGAGAGACAGACAGGCAGAGTGGGACCCGGAGAGGCCCAGAGGAGCCAGGGACACGGAGGCCAGTGAAAGAGACAGAAGAGAGGACGTCGAGGTGGCGACACAGAAGCTGCAGGATAGACAGACAGACACGGGGGGTCGTGGTAGGGGGAGAGAGAAGTGAGCAGGCCGGCCCTCCCCCAGCCTGAGCCCCACATCTGCCCCAGCACCTGACCCGACCAGCTCCCGGGGGGACCGTTCAACATCCTGGGGCTCAGCCAGGGTCTCCGCTGCCGAGGCTGCTCTCATCCCACCCACGTGGATCGTACACCTCGTGTGGGCCAGGCCCTGGCACCCCCGGCCCCGGCCAAGGGTCCCCGATGAAGGCCCACCCCCCACCCTGCCCCCAGGTAATTATGGCCTCCGGGATCAGCACATGGCCATTGCCTGGGTGAAAAGGAACATCGCAGCCTTCGGGGGGGACCCCGACAACATCACGATCTTTGGAGAGTCAGCCGGAGGTGCTAGCGTTTCTCTGCAGGTCCGGGAGACGCCTGGAGGGGGGACCCGCCCCCCACGGTGTGAGAGGGAGCCTCTGGGGGCAGGGAGGAGAGGGCTGGAACTGACGCGTGGGGCGTCCCTGGCTGAGCCCGGGCCGGGCAGGGGGGGCGAGGCCTCAGTGACAGGGCCTCTGTGTGTTGCAGACCCTCTCTCCTTACAACAAGGGCCTCATCCGGCGAGCCATCAGCCAGAGTGGAGTGGCACTATGCCCCTGGGCCATCCAGAAGAACCCCCTCTTCTGGGCCAAAAGGGTAAAGAGGGGCCGTGGTAGGCGGGGAAGGGGCCTCCCTCCTTCCCACTCCGTCCTGACTCCGTCCTCCTCTGCCTGGAGCACTGGCCTCACCTGCCTGCCTGCGCCCCCGCCCCCCCCCCCCCGCCAGATCGCCGAGAAGGTGGGCTGCCCGTTGGACGACACCGCCAGGATGGCCAGGTGTCTGAAGGTCACCGACCCCCGTGCCCTGACGCTGGCCTATAAGATGCCCCTGGCAGGCATGGAGTGTGAGTGGGGGCTGCTGGGCGGGGGAGGGCGATGCTCCTGGAGAAGAGAGCAAACTACCAGGTCCGAGGCGTGGCCCTGTCACCAGATTGCTGGCATCCCTAGGCAGCTTGCAGCCACCCCTGCAGGCTGGGTGGCCCCGGCTGTAGGAGGAGACGGCCACGATTTCTTCGTATCCTCCTGGGTCCTGACCCCTTTGAGAAGCTGATGAGCATTTGGGTCCCAGCCCCCACGGTGCACACGGTTTTAGGGGGATGCACGGACCTAAGACCGAGCGCCTCTGTACCCGACGACTGGTTCCTTCCCCCCGCCCCCTCATTCAACGCTCAGTGAACCCCCGCGGCACAGCGTCGCCAGAGTGCCGGGGGGCCCCCCAGCCCAGGGGGCTGGCATTCGCTCTCGCGCATCCTTTGATGCTAAGAGGCCCCCTCATTTTGCACCTTTGCCGGACGTGAAATAAAACCGTAAGTGCTGAGCAAACCCGAAAGCCAAGCAAACACGTGGCCCCAAATGCAAACCAGCTGTTTCCTCCGGCACGAACTGGAGGGAAAACAGGCGAGGCTGGGCCTCCTGAAGGCCGGGGCCTCCACCTGCCCCGAGCCGGCTCTCCAGTCCCTTCGGGGCCAGTTCAGGGATCTGGGGGACCATGTGGACCTGGCACCGTTTCTGGCGGGCACACCGGAACCCAGCCCGGAGAGGGGTGCCTCTTTGTCCATCGGTCCCCTCAATTCCAGATCCTCCCCCTTCCTGATTTAGGCCCAGTGAGAAGTGAGGCTGGTGGGAGGACAGCCTTGGCCTCTAGGTCAGCGGTTCTCCCTCTGGGTGTTGTGGCCCCAGGGCACGTGCGGCAGAGTCTCGGAGACAGTTTTGGTTGTCACACTGGTATCCCGTGGCTTGGGGTCAGGGATGCTGTTAAACGTCCCGAAGGGCGCTGGCCGCCCCGCCTCCCCGTGACGTAGAACGATCCGGCCCTAAATGCCGGTGGCACTGGACCCGAGGGGAGCCTGGTTTAGATCAGAGGGAGCAGGGGTCTACACTGCAGCCTCGATGGGATGGAGCTGACTCTGCCACAGAGGGGAGGGGCCTGTGGGTACCGGAGTTGTGTGATCCTGCCTCTCCCCCCCCCCAGATCCCATGTTGCATTACCTGGGCTTTCTCCCCGTCGTCGACGGTGACTTCCTCCCCGATGACCCCGTCAACCTATACGTCAACACGGCCGACATCGACTACCTAGCAGGTACCAACAACATGGACGGCCACGTCTTTGCCAGCATCGACATGCCAGCCATCAACAAACAGAAACAGGAGGTCACCGAGTAAGCAGTGGGTGTGGGGCCCCCGGGGGGCAGTGCCCAGGGGCCGCCGAGGGAGGCATCAGCAGAGATCAGCACTGAGCCCAGTAGTGGGGGTGGGGCGGGGGGGGACAGTCCGTGGGGGCACAGATACCCTCCCACCGGCACCGGGTGGCGGGTCCAGTGCTGCTGTGGTCCCCGCAGGGAGGATTTCTACAAGCTGGTCAGCGGGCTCACCATCACCAAGGGGCTCAGGGGAGCCAACACCACCTTTGACATCTACACCGAGCCCTGGGCCCTCGACGCGTCCCAGGAGACCAGGAAGAAGACCGTAGTGGACTTCGAGACGGACATCCTCTTCCTGGTGCCCACCAAGATTGCCCTGGCCCAGCACAGAGCCAATGCCAAGTGAGGACCTGGGCAGGGAGGCTCCCTGGGGGAGGGCCACCTGGGATCACGCACCTTCGCCCTGAGGCCTCTCTGCTGGGTGGCTCACGGGTGTCTGTGAGGCCTGGGAAGGCCATGCCCGCACCACCTCTTTGCCCGGACCCGACAAGAACTGAGAGAGCCCCTCCTCGCCTCCCAGCCTCGGGGGGCTTTACCAAACCCTCCCACGATCCTCTGCCCAGCCCAGTGCTGCGTGCCCTCCCTCACCCCACAGTCCTTCCTGCTAAAAAGTTCTTTGAGCCTCCCCTGCCTCCCTCGTGCTGTGGAGAAGGAAAGAACACAGGGCGGTGAGGATCTCTGTTATGGGCTTCAGCTTTACCAACTTTCAAAGTAACTTAAGACTGTGGCCGCATTAAAAAAAAAACAAAAAACCTCCGTAGAATAATAGCCAATGAAAATAAAAAATAAGTGAGGAAGGCTTCAAAAGCAAGAAGATAATATTATACCTAGAATCTAGAACCAAAGCTTTGCAGCAACTAAGCGATAAATGTAGTTCCGAGCTTCCTGGCAGTCAAGGCAAAAAAGGAAAACATCCAAGGGCATACACCTTGTCCAGTTACATCAAGATACAAGTTCACCTGCAGAGAGAAAAGAAATCTTTCTTGATAGCAAATTACAGGAAGATGCCTCAGTTTGTTTTGTGGAGGTGAATTATAAATACAACCAAAATCGTAGAACCCACGGATCCACGGGTTTGGCCCCCGGCTTTCCCTTCCCCAGGTGTCAGGATTCTTCATGAATCTTGGGGGGATTCCCCAGATCCTTCCCTGCTGCCCCAGCCCCCCGCCCCCAGGCCTCATCTCTGGGCTGACGCTCTGGGTGAGCCCCTTGCAACTCGGCCGGTCTCCCCTCCCTTCCTCAGGAGCGCCAAAACCTACACCTACCTGTTTTCGCACCCCTCTCGGATGCCCACCTACCCCAAGTGGGTGGGGGCTGACCACGCCGATGACATCCAGTACGTCTTTGGGAAGCCCTTTGCCACGCCCCTGGGCTACCGGTCCCAAGACAGGACCGTCTCCAAGGCCATGATCGCCTACTGGACCAACTTTGCCAGAAGCGGGTAAGGAAGGCGGGGTCGAGGCTGAGCCCAGGGCCCCCTGCCCCCTTGCCCTGCAGGCCTGGGTTCCTGTGCCCTCACTTAACCTCCCCGAGCCTCGGTGCCTCTGTCGTATGTGTGGATAGAGGTACTGCTAGGCCGCGAGACCTGTGCCTCTTGGGGCTCACGCCCAGCCAGTGCCCAGGACGTAGTGACGTATATACCCTGATGGTGGGGTCGGTGCGGAGGGTAGAGGACTGCCAGGCAAGCCGGGGCCCAGGTGGGCTAGGGACACAGGTCTCCAGACTCCTGTGAGCCCCCGGCCCCCCAACCCAGCCTTTCTCCTCCTTGCAGGAACCCCAACATGGGCCACTCAGCTGTGCCCACGCACTGGGATCCCTACACTGTGGAAAGTGACAACTACCTGGAGATCAACAGGAAGATGGACGGCGGCTCCATGAAGCAGCACCTGAGGACGAATTACCTGCGCTACTGGACCCTGACTTACCAGGCGCTGCCCACGATGACCGCAGACGGGGCCCCCCCGGGCCCCCCCTCCGGGGACTCGGATGCCGCCCCCGCGCCCCCCTCGGGCGACTC
>NC_064807.1:88145518-88168931 GCF_023721935.1 Panthera uncia
CCCTCCGGGGACTCGGATGCCGCCCCCGCGCCCCCCTCGGGCGACTCCGATGCCGCCCCCGCGCCCCCCTCCGGGGACTCTGAAGGGGTTCAAATGCCTGCAGTCATTGGCTTCTAATGTCTTCGGCCCCAAGAAGCCGTAGGGTGAGACCCCGGCGGCCCACTCCCCTCCAGACCTCTTCCTGAATAAAGCCTCATCCCTCTCTGTCTGGTATCTTCCTTTGCTCTCTTGGTCCCCACTGCAGAATGCAGGGCTCTCAGTTATGTGGTAGCCCCAGGCTCTGGGCCCACCGCCTTTCCCCATGGTCTCCCTCAGTCCTGAAGGCCCAGGAAGTCTGGAGGGCCACCCTCGCTCGAGAGAGGAGGACACGGGCTTGAAGAAGTGAAATGTCAGAGCCAGGACCGGGCTTTAGGAGCGGGTCCCTCTGCCCTGGGCCGCTGGTTCCCAGGTGGCCGCAGCTGAGAGAGGAGCTGGGCTCTGCAGACAGTGTCCCCCTCCCCCCGGACCGGTGGAGTCCAGCCACGCCAAGCCCTCTGGGGCATGGGCAGTGCCCCCTGGGTTGCAGCCGGGGTCTGGGGAACTGGCCCGGGGATGGAAACCGGCTCTGTCGAAGGGAAGCCAGCATCACACTGGAAGGTCAGAAGGAAGAGGGTGTAAGAGGACTGGGCCCCGGGTGGCTCTGGCAGAGCTGGTTGGGGGCAGGGGGGAGAGGGGGGCGGGAGGCAGAGGTCAGGGCCATTCCCACATCTGGGCGTCTGGGCCCGGGCATCGTGCCAAGTGCCCAAGTGCTTAAGCAGCCTGACCTCACCATGGCCGCATGAGGTGGGCACCGGGAGGGGGACACGTGCCCCAGGTCATCAAAGACTCAAATCCAGGAACTCCAAAGCTAGTGCTTGAGGCGATATTGGGGAGCCTCCCCACCCCTCACCCATTCTTTTCTCTGTGGGGAGGTGGTGAGGGCTCACAGGAGAGCGGGTTCCGGAGTCCTGGATGGTGCTGCCTGGTGGGACTGGGGACAGCAGCACACGGGGACCAGCCAGTCACTCTTTCCCTCTCTAGTCACAGATTGAAGACTGAAGCCCGGGCCCCACGCGGCTGAGCTGGACAGGGGGCAAACCTGTGTCCCCCCCTCAAGGAGCGGGGGGCGCTCGGGCCGGCCTGTGGCCACCTTGGCTACCCTGGGCTTCTGGCTTGGTGGAGGGCTCTCAGGCGTGAAGAGGGGCTTCTTCGTCCAAGACTGAGGGGAGCGACCCTGGCAGCCCTGTGGCCTCTACTGGTGACTGTCCCTGCTCTTGACCAACGGAAACTCAAGAACGCAACTACGTGTCTCTCCACCACATTAGCATACACACAACTTTCCCTACGTGCTTGTACCTGCTGGGTCTGCTCTCAGGAGCCTCCTGACACAGTAGGAGAAACCCGTTGGACCCCAGTGCCTTTGACCGGCCCTGGACTGGCCCTGGGATGTGGCGCTTCTCGCCCTTGTTTGTGGGGGGCGGGGGGAGGGGAAGCATAGTCGTGCCTGCCTGTCATTCAGGAAATCGCATCCCTGAATGGCCAGGCCGTGTCAGAGTGGTGGGGGCATCGGGGTCCAGGTCTGGGCGGAGAAGACCTTTCTGGCAGAGGCCGGCCTTGCGCTATGTCTGGGTGACACCTGCAGTTGGTGACAACTCAAGGTCATCCCACAATTCATCTGGCTTTTGCCTTTACAGGCGGTATCCGGAGGACGAAGGTGAAAATACAGTTGACCCTTGACCAATGTGGGGGTTAGGGGTGCCGACCCCCCATATAGAACTTTTGACTCCCCCAAAACTTAACAGCTTTACTGTTGACCAGAAGCCTCACCGATAGCGTAAGTCATCGATTAACACGTATTTTGTATAGGTATTTCAAATGGTCTCCTGGGGTGCCTGGTGGCTCAGTCGGTTGAGCATCTGACTTCAGCTCAGGTTGTGATCCTGTGGTCCGTGAGTTCGAGCCCCGCGTCGGGCTCTGTGCGGACAGCTCGGAGCCCGGAGCCTGCTTCAGATTCTGTGTCTCCCTCTCTCTCTGCCCCTCCCCCGCTCATGTTCCGCCTGTCTCTCAAAAATGCATAAACATTAAAAAAAAAAAAAAAAAAAAGGAAAATCGTAAAGAAGAGAAAATACGTTCACAGTACTATTCTGTATTGGGAAAAAAAAGCTGTGAGGAATTGGGCCCGCACGTTCAGACCCGTGCTATTCAGCGGTCAACTATGATTACCGGAAGTGCAGGCTGGAGGCTGTCCAGGGTCCTGGAGGCTCCCCGATGGGCCAGGTGTTACCCCTTTCTGCTAACCTTTTATGGTGAAGCCCAGGGAGGACACTCAGGGAAGCCGAGGACAGCATCTGTTTACTACCCTGGTAACACACCTCTCGCCCACGGCACAATCTTTCTACCGTCCCCGCAGGAAAGGTTCAATGCACCCATCTCCTCCCTGACAAAGCAAAGCACAGACGTGGACAAAGAACCAACCCAGCCAACCAGGGCGCTTCAAGCTCTCAGGGCTCTGGCCTACCTACCCTTTAGGACAATTTGGCATCAACACGACTGAGTCTGTCTATACGCTGGTGATGGCCCGATACTGGACCTCAGAAGCACATGGCTCCAGAATTCGTCTTGGCCAGGGGTGGGGGGTGTGGTGGTCTTTCACTGGCAGGACGCTTATCCCCACCAGCATTCAGCCGGGAGTCATCAGACCCCAGCCAGGATGAGCAGCCGCCGTGAGCCCGGCAGGGAGAGGTGGGGGGTGGGGTGGGGTGGGGTGGGGATTTTTAGCGTGTTTCTGGGCAAAATCAATTATATGTAGGGTTGCAGGGAGGCTGAAAATCCTAGCTCATAGGTAGCGGAAATGCTTACGGAACAAGGCTCGGCTGTAGCCTGCAGGCGGCATTACGAATCTTTCCCCCAGATTCAAAGCAAGCAGGAGGAGGAAATCTAAGGACAGAGGCGAGGGTCCCAGGAAGAATTCAGTCCAGGTAAAGGGCTGACCACGGGCCCCTAGAGAGAGGCGCCTGGCCATAGTCCACTGGCTAATACGCTCCTATTGCAAATTTTTGATCTGCTTACAACCCCACCCACCCCCACCGCCACCGCTTAGCGCTGATGGAATTCAAATTTAACCCTGAAATCCGTAAGTTCCTAACTGGTGGTCAACAGAAACCCCAATAGAACAAGCAGAAAATATTCCCTCTTCCTCCAAAACCGTAGAAGGGCAGCCACCGTCCCGGGTCAGGAAATGGTCTTTGCAAATGTCGTTCTTTGAAAATCGGCATAAAATATATACAACATAAAATGTGCCAGTTTAACTACTTTTGAGAGTACAATTCAGTGACTTTAGGGCCGGTCACACTGTTGCGCAACTGTCACCATATCTAGTTCCAAAACTTTTCCATCACCCCCAACTGAAACTTTGTACCCATTAGTCAATAACACCGTCCTCCCTTCTCTCCTCCCCCACCCGAGAGTCTCTTCTACTTTTTGTCCCACTTTGCCTGTTCTAGATCTTTTCTTTTTTTAAAGTTTATTTATTTATTTTGAGAGAGAGAGAGACTGAGGTAGGGGCAGAGAGAGAAGGAGAGAGGGAATCCCAGGCAGGCTCTACGCTGTCAGTTCACAGCCCGACATGGGGCTCGATCTCACGAACCGTGAGATCATGACCCGAGCCGAAATCAAGAGTTGGACACTTAACTGACTGAGCCACCCAGGCAACCCTGTTCTAGGTATTTTTTTATTTATTTTTAAACGTTTACTTATTTTTGAGAGATAGAGACAGAGCACGAGAGGGGAGGGAGCAGAGAGGGAGACACAGAATCCGAAGCAGGCTCCGGGCTCCGAGCTGTCAGCACAGAGCCCGACGCGGGGCTCGAACCCACAGACCACGAGATCATGACCTGAGCCAAAGTCAGACACTTAACTGACTCAGGCGCCACCCCCTTTTTGTATATTTGTGTTCAAAGTGAGTCTCTTTAAATACAGTGTATTGCTACAGCAATGTTTTTTAATGTTTATTTATTTTTGAGAGAGAGAAAGAGAGAGCATGAGCAGGGGAGGAGCAGAGGAGAGGGAGAGAGAGAATTCCAACCAGGGTCCACACTATCAGGATAGAGCCTGACGTGGGGCTCGATCTCACGAACCATGAGATCATGACCTGAGCCGAAATCAAGAGTCGGATGCTTAACTGAGCCACCCAGGCACCCCTCTTTTCATCTTTTTGAGGGTGCCTTGTCCACGATCAATCGCTTCTTGCTTTCAGGATTGTCTCCTTGTCTTTCAGCAACTTGATTATCATGTATCTCTGCGTGGCTCTCTTGGAGTCTATCTGCTCGGAGTTCAGTGAGCTTCTTTGTGTGTAGATCTGGGTCTTTCGTCAAATCTGGGATGTTTCCAGCCATTATTACTTCAAATAATCTCTCTGGTCCCTTCTCTCTTCTTCCTCTGGGACCCCCCGTCTGCTCATGTTGTTATACTTGAGGATGTCACCGCAGTGCCTCTGGGACTGTTCGTTTTTCTTCACTCTTTTTCCTTTCTGCTCTTCGAGGAGCACAGTGTCGTCGTCCTGATCTTCAAGTTCACGGATTCTCTCTTCTGCCTGTGCAACTCTGCCACTGAACCCCTCTAGTGAGTTTGTCAAGTCTCGTACTTTGAACCCCTGAGTTTTTCTGTCTCTGTTAAACTTCCCATTTGTTCTTACATCGTTCTCTTGATTTCCTTTAGGGATTTTTTTTTTTTTTTTTTTTGCTTTTTGTCTGTGGTTTCCTTTAACTCACTGGGCGTATTTAAGACAGTCGACTGAATGTCTTTGACTAGTAACTTCACCTTCTGGACTCCCTCGGGCACTTTGTCCGGTTTTGTTTTCCTACCTGCAAGCCCCATTTTCCTACTTCTCTGTAAACTTTGTCAATTTGTTGGGAACTGGGTATTGGAGATGATAATGTGGTAACTCTGGAAACCAGGGCTTACTTTGGCTGCTGGAGAGCTGCGGTCTTCCGTTTCTATAGTGACTTTTCCCAGCTCTGCCGTTCCCTGTATTCCTTGTTGGTCAGGGACCGAAGCTTCTGTCCTGCTGCCTTGGTGGTCAGCGTGAGGTCTGGCAGAGATGCCTGACCCGCCGACGTCCCGCTGTCCTGCTGGCCATCAAGCACGCCCCTGGTTCTCGTGCTGGATGAGGTCCCGGAGTCCCCGGACTGTTAATTCTGATCGTTATTCCCCCTGGCTGAACCGTCTTCTTGGGCAGGCTGGCCCCGGCGTGGCTTCCTCCACGATTTTCTGTCACCAATGGTATTTTTTTTAACTTTTTTTTTTATTATTATTCATTTTTGAGAGACAGACAAGAGTGTGAGCAGGGGAGGGGCAGAGAGAGAGGGAGACACAGAATCCAAAGCAGGCTCCGGGCTCCAAGCTGTCCGCACAGAGCCCGACGCGGGGCTCGAACCCACGAACCGTGAGATGACCTGAGCCGAAGTCGGACGCTTAACGGACTGAGCCACCCAGGCGCCCCTCACCAATGTTATTTTTAAACACACCCAAGTTTCCAGGCTTATGGTTACGTCCTGTGAAAGTACCTCCAGCCTCTAATCCCAGGGTTTCTGGGGGGCTCGGTGCCCAGGTGAATGACACTGAGGTGAGCATCTATGTGCTCTGTGAAAGACGGGCTTGCCTGTTTCCGGAGGGGAGCCGGAGAACGGGGGCTGGCCCCTCTCGCTTCTCCTCCACACAAATAAGCCAGCCGTGCAAGATTTCCTATCTGAACACAGAAGGTGAGCGTCTGTAGCTCACTGGATGTGCAAGAACAAAACCACGACTCCCAGGCTATAGTAGAAACTGGATTTTAATAGAATATTCAAGTCTAGCATTTGCTATTTACAACAAATAAATATTGCCCCTCCCCAACTGGTAAACTTTTTCTGTTTTGTTTTGTTTTTGCCTTTTATACAAATATTCAACACCCCTCCCCTTCCCCCAAATCCTTCTTTCCCACTAACCCCCGTCTCGTGCGGTCTCGTGAAGCCCAGGGTGTGGTAGTGAGCGGCACCCGCGGTGTCGTGAGATTCAGTGTCAACGTGACTCGGCTGAGACCGTCCTCACTCACCGGGTGAGGAGTGTGATCTGTGAAGAGGGTTCCCCCCCACCCCAACCTCCTGGGGGAGGGCTGGGCAGGGGGTGGGCGAGACTCCTTCACTCTGCTGGCCCCGACGGTGGGATCTTTGGTGCGGCCCGGGAAAGGCTAGTGTGGTGGCCGAGAGGGGCCGGGACCCCAGAAGGGCACGGGCCGATGCCCGCGGGCGGAGGAGAGAATTGCAGTGGTCAGACCCGGTGGATGAGCAGGTACCCTGGGGTGCCCACGGGCACAGGTGGCAGTGACCCACACCTGAGTAGGTGTGAGGGGCAGTGCACAGAGGGCAGTGCCCACCGACGGCGCTCCTCGGCCAAAGTCAGCTGGTCCTCTGGTTCCGGAGAGCAGAAGGCACCTAAGGCGGCGAGTGGTCCACAGGAGGCCAGGTCAGCCTGTCAAGCAGCAGGCGTCAAACCCGGCAGTGGGAGACGTTGAGGGTGAAACGAGTCTGGGGGTGGCCTGAGCTGGCGGGTTGGGCAGAGGGTGCCCGCCTGGCCTGGGCCACCGGAGTCCGGAAGCGCTCAGTTACCCAGGCAGCCAGACCCTGCAAGAGGGGTCCCTGTGGCGGGCCAGCACCGGGGACGAGTTAGAAGATGCCCTTGGCGATCCTGAGCCCTTTCTGCTTCATGCGAGGGAGAGTCGAGCTGGCGCCATGCCTGACCTTTGCCCCCTTTGTGAAGGTCCGTTTCTTTAGGACAAAGTCATAGTTGGCAGTAGAGTTCATGGCATAGAACACGTTGGCGTTGTCCGGGATCTTCAGCTCTGGTGGGGGGGGGGGGGGGGGGGGGGGGTCAGCGGTGCTGACAGAGACCTCACCTAACCGCCCCCCCCGCCCCACCGAGGGCAGGCCCGAGCCAAAGGCCTGAGATGCCCAGTCTAAATCCAGGAATACCAAGGACCCCTGGGAAGGACACCTGCCAAGGGTCGACTGCTGGGACTCGTGAAATCCAATGACTCTTGGTTACAAAGGGATTCGACTCCCTAAGTCCCCGCCTCGGCCTGGAGCCAGAAAAGGGCTATCCATCCTGCACACCTGCTGCCTCCACTGACCACCATCCCGAGCTGGAATCTAGAACCCGTCCCCTGGATCCCGTGCTACTCAGGACCAAGGCTGAGGGACCCAGCGACGGGCAGGCCCTGCCCCAGGTCTTCTGCGCCCGGGTCCAGGACGCCTCCCTGCTCCGAGTGGCAGATGCCAGGCTTTACTTGGGCCCCTCCTACCCTGTCTGTAGCCCAGCATCGCGCCCCTGCCTCACTTTCCCTACCTTGCCTGGGCCTCAGTCCTCCTGCCCTGCAAGATGGGGCACGCGCCTGCGCAGTCCCCCTCCCCACGCCACCGAAATGGTGCAAGAAGGTGGGAGAGGGTTTAGAAGCCACTTGTGGGGACGCTGGGGGTCACTAACGGCCGGCAGCAAATGTGCGGCTCGTGGAGAGAAAGCAGGGCGAGGACAGTACGCACAGGGAACCTGCACAGCACGTGCTGCCAGGGGTACGTAGGGATTAACCCCTGGCTCATTCCCCGCTCTCGTGGGGATGGGGACACAGGCACAGGTGGCCTAAGGACCTTGCCCGAGCTCTCCGAGCCCTGCAGCCCGGCTCCGAGTCTGTGCTTGCTCTTGGTTCTGTCGCTTTCCCAGCTCTGACCCACTGAGCCACACCCTCGGAGCCTGTTTTTAGCATCTGCCGGGGGCGCCTGGGGGGTTCAGTCGGTTAAGCGCCTGACCTCGGCCCGGGTCACGATTTCACGTTTCATGAGTTCAAATCCCACGTCAGGCTCTCTGCTGTCAGGACAGAGCCCACTTCGGATCCTCTGTCCCCCTCTCTCTCTGCCCCTCCCCTGTGCGTGCTGTCTCTCAAAAATAAACAAACAACTGGGGGGCTCCGTCGGTTACGCGTCCGACGTCGGCTCAGGTCACGATCTCCCAGTTCACGGGTTCGAGCCCTGCATCGGGCTCTGTGCTGACAGCTCGGAGCCTGGAGCCTGCTTCGGATTCTGCGTCTCCCTCTCTCTCTGCCCTTCCCCCACTTGTGCTCTGTCCTTCTCTCTCTCCAAAAGAAACATTAAAAAACGTTAAAAATAAATACATAAATAAATAAACACTAAAAAAAATTTTTTTTCAATGGTTAACGTCTGCTATGGTCAGAATGATTGTGTGTGCCCAAAATTCGTGTGGGAATCCTAATGCCCCAAGCACTGGGGCCTTGGGGCAGTGATGAGGTCAGGATATTATAATCCCATTCCTGAGGCCCCCACGCCCCTTCTGCCACGTGAGGACACGAGAAGGTGGCCGTCTGCCACCCGGAAGAGGGCCCTCACCAGAACCTGATGCTGCCAGCACCTTGATCTTAGACTTCCAGCCTTTAGAACCATGAGCAATACATTTCACTAGTTTAACAGCCCCTCCCCGGCCCGTGGTGTTTTGTTACGGAAGCCTGCACAGATGAGGACAGGGTCACGCGTGCGTGCATTTTCATATATTTGAGGTTCATTCGGAAGCACGTTTCCCCTCTCAGCCAGCCTGTCCCTGTGAACGGCCCTCGGGCTTGGCCGTCTGGCTGCGGGGCCCTGGGAGAAAAGCCTTTTCTCTTCGCTCCCGGGTGCAGCTAGCTGCGAACTAGGTCTCCCGCGGCCGGTTCCCGCCCAGGAAAGGGCACACGCCAGGGGCCAACGAGGACGCTGCCCCAGGGAGCGCGGGGCCGTGGGCCTGGGGTGTGGTGCTGCCCCCCCCCACCCGCAGCTTGCCCGCCTGGCCCCGGACTTACTGCGGTCGTCGGAGATAACCTGCACGAGCTCGTATTCGTCGGCCTCATCCTCATCCAGGTTGTGTTTGTCCATGGCCTTGCGGATGACGGCTGGAGCCTTGTCCTGGCTGGTTACCTGGATCAGGGAGGGGGCAGCCATGAGGTCGAGGGTCCGGGAAGAGCCCCCACAGAGCACAGCACCAGGGACCCTCGGAGCTGCCTCGCGCTGCGTTCAAAGGCTCAGCTTCTGGCTGGGTCCACGGGCGCCTCACCACCTGGTCCTGCCCCGGGAGGCCCCCCACACTACGATGAGGGCCTTTTCCCCATTGTTCCTGCCTCCCCCACCCCCCCGTTCTCCTACAAGCCTGCCACCTCCTCCCATGCCACCGTGGGAACCTGCCTGCTCCCGGGGGCTGTTCCCCTGGATCCCAGCCCGGCGGGACAATGGGATCAATGAACCCAGGGAGGAGAGGGCGTCTAGTCCCAGCTCTGGAGGTAGGAGAGGAGCTGGCCAGATGCCCAGGGGCTGCCTGTAGGCCAGGCCTGCACTGGCTAGAGGCTGCTGTGGTGGCCAGCACAGGCCGCCCGTCTTGCCTCGACCCCAAAGGTCAGAGTGCAGACAGGCCTCGGACGTGGGGTCATACAGGTGGCTCTTTAAGGACAGTCAGGCTAGTTCCTGGCAGGGAGAGCAGCTCAGTACGCGGTGGGTATGTAACGGGCACCTGACCCGTTGTTAACGGCAGCCTGCACGGACGAGGACAGGGTCACGCGTGCGTGCATTTTCACATATTTGAGGTTCTTTCGGAAGCACGTTTCCCCTCTCAGCCAGCCTGTCCCTGTGAACGGCCCTCGGGCTTGGCCGTCTGGCTGCGGGGCCCCAGGAGAAAAGCCTTTTCTCTTCGCTCCTTGGTGCAGCTAGCTGCGAACTAGGTCTCCCGCGGCCGGTTCCCACCCAGGAAGGGGCACACGCCAGGGGCCAACGAGGACGCTGCCCCAGGGAACGCGGGCACTGTGACCGGATGGGGGACCTCCAGAGAGCGCACAGGGCTCGTCTACAGCCTGAGTTCTGGAACGCGAGTCCCTGCCCCCACCAGCAGCACAGACAGTGTCTGGAGACAAATCCCCTTGGCTTGATCTCAAGCGTTAAATGACATCTAACGTCTCATACTGCCCGTCACCTCCACAGCCACCAGCCTGGTAGCCACCGTTCTCCCCGCCTGACCGCCTCCTGACTGGCCCCTCCGCCTCTCCGGCCACCAGCCCACCCCCGCAGAGAAGCCCTGAGTCACCCGACCCGTCACCCCAGCCAGCAGCGGCTTCTGTCTGCCGCCACGGAGATCCAGGCCCCAAGCCCCGGACCTCAGGCCTCCCTGCCTCCCCCCTCCCCTCCCTCCCTGCCCGCCTCGGGCGCCTTGTCTGTGAAGCCCTCCCTGGCCCCGGATCTCCACGGAAGCTGCTTTCTTTTTGTCCGCCGACCATCTGTCTTTCCCGACCCCCCCCGGAAGGTCGGCTCCAGGACAGCGGGCAGGGGACGGAGCCCAGCACGCGCGTGCGGCCCGGCAGAGCGCGGGCACGGGGACGCCCGCCCGCGCCGCTCACCAGGATGCTCTTGTACATGTTGCCGTTGTCCACATCCAGGCTGACGCGGATGATGCAGCAGTCGCCCACCTGCTGGTTGTAGAGGGGCAGTGAGGAGCCGTGGCTGCAGACCCCCGAGACGGACCGCTTGTGGGTGCGCGTGGCAGCCACGGGCGTGGTGGAGGCGGAGGAGGAGGACGCGCTGCTGGAAGCCGAGCTGATGCCGGAGGTCTCCGGGGACGACTGGGAGGCTGACTCCCAGAACTGTGGGGACGGCACGGTCAGCAGGGCGCCCAGGCCAGCGCCCGGCTCCGGGGGACCCCGGGCGCTCTGTTCGGGAGCCGGGAGCGCCCCTCGGCCGCTCACGGGTGTGGCGTGGGGGCCCCGGGCCCCGCGAAGGGCCGTCAGGGAGAAGGGGCGGGCGGTCACCTTCTTCTCCTGACCATCGGGGGACTCCGGGACGAAGCTCACGTTGATCTCCTCCACGTCGGAGCTGGAGGAGCCGGCCGAGTGGACGCTGAGTGCGTCGGCGATGTCCCCGCTGCTGAGGTAGGGGCCGCACCTGAGCTGGTCACAGGACTTGGAGTGGGAGCTGCCGCTGCTGCTGAGCTCCGTGCTGGGGGCCTGGCGGCTGCGTGGACGGCTCAGCTTACTCGGGGCGCCTCCCCTGGGACACATCCCACCCCCGCCCCCCCCCCCCCCCCCCCCCCCACTCGGCACTCCAGGCTCTGCGCCAAGGGCTCGGTCAGTCACCAGCACCACGTCTGTCCCTGCTTTGGAAGCGATCGATTTAGGATCGCCCCATTTCACAGAGGAGGAAACTGAGGCCCAGGGAGGGTAGACAAGTGGCCCCAGTCGCGCTCAGCCTGAGGCTTCCGTAAGCCCCGAGGGAGCCCTTCCTGCCAGCCCGGGGCCACTCACTCGCTCCAGCGCTTGACGATGGCCGCGTTCTTCTTGGCCTTGAGGGTGTTGCTGGCCGACTCGGAGGGGGGCTCCAGCTCACACGACAGGTTGTAGCTACAGGACAGAGAGGCAGCTGTGAGGCGAGCAGGAGGCACACTCGGGTCTCCCTCCCAGAACCTGCCTGGCAGTGGGGGTCCAGACGCCCAGCCGCCACCAGGCAACGGAGCCCGGTCCTGAGCAAGATCCCACACCGCAGCCCGCCCGCCCCTGCCGTGCCCCACCCGCACCCAGCCAGCCGCACCTCTCCGTCTCGCTGAGTCGCTCCATGGCCCGGAACCAGGCCCCAAAGTGCTCCTCGGGTGTGATGCTGTAATTGTTGCAGGCCGACTGGAGCAGTTTGATCTGGGCGATCACTTCGAATTCCTGGGGCCCAGAGGGAAGGACGGGACAGTGGTGGGATGGATGCGGTGCTGGGTGTGGCCCCGGGGGGGCTGCCGGGGAGGTCGTGGGTGGGGGTGCTGGGCGGGGCAGGGGCCCAGGGTCTCTGTGTCCTCTCCTACTCTCTACTCCCGCCCAGGGCCACTCTGTTCTAACAAAACAGCCCCTCCCAGGAAGCTGTCCTTGATTCTGGCCTCCTGTACCCCCCTCCAGTGGGAGAGGTCCCCCCTCCTCTGTGTATCCAACTCTCCCCACAAATATAACAGGAAGCAGGATGCAGCTGAGGCAGGTCTCCGATTTCCACTCCCCCCCCCCCCCCCCCCCCCCCCCGCCAACACATACGGACGGCAGCCGCTCACCTTCCTCCGCTTCTCGAAGTTGATCAGTCTCCCCTGGAAGGCAGACAGCCAGCGAGCATCAGAAGGCGTCCCCTTGCCCATGACCACCCCTCAACCCCTCTCAGGCTGCACTACCGACAGCATACACCAGGGGGCGGGGTGGAAGAACACACACACACACACACACACACACACACACACACCCCTGGGCCTGGGGAGGGGGTGGTCCTAGGATCTAGAGGGTGGTGGGCAGAGGGACAGAGCTTCAAACAACTACTGGCCCAGCCCTCTGAGGACAAAAGGATTGAGGCGTCAGGCAGGACGCCTCCAGCTTGGAGGCCGGGCCTCTCTCCTCCTGTGGTTGCTGCCCAAGGGAGGGCCGTGGGCAGCTGGGCCAGACCCTGGGCAGCTCTAAGCCTCAGCGGCTGGGCACCTAGCTCTGTTTACTCACTGGTGAGCTGGGCAGGAGCCCAGGCACGTGGGGGTGGCTGGGGGCCCTCAGACGAGGTGTGCCCAGCGCTTGAGAGCTCAGGGCTCGGTGAGGGGTGCTTTTCCCTAGGGCTCCAGGACCCCGGCCCCACTCCCGCCTGGCCCCGGCCCCCGGGGCTCACTCACATACAGATAGTCCTTCATCGCGGTGTCCAGCATCACCAGGTCTGTGAGGAAGGTGCCCAGGTAGGGAACGGTGCCCTGGATGACACCCTGTGACGTTGGGGTAGGGCTGATGAGCAACGACCGAGGCCTCCCCCAGCCTCCCACTCGGAGCAGCCCGGGGACCTTTAGCGGTCTCCCCCAGACTCCCTCCCAGTGCCCACAGACCCCAACCTCACCGAGGTTCTGTGGTCCCTCGACCCTCCCCACCCCTAAGCCCACCGAGCCCAGCTGCCATCGGCACCCTCGAGACCCTCTGCTGGTCAGGGCACAGCCCTGTCAGGGCCCAGAGGAGCGCAGGTCACTGCAGCGGCAGCGGGGAAGGGCTGGGGGCAACCCCTCCTCTCCTGCCTCGGGCCGGCCCCCCCTCACCTCTCTCGGCCTCGAGTGCACTCACCGTCTCCTTTGGCCGCTTCTGGGCTCTCTTGGGGTTCATCTCCAGGGTGGCAAACTTGGAGGTGCCCTCCTGCCAGGGTTGAGGACAGGATCAGTGAGACCCTCCTCTCCTCCGCTCTTTCCCCTCCAGCAGACCTGACCTTGGTATTTGGTCACTGGTCCGAATACTCTGCTGCCACCAGTGGGGTGCCCTGGCGCTCCCGGGGTGTGGGAACGTGGGGCCAGTGGCCTGGCCTCCCCAAGCCTGTTTCCTGGTCTGGAAAGTGCAGGTGAGCAAGACAGCCACCTCCGGGAGGTCTCCAAGGACTCAGCAGCCCGTGCCCTCTCCGAGGTGGGGGCCCTGCACAGAACTCTCCCACACTCCTCTTCTCCTGGTATCTCACTGCCTCCCCGTGAGTCGTGAGACTAGAGGGACCCCAGGCTCATCCTTCCTCTGCTCCCCCGCTAAGGAAACTGAGGCCCCGAGAGGGGTAGTGACCTGCCCAAGGTCCCAGAGGGACTCAGAGGTGAGTGGGCTGGAGATCTGTTCCTGCTAACTGGTCATCCAGCTAATTTGAGGCCCTGCAGTGACAGCCTGCAGGATGTCTGGGATCCATTTGTGGCGCCTGCCCCGGGGCGGGGTGAGGAGTCCCCCAGGGCTCCCAGAGCTGCCTCCCAGGACTGCTCATTTGGACCCAAGGTCGAGCAGCCCCTTCGGGACTTAGCCTCTGGCACCCCCTGCGGTACCTTGTCCTCAGGGAGCCAGGGTGTGCCCACCCTGAGCTGCAGCGCCGACGGAAGGAGCCTCCCACCCCAGACCCCAGCCGCCCAGCAGCCTGGAGGAAGCAGGAGACCTGCCGATCCAGCCACCCCCCCGCTCCCCGCCTTGTGAACACCTCAGCTGCTCCCACACCATTCCATTACCGGGGCCTCCTGTCCCCCAAACTACCCCACACCGGCCCATGCACCAAAAAGATCCCACTCTCCCCAAAGTCCAGCCCAGACAGGACTGGAACTTTTCAAAGAAACGTTCACCGAGAACCTCCCTCCTCTGCCCAGACTTTACCTTGATGAGCAGCTCTCTGCTCAGTGAGTAGTTGTTCTCATCCGAGAAAATCTCCGACAGCTTCTGGAAGATGCGGAAGCTGTCCCTGGGTGGGGGAAGGGAGGAGAACCATGGGAATGGTAGGGAGGGGTATGAGTGCCCATCCATTTAGGACCCAAGGACCCAACCGCCCAGACGGGTGGTTTTCACCCAGGGTTCTGCTGGGCCCAGGGCGCTCTGTGGGCCGGGGGAGGCGAGCTCCACGTGTGTGGCTCTGTTTGGATCGGTTTGGATTTCAAGGGGACAGAGTGGTGTGGCTGGCAAGGAAACACAGGGAAATCTCCAGTGTGGCTCTGTCTAGTGCTTGACAGATAGGGAAACTGAGTCCCAGGGCAGAGGTGCTGGCCTAAGGCCAACGGACACTTGGAGGGGTGCCCCCCAGCCAGCAGGCCGGCCTCAGGATTTGCTGCCTCCTGGCAGGTTCCAGGCTCACTGAGGGGACAATGCTCAGTCGCTTGGGGGGTCCCGGGTCCCTCCAGGTGGAGCTCCTGCAGAGAGAGGTCTCCCCACCTGGAAACTTCTTCCCACGTCTTCTTCAGCCTGTGGATGGAGTTGCTCTGCAGGGCCGACAGGATGGCGTAGAGAGACGAGAAGTTCTTGAGGACACGGCACTCCTGGCGGAGGAACAGAAGGGCCGTGGGGTGCGGGTGCAGTCCCCTGAGCTCTGACCTTCCATCCTGGGTGGCACAGATTCCCAGGAAGCCCCAACGAGCACCTGGGCCCCCGTCCGTGACACTCCCAGGGAGGAGGCTCTGAGCTCAACACGAGGGAGGACGTTAAGCGGGCAGTGAGCATCGAGGCAGTGGGATGTGTGAATCAAGGCCAGCGAGCCGCTGGGAAGGGAGGGCTGGGGTCTCTGCAGGGCCGTGGACCGCAGACCACAGCCCTGAGGGCAGATGAAGGCGAGAAAGGGGTTCCCCAGGGCCCCTCCAAGGCATACCCTGGCCACCTCGATCCAGTGCTCCACCACCCTGGCCCTGTCCCGGGCCGTCACAGTCCGGTCCCCCAGGCAGGTGGTGATGACGCAGTTGGCCACACTGTTGAACTGGGTGACCGTGGCGCGGACAGTGGGAGCCAGGTGTTCCTTGCCCTTCTTGTCCCGCTGGGACCAGATGGAGCCCAGGCAGTGGTAGGGCACCACCTTCTTGAACAGCTCCTGGGGGGTCAGGGGGAGCGTCACCTAGCACTGCCACGGCCCAGCTCCGCGTCCCCGGTCTCCCTAGTCCCAGGCAGGGTCCCCGGTCAGGGCTGGAGCTCAGGGAAAGCTGAGGATGTGGCTCGAGCCTCGCAGGCCCGGGGTGGGGGCCGTGCCTCTGGGCTCTGTTCTCCGCCGACCGTGGGCGCCCAGCGCACGAGTGACCCGGATGACACACGGGCAGCGAAGAGCGTCTGGCATTTTCAGACGCCCACCCTCACTCACTGCAAGCACCAGAAGCTGGCTCACAGCTGCGCACACCAGGCGGCACCTTCGGCTCCCCCATCGTGGCTCAGGTCCCCCCACCCTGTCCAGATGCACGCTCACCGCGGGCGCTCCACCCACAGGCTTTGTCTGCCATAAACTCCAGGACGTGGCAGGTGCCTCGTAGGTGCCGAGGCCTCCCGAGCAGATGGTGGGGTGACCCACGGAGCTGGACGTACCACGGTGAGCTCCACCCCCCCACCGAATGGGCCAGGCTCCGCCCAGCCTTCTACAGCCCCGTCTCGTTTAATCCATCGTCACTGCGCACAGGGATGGGGTGGGGAGGGTCCCATCTCTGCATCCACAGTCCAGAGACCACGCAGGAACGGAGCTGGGATATGCCGGGGAATGGCAGGGAATGGACCAGAGGCTGGAGGAAAGTGCTCCCCTGCCCCGCCCGGCAGAGAAAAACTGCTCACCGCATCCATCAGTGTGAACTGCTCTGCCACCAGGTCGGGAGGGAAGGCCAAGAGGTGAGGCTTCTCATTCAGGCCATCTTCTGCAGCCACAGGTGACGGCCAGGGAGGCTCGGGCACCGGAGCTGCCTCTAGGTCTACAGTTTGCGATAGAGCTGGCTCTAGTCCCGGAGCTGGGGCTGGAGCCGGTTCCGGAGCCGGTTCCGGAGCCGGCTCTAGCTCTGGTTCTGGAGCCGGTGTTGGAGCTGGCTCTAGCTCTGGTTCTGACTCAGGTGCCAAAGCCGGCTCTAGTTCCGGAGCTGGTTTTAGAAGTGGCGCTGGAGCTGGCGACAGAGCTACAGGAGAGAAGTTTCCAGGTGTCTTTGCAGAGACAGAACCCACCCCAGAGCCTCCCCGAGAAGCCGCGGCCAGGAACCCACACCGGGACCTCTGCCCCGCTGCGGTCCCCCGCCGGGGCTCTCAGTCTCTGCTCCTGGCCCCACATCAGCCCCCGGGGGCTCCTCCCTGGGTGGCCCAGCACCGCCCCGGCCCCGTGCACCCCCATCCTCACCCCCCAGCCTTCTCACCCTCGGGCTCGGCCTCCGTGAGCTCTGCGTGCTCCAGCTGGGCCAGTAGAAGCTGGGCACGGCGCTCTAGGTCAGAACCAGGCATGTTGAGCTGCACATAGGCCACCAGCTGCTTGAGGCAGGGAAAGTCTGGGGGCTGACAGAAGTCCTCCGAGTACTGGTCCAGCCAGGTGCCCAGAATGGAGGAGATGGCACTGGAGGGAGGGGGGGCAGGCAGCAGAGTCAGCGGCCCGGCCTTTCCTTCCGCACGGCCCCCTGCGGGTCCTCCATCCAGAGGCCAGGCCCACCTGAGCACCACCCCCCCCCCCCCACCGTCACTGGCCATCCAGGCAGGGGCAGGTCCGGTCAGGAGGCGGGGGCCTGGCCGTCCCCACGGGAGGGAGCCCTCCATCGACGGTGTGGGCACCCCTGCCTTCCTCAGGGAGGCCTGCCCCTCCCCTCTGTCTGTCCGGGGGCCTCCTGGCTACGGCGTAAACTCCAGGACGGCGGAGGGCTGCCGTGTCTGCCCTGTCCCTGCCCTGGCCGCACACAGCAGGTGCTGCGTAAGTGTGTGAGGAGGAGGGAACAGGCCCCGTCCTCCCGCCCAGCCTGCGTGGGCTCTCATGGCCCCTCGTCCCCAGCTCCTGCACCCATGGCTGCCGTACTGCCTTCGAGGCGCCTGGGGGTCTCCTCTCCCCACAGACACTATTCTCAGGAACACTATTCTCAGTCCAGGCAGCTGGACTCAGGGGACTGACGTGTGAGGTCGATGGGTGAGCAGGTGGCCCCCACACCTCTGTCCTCGGACCCCGGGTCGGGGCCGGGCAGGAAGGGCTGGGGTGGGCTGTGGGGGGGACCCACTCTCTCAGGGGCCAACCTCAGCCCCCGGCCTCTCTTCTGCTCCCCAGGGCCCAGGACCCCAGCCACGGCTGTCTGACTCCTTTCCTCCTGCAGGAGAGGCCCCCACCCCTCGGCCCTCCAGCAGGAATCACAGCTCGTGTGGGAGCCACGGCTCTGCCCAGCGCCCCCACCCCCGCCCCAGATGTCCCCCACCTTGGAGACGGGGGTCCTCCCATCAGCTCCCAAGTCCGCTCACTTTTTCAGTTGGTCCTGGGGTCCGCCGTCCTCGTCAGAATAAGGAAGGATGCATCCGTATCTAGAGGAGGCCGTGAGGGCATCACATCTACCGTACCTGCTATGATGTCTAGGGTTACTGGCTGACTTCTGGACGAGAACGGAAGCCCAGGAGGGTAGAGTCTGGTCTGGGGTATGCGAAACGTCTAGAAGGGGCTCCGTGCCCACTTGTTGAGTGAACGAAGCCCAGCCAGCACCTTACAGACATCCGAGGGGGTCGGGGACCCCTCCCTGGCCACCCCCAGGATGGGTCCCCCGTATGGAATCGAGGGCGAGAGCAGCTTCGCCCCAGGCACGGGACACCGAGGCCGGAGGCAGAGAGGAAGCACGGCAGCCCCAGGCAACCCCCTCCACGGGCCGGGCACAGGGTGGGGGACTTGTCCCAACAGTGGGACACGACCCCATGTGGGGTGGTCCTCCTGACACCCAGGGTTCCCACGAGACACCTGAGGCTCAAAAAGGTGCCAGGAGGGGGCGGGGAGCCGCTGTGCTGTGCGGGGGCCGTGCTCACCTTTTGAACAGCAGGTCCAGCACCTGCTGGGTGGTGGTGAAGGCTCGGTACGTGCACAGGAAGATGGTGACGTAGGAGAGGTCGCTGCCCTGGAAGGCGGGCACCAGGTGCTCCACCAGCTTCTCCAGCGTGCCGGCCTTCACCGTCCGCACCTTGCAGGTCTCATACAGGTTCAGGGCTGACTCATTTTCACACTGGGGTGGGACACAGGGGCTCAGATGAACTCCCAAGAGCTCAGTGACATGTGGCAAGGGCGCAGACATGCGTGCCCCCAGCAGAAAAAGGTTCTCAGCTTAAGAAGTGGAATCGGAAGGGGCGCCTGGGTGGCTCAGTCGGTTAGGCATCCGACTTCAGCTCAAGTCACGATCTCGCAGTCCGCGGGTTCGAGCCCCGCATCGGGCTCCGTGCTGACAGCTCAGAGCCTGGAGCCTGCTTCCGATTCTGTCTCCCTCTTTCTGCCCAATGCCCCCCACTGCCGTTCGCACTCTGCCTCTCTCTCTCTCTCTCTCAAAAATAAAATAAAGCATTGGGAAAAAAAAGTGGAATTGGAGATGGGGAGGGCTAAAAAATACTAACCCAACACTTTCCGGCCATTCTGTTAGGGGAACTTAAAACGACCGCCCCTCCTTGTATTAGGAGCATCACTCCCGTGAGCCCTGGCAAAACCTGCCCATTCTAGAGACGATAACACAGAGGCTTATTCTGGGGTGAGAAGAGATACGGCATGTTCAGTGCAGCCCGGGGGAAAGCTGTGGGAAGGAATCAAGACCAGGTCCTAGAGCATGAAAGGGTGAATCACCATGACGACCGGGCCTCCCCTTTGGAATGTTGTGCTGCTGAGTCCGGCCCTACCTCTGACCTGGAGGGGTCACAGGGCTGTGCCCCAGGAGACCACAAGTTATATAGTAGCCTCAGCCTCCGCCCCTTTTGGGTCAACTAGCCCTTCTAAGCGAGGTGATGCGGAAGCGGAAGGGCTTGAGGGTCTGCAAGGGCGGGCTCAAGGCCCCTGACACAACCGGGGGTAGGAATTAAAACGAGAAAAACTGGGGCAACGTACAAAATCACTTGCAGCCTAACGTGAAGTAAAAAAAGCAGGGAAGTGCCTTTGTTGTGTTTTTCGAAAAGGGTCTTTTTGGCGGGGCGCCTGGGTGGCTCTGTCAGTTGAGTATCCGACTTTGACTCAGGTCATGATCTCACGGTTTGTGGGTTCGAGCCCCGCATCGGGCTCTGTGCTGACAGCTCGGAGCCTGGAGCCTGCTTCCGATTCTCTGTCTCCTTCTCTCTCTGCCCCTCCCCCCCGCACAAGTACGTGTGCGCTTTCTCTCTCTCTCATAAATAAACATTAAAAATATTTTTTTTAAATATAAATGTTTTACCAAAGAGTGTCTTTTTTCGCATTCATCAAATACGTGCAGAGGGATGCTCCCGGCCGAGCCCAGGACCGGACAGTGGGGGGGGGGGGGGGGGCACGAAGGTCCATGCTCCTCGGGGGGGGGGGGCTGCGGGGCCCTCAGGCAGGAAGGCCCTGGGAGGGAACCCAACAGAGTCGCCGAGCGGCGTCTGGCCCCCGTGCCTCTGCAGGGTCCCGGCGGTGGAGGCCCCCGTGCCCACACTCACCCCGAGCCAGCGTTGGCCCTTGTTGGCGCCGTGGTGTGCCTGCACTTTCCGCAGGGAGATGGAATGGATGACCCCGTTGACCAGCTCCTCGCCGATCTCCTGCGTGCAGCTCTGGGGAGACAGTGCCCGGCCACCAGGCGGGGGCGTCAGGGGCTGCCTCATGAACCTCCGGTCTGCAGCTGAGGCCCGGTGTCCACACAGATCCCCAGGCCAGGACTAAATGGGCCGACGGCTCGAGGGCTCTCAGGAGTAGTATCGGGGCAGGTGGACACCACCCCCAGCCTCGCCCCCTTCCCACTCCACCAGCCACAAGCTGGGTACGAGCGAGACAAGTCCCCAGGCTCCCAAACCCCCAGCCACCTGCTCGTGCCACCCGGAAGGTGCCTCCCCCACGGTCTGGGGCCCCAGGCCCTCGTCATGTCTCCCCAGCTCATCATCATGCCCCCCACCCCCCACCCCTCGGCTGACCCAGCAGCTCCTACGGACCCAGCCTTGGAGTCAGCATCACGGGTCTGGGGCAGGTGCTGGGCATCCCCGAAGGCCACATCCGATGCCACTTCCTTCCCTTTCTGCTCATTCAAGCCCGGGTGCTTTCTTGGGTAACAGAGGAGTTCCCCTTCCCTGTCCGTCATCACGTGCGTGGGGACGGGGTGAAAATGATGACGGTGCAGGCATCTGGGCAGAGGACTGGGCTTTCACGGGACTCAAAATCACAGGGCTGTAGAAAGGGGGATCATCTGGCTGCTCCCTGGACCAGGACCAGAGAGGAAATGCCCTGGTTTTAGGGGGCAGCCACCCCTTCCATGGAACAGGCTGGTCTGGGGGGCCGTGACCATCAAGCCCTGGCTAAGGCCACTTAGTCGCATCAGCCCGGGCCTCACAGCCCCGTCTCCCACCTGCCCCTGTCCAGGGAAGGGCGAGCCCGCAGTGGGAGGGGGACCTCTGAGAGTTGAGGGAGGAGCTGGGAGGTGCCAGCTGGCAGAGGGCCACACTGCCGGTCCTCACCCGCAGCTGGGAGTGTGGGTCACTGCCCTGACCCGAGGTGGGCTGCAGCTTACAGAAGACCCAGGCCAAAGTGCCCTCCCTGAAGCCCTTGGCCTAAGCTGGTCCCCACTGCGCCTCTGGGGGCAGCGATGGGGCGCCTGGGCCTCTCGCCTCCTGCCCACCCTTGAGGGCCCTGGGGGGGCTGCCTTCGGGAAGACCACTTCCTTTGGCCTGTGGCCGCCCTCCCACACTGGGCACCATGCCAACGGGGAAGCCACTGCGATCACATTCTCTCCAGAGAGAGAGCCAGCCGACTTCTGGGAAGCCAGGGGGAACCACAGGCGGAGGTCACCCCAACCCCGAGCGGCACCTCCCACGCCCACGCCCGTCAAATAGCCGGGACACGTGGAGGTCCGGCCTTTCCACTGAGGAACGGAGATTCCTGAGGCAGAAAAGCTGAGCCATAGGCTCACTTTCCCTTTCCCTGCCTGGAAGAGGCCTCAGGCACGTTCTCAGGGGTCAGAATGCTTCCTGCAAAGGCCGAGGCTCGAGTGGAAGCACCTGCCCTTCTCCAGGGTTTCTGAGCCACACTTGGCCCAGCTGGGAACCAGTCCGTGTCCAAAACACCCAGGTTGGTGGCAGCGATTTGGAGGTCCCCATGCAGGACCCACCCGCCAGAGGGCACTGCACTTGAACTCCACATAGCACCTGGCTCCCAGCGGGGCTCCGTCAAGGCCGGCCCTGGCAGGGGCCTCGGCCAGGCAGTCGCGCCCCCCCCCCCCCCCCCCCCCCCCTCCCCGCAGGGCCAGAGAGCAGGCCCTGCACTCAGCCACCCGCCTCGCTGGCAGAGCAGCTGGCCTGCGTGTCACATGGTTCCTGAGCCCCTCCCCCACCCCCTGGGGCCCCCTTCTGAAGCCAGTGGGGGGTGGGGGGCAGGGCTGACGCCGAGAGGGACAGACAGGGAGTTGCTACCCTGTCACACAGACGCGGGGCTGCTCCGGCCCCTTCACGCAGCAGCCGCCACAGACACAAAACCAGATGCTCAGAGCAATGCCGAGTGCAGGCGCCATTGAAACCATCTACCAAGAGACAGACGACCAGGTTCTCAGGCAAACTGCCCCGGAGCCTGGGCAGAAACTGGCAGACGGGGGGGGGGGGCATTTGTTTCCGGCTCCTACTCCTTTGCAGGGACAGAGAAGGAAAGCAGCCAAGCGTGGCATCTGCCCCCCGCCCCCGACCCTCTAGGGCAGGAAAGGCAGGGCCCTGGCACCTGTGGGTGACCCTGGGCCACCCTGTTGGCAGTGTGCACAGCATGCGGGCCCGGGAGCAGGCAGCCCGAGAGGGCAGGTCTGTGGCGAGGGGTTGGGGGGCTCCTGGGGGAGAATGGGAGCCGCCCAGCAAACAGCAGATGTCCTGAGGGGAGGCTTCTGTAGGGAAAAGAATGCCACAGGGATGGCTGTGTCCTTGGGGGGCCAGTGTCCCCGGGTCCCCGAGACCCAGTTGGCAGCCATGCCCCACACACTGTCTGACCTTCCACGGCTTGGCTCAAGTGGGGGGAGGGGGGAGGGTACCCCCAGGCCCCGGTAAGCGGAGGCTGGAAGCATGGCACCTCTGTGCCTCACCCTCTGCTGTCCCTCTGAGTACAACTCAGAGCCCCAGGGACAAGGAGAAATGGCCTGGGTGGCATCTGGTCGTGTGTCACCTGATCAGCCTTCTTAGGGTGACAGGCCAGCAGGATGCCTGTCCCCAGATGACTGCAGGCCAGGCCCCATTTGCTCAAAGGAGAAAAATGGGGTCGCCCGCCCCACCTCCTTTGGGATGGACCTGAGGGGACCTACTGGTCTTTCCCCAGCCCTGCCATCTGTCCCACAAGGCGGCCGGGGCCCACACACCTGGAGACATCACGGCACCTTCATTCCAATCGCCCCTCTGCCCTCCTTGGGTATACATTTCCCGTGGAAGCCACAATGAGGGGCCATAAGGGGCCTCCAGACCCACAGGGGCCTCCACCTCGGACTGGATCCTCCTAAGAGACCTGGTTGAGGGTTGGGGCAGACAAAGAAGGGCCCGAGCTTGTACCACAGTGTCCTCCTGTCTTCTCTTCAGGCTACACATGGAGACCCGGTCACACTCAGGCAGGGTGGCGGCCACTGCCCAGGGCCACTGACTCACAGAGGTTACCCCAGGCCCTCACTGGACACTGACCGGCACCCTGCAGCCCTGGGCACAGAAGGCATCCACCAGACCCCAGGGCACTGCCTCTCGTGAAAGGCTCTGACTTCCAGCTCTGCTGAGCCTCTCTGGCCCTGGCCTCAGTGAGCTCATCTGTGAAATGGGAAAAAGAGCAGCAGCTCCCTACAGGGCAAGAGTGGGTGTTAAGAAAATGCACGCAGCATGCCCAGCTCGGCGCCTGGCCCGTGAAAGCTCCCCAGAAGCAGGGACAGGTGGCGCCCCGGAAGCGGGGACAGGTGGCGCCCCGGAAGC
>NC_064807.1:88168941-88174890 GCF_023721935.1 Panthera uncia
GGGGACAGGTGGCGCCCCGGAAGGGGGGACAGGTGGCGCCCAGGAAGGGGGGACAGGTGGCGCCCAGGAAGGGGGGACAGGTGGTGCCCAGGAAGTGGGACAGGTGGTGCCCAGGAAGTGGAGACAGGTGGTGCCCAGGAAAGGGGGACAGGGCTCTGTTGCTACTGGGCAGTACCCAACAACCAGAGCCCCCAGGAGCTGCCGACAGACATTTAGCGGGAAAACCCTGAGGGCACCTAGGGAAACCTGGAGGAGAGCCAGTACGGAGAGGGCAGGTGTCCTAAAACTGCCCGAGCCAGCCCTGCAGCCTTCGGACTTTTTGCGTTTTGCTCAAATGCAGGAACCACAGCGGGAGACAGATCAGAGGGCCTGATCAGCCCTCCTGGGATCCGAGGCTCCTGGGACAGTTTAAACGCGGCACCCCACACCCATTCAGAGTGGAAACTGAGGATCTGGGCTGAAAAGAAACGGACTTCTCAAGTCCAAGTCCTGGTTCATCTCTTAGACCATAAGCTCTAAAAACTGGGGGAGAAGAAAAAGGCCGCTGTGTGCGGCAGGGCCCTGCCTTCAAGCTCTGGGTGGGTGTCCTGCACCCTGAGTCTGAGGGCACAGACGGGACCGAGTGGGGGACAAGAGGTCAGCCCTGGACAGGGGCGAGCCACACTCCCCCCCCCCCCCCCCCCACTGCAGCCGTAGAGGCAAGGGGACCTTTGCTGGGGACCATGCAAGGTGCCTGGTTGCCAGGGCAACCGGGGAGCTTGGGGACCAGCCTCGTGGAGCCCCCAAAGAGGCTGTCCCCAAGAACCCTTGCCATCAGCCTGAGTCCAAGTTACTCATCAGCATTTAAGGAGGAGGAAGTTTGGGGCGCCTGGGTGGCGCTCAGTCGGTTAAGCATCGGACTTCGGCTTAGGTCATGATCTCCCGGTTCGTGGGTTTGAGCCCTGCGTCGGGCTCTGTGCTGAGAGCTCAGAGCCTGGAGCCTGCTTCGGATTCTGCGTTTCCGTCTCTCTCTCTGCCCCTCCCCTACTCATGCTCTGTCTCCCTCTCTCTCGAAAATAAATAAAAAAAATAAAAAAAATTTTTAGGAGGAGGAAATGTGCCTTGAGCGGGGAGGGGTGAGGGCGCCCCCAGGCTGGCCCTGCCCACCCATCCTTCTGTCCATCCGGGTCCAGCTCCTGATTGTCAGGTCAGCAGGCCACCACAGACCAGGCCTTTGAGGGAGTGTAACTGGTGACAGCTCAGGAGGAGGGTGGCCTGGTCCCGAAGGGGGTGCAGGGCAGGGCCGGCTGAAGGTCCAGTCCAAGAGCAACACCACCAACCACAGCGCCCAATGTCTGCGGGCACTTGCTGGGTGCCGGCCTTCGCACACACTCCTCACGTTTAGACCCCGCAACGCCTCACCTGACGCGTGAGGGAAGAGCTGGGCAGGGAACTCACTCAGGTCAGCAGCCAGGACGCGGCGGCCGGCCGGGGCAGGGATTTCAACCTTGGCCTATGACCCTCCTGGCCGGGCCTGGCCGCCACCCTGATCCACTGTGGCTGCTGCAGTCACAGCCTCAGAGCAGAGTCCAGAGAGGGGAAGGCCTTCTTTAGAGGGCACAGCCCGTCGGGGATGGCGGGGCCCGGCGCCCACACCTTTCCACGGAGCGGGTGGTTGGTTGGGGCTCCTGCCGCGGGGCCCTGAGGTCAGCTCCAGGACCCAGGCCTGAGAAGCACCACGCCAGCTGCATCAGACAGCCGTGCGGCCCAGTCCAGGGCCCGGGCACTCCCCTGGCACCTTGTCAGACCACACGACCGTGGCAGTCATGACCTGCCTGGCTCTGACACTGCATCGGGCACCGTGGGGACCGCTTACCAGGCCGCCTCTCGCAGTCTCCACCTGAACCCTAGGAGAGGAACCGGTATCAGGTCCATTTTCCAGATGGGCAACCAAGGCTCAGGGATGGGGAGCAGGTCTAGGGTTTCGAGGGGTCAAGCTGGCACTGCCCCACAGCTCTCTTCCCTAGAGACCCAGCTCTGGACCAGCACGCACGACGCTGTCCCCCGGTTCAAAAGGACATTCTGCCTCCAGGTGTGACTGGCCAACCAACAGTTCCCCAGGGCGGAGAGGGAAATGCCGAGGCAACACCCACGCCCGAGAGCTCCCCAAACGCGGGCCCTTGAGCCTTATGTCCCGGCCCCGCTCACCAAGCAGTCTCCCAGCCATTCATCTGCTCGCTCCCAGCCAGGGGATGCAGGCCCGGGACAGCTCAAAGTTCTGCTTCTCCTGCCCGAGGCTGCATATTTCTACTCCCATCCCCTGAGAAGCAGAGTGGGGAGTCGCTTCGCTACAGCTGTGTGTCCAGGAACACGGCGTCTCGGAGCCCGGGAGGCCAGAAGCCCGAGCCCGGGACAGGGTGGCCACAGCATGGTACTGAGCCATGGGAGCTATCCGGGTGGCCGGTCAGCAGCCCCGGGAGCCAGTCCTCGACTGCCTGGGGCCAGCGTGGGATTACTCCAACCCCTTCTAGCAGCCGTGAAGGCTGGGCCTAGAAACACACGTCCGACTTCTAGGTTGAGGACGGACCGGAGCCCCGCCTGTGAGCAGTCTCACCTCGGCTGCCCCAGGGAGGCAGCTTGGCAGAAGGCACGACGACCCGGTACCAGCCAGCCTGCGGCCCCCCTTCCTCCTCTCCTGGGGTTCACGGGGGCCCAGCAGGTGGCAGTCAGTCCCCTCCTGAACTTGATTTGGCCTGCAGCCTGGAGCCTGCTCCCTCCGAGTTAGCTAAGGAGCCCTCCTCAAAGATTGCAGTGTGCAGATAGAGACTCCCTCTCACCCAAGGCTATGCCTCTAGGGCCTCCGGTGTCAAAGGCAAATGAGCCCTGGGGGTGAAACTGAAGAGCTGCACAAAGCTGATCAGGAGACCAGACAACCGGGAAGGAGGCAGGAGACTGGGGGTGGGGAGACTCTCCTATTTATTTCTACCAGAAGAACAGAGAAGCCCTCCTCATTCCGTTCCATCCAGAGTGTGCTCAGGCCTTACCGTCACATGGTGTGGGTCAGAATCCCATCTCTGCCACTCACTAACTTGGGGCGTTTGTGCAGTCTAACTTCTAGGGCCTCAGTTGTTTCATCTGTGAAATGGGCAATCGATGATCCTGGCAGCAAAGAGAAATGCTGCCTGTGTGTTACTTAGCACAGGGCCTCCCACAAAGCGCTGGCTGGCTCATATGAGCTATGACTTTAAACCTTTGGGGTCCAGCTGTGGGCTCGCTCCTTCCTAAAAGCCCTCCCCAGTGTCCTCTGGCCCAAAGGACTTTTGCCTTCTCTGGTCTAGAAGCATTGCTACCCCTCACTTGCCCGGGGGCTTCTGAGCTGCCTGGACGTGGTTCTGTTCCCCTGACAGCTCCACTGCCCTCCCCATGAACTTATAATTGCCTCGGCAGTGAGCTCTGCCCTATCCTTCTCTGATCCTTGCGGTGGGCTCTCAAATACAGCAGGCCCCCAATAACCAACAGCCCATATTCAAATCCTGCCTGTGCGTCCTCGGCTGGGTGTACGTGAAAATCAGGGACCTCATTTCTCTGCCTCCCTTTATCTGCTATAAAGTGGGGCTGGCTATTACTCTGCAGGGTTGGTCAAAGCCAGCTGGAGAGAGGGGTGGTGCCTGCAGCCAGTACGTGCTGCACCCTGAGAACTCCTCCCTGCCTGGCCAATGTAGTGGCCGGCCCAGAGACGAGGGCCTGGGCCAGGTGACCTCCAGAAAGCACAGAACTCCTCAGGCCAAGCTGGGTCAGCAGTGACTTGGCTTTCTCGATCACGATGACGAGTGGATGCCCAGATGTGCAAGGACATCTGGCAGCCCAGAGAGGGAGGGCCTGGGTGGAGGCGTGGTGGGGAAATGGGGGTTGGGGGGGGGGGGTGGGGGGGGGGCAAGCAGAAACTGCCTGGTGGTTTCCAGACAGGACAGGGCCATGAGCAGGGCCGCTTCAGCTCTGGCTTGCTACAGAGACCAGGAAACCAGCCCCAGGATGGTGGGGGGGGGGGGCACTGTGTTGGCAGGAGGGACAGGGACTTCCCTGGCCCCCCTCCCTTCGGCCCATGGTAAATGGTCATTGTGTTTGGTTTCCGGCAGTGGCCTCCTCTTCTGCCAGGACCCTGGTTTTCCTGCCCCAGCCAGAAGCTTCCCCTTTGATTTCTAAACAGCGGCCATGGCCTGGATCTCAGCGCTGAGGCCGGGTGAGGGAGAGTAGCAGCTAAAGAGGGAGACAGAAAGGGGGAGGGGAAGCAGGGAGATGGAGGGAAGGCAGACCCCTGGGCAGGGGTAAGGGCTCAGATCTGCCTCTCCCTCGGTTCCTCGACCCTCCAGGATGCAGATGGACAGGGAGGGAGGCATAGAAGCCACAAAGGCCCGCCCCACCCAGGCCAGGAACCTGCCCGGCCCCTGTGCGCACGCACGCCGGACCCTCCCAGCACACAAAGCCGGAGCCACTGCCAGACATAATGAAAGTCAGATGAGCACTGGGCTGGTGTCAGGCCTCCCACCCCCACCCTCCCTGGGGGGCTGCTCCAGCAGCCAAAGACCGGAGCTGTGGGGGGATGAGGGCTGGAGGACTCGCCTGGCCCCGCCATCCGCCAAGCTCAGGAGGAGTCTCCCAGACCCACAGTCCCCTCAGCGAGCTCCCCGCCCCGTCTTTCCCCCATGCGGGGCACGGAGACATGCTTTATCCTCGGGCAAATACCTATCTAGGCCCCGTCTAGGCACTGGGGATGCAGAGGCACAAGATCCAGGCTGGCAATCTCCAGCAATTACAAGGTACCGGGGCCCTAAATGATGGAAGGGGAGGGGGCACCAAGGGGGAGGGGCTCTAACCAGCCGGGGGCTCAAACTTCACTCTTAAGGCTCTGGCTTGGCCTAGATGTGCCCTGAGCCCCGGGACCCGGGGACAGCCTCTGTCCAGGCCCCACACTCAGGCAGAACGGGGCGAGGGGGCCCATCCCTGGATTGTGCCAGACTCTGCTGCAGAGTCAGGTGCACAGTCAGGTGGGAGGTGGAGACCCCACGAGCCACTGAGCCTCACTGCCCAGAGCACACCGGAAACGAGGAACCCAGCCCTCACCTAGGTATCCCCAGCCCCCTTTGTGGCAGGCACATGCCCCTTCTCTGGGCCCTCCTAAATCCTTATGAATTCAGGGTGTCGGCATATTTTCTCGTCACCCAGAAACGAGTCACCCCTTCGGCCTGAAAGGCCCTTCTCCCAACCGCCCTGCCTGGACACCTAGAGGCACAGGCGGGAGGCCTGCCTGTCTGCCCTCCACCCTGCTTCTCGGGGCAGCTCTGAACATCGGATCCCTGTCTGCCCCCAAGGGGTGTTGTCTGGAAGGCCCTTGTGGTCCCAACTGCCTGGGAGGACTCTGTCATCCCAACCACTGGTTCACCTCCTGCACCGCCGAGCCTAACCGCCGGTGCAGGCCCAGCCCCTGCTGTCAGAAGTTCACAGACGTAAACAGTGACAGCGCGCGGGAACAGATCTACCTGGGCTGCAGGGGGCGCGGGACTGGCACACCTAGAAGCTCGGTGGGGCCAGGTCCCGGGACAGACGGTGGCGGTGGGGGGAGGGGGGAACCACGAAGTCTCGGCTCTGGCCCCCAAAGCGTTGGACCTTTTGTGCGGCAGCCCCCACGCCCCCCTCGCCGCCCCGGGTTTTGTGCGGAAGGCCCCTCCCCGGCCCGCTCACCCACCTCCAGGCGCGGCAGGTCCGGGTCGAGCTGCGTGAAGCTGTGCAGCACCACCGGGCAGCTGTCGGGGCCGCCCACCTCCAGGCGCACTGCGTCCCACACGCTGCGACTCCGCCGGGAGCCCGGAAACAGCGGCTCGGCGCCGCCCGCAGGCCCGGCCGCCTCGGCCCACATGCGCTGCACCATGAACGGCTCGCGGGCGCGCGGCCGGCCGGCCGGGCCGCGAGACC
>NC_064807.1:88175290-88195208 GCF_023721935.1 Panthera uncia
CGGGGGCGTGTGTGTGTGTGTGTGTGTGTGTGTGTGTGTGTGTGTGTGCGTGTGTGTGTGTGCGCGCGCGCGTCCTCGCGAGACTGCCCTAAGCGTGGCCCGGAGTGCACGTGCTGTGCGTGCCGTGGGCCCGCGGTGAGGCGCCCTGCGTGGGTGCGTGCGCTGGTGCAGTGCCAGCGTTGTGTGGGCGTTGAGACGTGGTCCAGAGGCCCTGGTGTCAGACCTGCCTCCCACGAATTCCAGTTAAGCCTAGCTCTGTGGCCTCGGACAAATTGCTAAACCTCTCTGAGCCTGTTTCTGTTTCGGGAAGGATCGCAGCGGGGAAGTCATGCACAGCCCTCAGCCGCTGCCTGCGCCTGGCTCTGTGCTCTGAGTCCTGGAATGGTAACTGTGCCTTCGGTACACCCGTGCGCGTAAAGTCCTCAGTGCTGTGTGTGTGTGTGTGGTGTGTGGGGACAAGCCCTGTCCTTGCGGGGGCCTTTGCTGCACTATCACCTGTCAGCCCTGGCAATGCTACCGACCTCCCCAGAACCGGTCTCCCATCGCCGGGCCTCGCTTTCTCTGTTTGTAAGAGGAGAGGGAAGGCCAGACTGCACATTCCGTAAGCGTATCGTGTGTACCCACTGTGTGCCAAGCCTCAGCTATCCATGGATAGTGGGGCCCCCGGCATGCCCCACCCACACGGCAGCTTGAACACCGTCCAGCCCTGAAGCAAGGCCTCGACAAGGACTGGTAGAAAGCCATCCGGCAGTTTCTATGAAGGGTATTAAAAAAAAAAAAAAATGCTCATGCCCTTTGATTCAATGATGCACTGGTAGGAATTCACCCGAAGGAAGCAATCAGGGGGAGGGACGTGGGTCTCTGTCAATACAAGCTTATTTATGGAAACGTCGATTACAGCTGTGCCGAACTAGGGCACTTGGGTGGCTGAGTCGGTTAGGCATCCGACTCTCTATTTCAGCTCAGGTCATGATCTCATGGCTCGTGGGTTTGAGACCCGCATCTGGCTCTGTGCTGACAGCAAGAAGCCTGCTTGGGATTCTCTGTCTCCCTCTCTCAGAAATAAACAAACAAACATACATTTTAAAAAACCTAGGGGCTCCTGGGTGACTCATTCGGTTAAGTGCCCGACTCTAACTTTCAGCCCAGGTTCTGATCTCACGGTTTCGTGAGTTGGAGCCCCACATCGGGCTCTGTGCACTGATTGAGCAGAGTCTGCTAGAGTCTCTCCGCCCCCCCTTGCCCCTCCCCCCCTCAATAAATTTAAATTTTTTTTTAAGTTAAAAATAAATAAAGCAAGATGGGTAGATTTAGTTTGGGGTGGAGATCCCTAGGAGGCTGTTTAGGAAGCTTCTGGGCTCTGCCACCAGGGAGGGCGAGAGGTGGGTGGTGCGCATTTAGAGGAAGGAGGGCCTCAAAGAGCAACAGAAGGGTGACCTGCTCACTGGCCCCTGCCCTCTGACTAGCAACTCCTCTTCCCACTCCTTCCCCTGGGGCCACGCTCTCGAGGCGCTGCTGGGAATTCCGGGCTAATCCAGCAGGAGCCTGCCCTCACTTATCTCTCTGCTCTCTTTATCTCCTTCTCCCAGGGAGGGGCCTGGAAATCAAGCTCAAGCCCATTTTACAGCTGGAAAGGGGCCCGTGCAGGTCAAGTGACTCAAGGGGGTGGGGGGATTCCACCTGCTCCCAGCACGTCTCCAACCTTGAAGGTCCAGGTGCTGGGGTTGGGGCCCAGGTAGGTTGGAGAGGTGGCGGGGGGGGGATTCCATCCCGATACCACCTGCCCCCAGCACGGCTGTAGGGCGGGGCGCGGGGGGGGGGTGCGCTTCACTCGACCAATCTCTCTGGTTCGCATCTGTCTGTTTTTACAAAGTCCCCTTCCCTGCCTTGTTCACCCCCACTTTGGGGCTCCCCTCGGGGGTCCTGGCCAACCTGCCCACTGTTCCAGCTGTACGCACATGAGTGTGAACACAGGCACGTGCACACACACCTTAGCTCCCAGGGTGCTGGTGTAGCACAGAGGGCAGGTTCAGACGCTGAAATAACCTGGGTTTGAAGCCCAGCTCCACTTTTCTCTTCCTAAGTGACTCCTTTACCTGTGGGCAAATCACCTCCCCTCCAACGCAGCTTTCTCCCCTGCAAAGGGGGCATAACTAATGAGACAGCACAGGTGAAGCACCTCACAGAGGTGCTTGGTGCCCCCGAGTCAAACGGGCCAGAGACTCTGCCTGCCCCACACGGTCAGTGACGGGGGCCGCGAGTCACGGCGCACCTCCCGCATGCAAGACCCTCTCCTGAGCCCCAACGCGCCTCCCTTCCTAATCCCGCCCCAAAGCGGGGACCTTACCAGGGCAGGGGCAGCCCCAAAGCGGGGAGGTGCTGCCTGATAGAAGAACAGAGCCATCCACAAAGTGTTCCTGGCAAAAACTAAACACTCATCCAACCAGGCTTGTGTGTGTAACTAGCGTTTTGGGGAATTACAGGGGACAGGGGACCACGTTAAACACAACCCTTGAGGATGCGATCCACAGACTCCAGACTGTGGGAATCTCGACGGGACGAACCACCCAGTTTCTTCAACAAATGCATTTCAGGGGGAAAAAGTAACGGGAAAACCACAGATTAAAAGAAAGGTGAGAGACATCTCCAAATGCAACATGTGGGTTTTGTTTAGTAGGGCAACTATTATAAAAAAAAAAACAAAACAAAACCTAAGGGACCACTGAGATTATGTGAACCCTGTTGGATACTTGATGATATTCCGTATCATTTTCTGGGTGCGATCACGGTATTGCAGTTGCTATTAGAGTAACACGCTGGGATTTTTACGGATAGAACGACGTGCCCGGGACTTGCACAAGCCTTGTCCGCTGCGGGGGACGGTAGGACACGGGGGTGGTGAGCGGAAACAAGAGAGTCCCCGCACTGGGATGCGTCTATGCACTTTCTCCATTTTTGTGTCTGTTTGGCATCTGCCATCGTAAAAGTTAAAAAGAAAAAGGACAGAGTTTGAGACTCACCCTCAATGCATGCGCCTAGGCTCTCAGCAGCCATCAAGGGAGGGCAACAGTCTTCAGACCCCAGGTCATGGCAGTGACACATGGCCAGCCCCGCCGTCTTCCATGTTTATCTATCACTCGCCCCAGGCCCACAGGCGCTCCCAGCGTCCTTAACATCAAAAGAGGCTGGGGGCCTCACTTTGGGGGCCACGGCAGTGGGCGGCTGGGAAACCAAGTCATACTGTGCACATGGGGCTCATGGCAGCCCAGTGACCTTGGGTGGGTAAAGACCAAGGTTATAACCCCTGCCCTTGGAGGGTCTGCTGGGAGAAACAGAGCACTGTAGAAAGCGGGGGCGGGGGGGGGTTGTTAGAATCGGGGCCCTCCTTTCATCCCGCTCACAGCTCACCCCACCTCCTGCAGTCCCAGCTTCCCAACCTTTCCCTGGGGAGTGCACCTGCCCTTCCCCGGGGGTCACAAGCAGCTCCGAGAACAACCGTATGCTGTTCAGACCTTTCCACCGCCAGGATGCTCCCCGCAGAGGAAGCTTACAAGACAGGCAGAGAACTGGCAGTCAGGGGCTGGAGGCAGGCCACATCGGCCCACACGTGTGTTTTGTTTGGCTTGCAAAGTATTTTTACATTTTTGAGCCAACAGTAAAAGGTCAGGTGATTTCATATGAAAATCCGCAGTTCTGGCTTCTCCCGTAACTTCAGACAATCTGGCCGCATGGGGTCTGTGTTCCTGGGCGACCGGAGGCTGGGTGGGGGCTGGTGGGCAGCTGTCCCCTTTGGGCAGGCCCTGTGCTTGTAGGTTTGCCACAGACCCCACCGGGCCTTCCATCGCTCCCTGGCTTGGAGAACCCCTGGACAGCCAGCCGCCCCCAGTTGAAGGGAGAGGGGTCCAGAGGCCAAATCTCTGGGGCACTTTTTCCTTCCGCTGGTCTTGACCCTTCAAAAGTGCCCCCGCTGCCCTCGGGGCAAGCCAGGCTCACACAGGACCACTACGGTCCCCGGCGCCTCAAGCCATCCCCTGCCGGCCGCCTGGCCCTGCTTCCTACCCACTGCCCACCCCTTGCCCTCCCTGTACACGGAAGGGGATTAATCAGTGCTGCTCCGGTGGTCGTTCAAATCGAGACCCGGCCCTGCCTCTGCACAGGGTCTCGGGGAACGGGGTTGGGGCCTAGCTGCTGCTCTGGGGAGGTCTCGGCACGAGAATTGGGCTCCAGGCCACGTCCAGGCGGCCACGCAGGCCTTGCCCGTCACCGCCTCCAACGTGGGCTCAGCCAAGGCCACAGAGGGCGCTGGTGGCCTAGTGAGAAATAGCAGCCAGGTACCCAGACTTGGGCCGGCCCTCAGTGGAAAAGGACCTTTCACCTCTTTCTGAGCAGGTGACCACCCGTGTTTTGCGGTCTATATTTAGAGCCTGAGGAGGACACGAAGAGGGTGTAGCCTGGCCAGGCTCCTGGGTCATTTCCCGACATCAACGTCACCATTCCTGGCCTGCCTGGCTCCCAGGTCGGCCCTCTGTGGGCGGGTGAGCACGCACCTTGGCAGGAGGTGATGCACCTGGGCTAAGAGTGTAGGCTTAGCCCCACCTCCTCCGTCACTGGGTTCCTGGGAACCTCCAGGGGCCTCCTTCTCGTCCTCCAAGTCCTCCTCCTCCTCCTCAGGGGGAGGGGGCTTCCCACAGGCTGGAGGCTGAGCTCCGGGTTGGTCAGGAGGCGGAAAATGAAGCATCCAAACCTCCCGGAGACCATCCTGGGCGGAGGGGTATGATATCACTGTCACCCCCAATCTCTGACCTCACAGGGCGTTACTGTCCCGGGGCAACTAGAACAAAATACATCATCGCCTGGAGCCACGGAAACGGCCCAGGAGGGGCAGGCCGAGGGTTCCAGACCAGCCTGGAGCTTGCTGTGGGGCCTCCCCGGCCTCCCCAGGAAGTGGGCTCTCACCGCCCCTGACACTGACTCCCAGGGTGTCGGGGGGAGGTCACTCAGAGGAGCACAGGGCAGCCGGCTCACCCTGATAAACAGCACCCACACCGGTGGGAGCCAGGGGCCACTCTGATAACGGTCCCCCACTCCTGGAGAGTTTGGGGCCCACCACCCCAGGGGTCGCTGACCCCTGACACTTCTGAAGGCCACCCAGCCACCCTGCGACGGCTGGAGGTGAAGGGAGGAAGGAGGAAGAGGCAGAAAGAGACACAAGTAGATGGAAATGCACACGGAGACCGCAGGGGAGGCCGAAACACAGAGAATCACGGAGAGGGGAGCCCTGGGAAAGGAAACGGAGTCGGAGGCCGGGTCCTGACCCTCGCAGAGCCCGCGCACACACGGCCGAGGGGGAGCCCCGTAGGTTTGGGAGACTCTCTCTTGAGATCTGGAGCCTAGAGTTGTGCTCGTCCCTGCTCTGCACCTTCCCGGCCTCAGTTTCTCCATCAGTAGGATGGGGTGATAATAATAACGCCACCACCGGGCTCTCAGGAGAGCGGATGATAAAACAATGCCCAGGAGCCCTTGGTAATCTGAGAAGCACGACAGGAACAGGAGACGCTGGACGCCACAGCTCCCCGGCAGCGGCCGCCCAGGCAGGGGGCGGGACAGGCCGGCCCGGGGCGGGGGGGGGGGGGGGCGCACACGGCCACTGCCGAGTGCGCCCCCTCCTCTCAGACACGGATGGCGACGCCCGCTGGCTTCCGGCCAGACTCCTTCAACCAGTTCTGAGGGAGGGGCGGCGGGCCCTGGCCGTGACCCACCCGGCCTCCCGGCAGTGGCCCCGGTTGCCCCAGAGACTCACCTCGGTGGCTGGTGCTGGCACAGATGCTGGCCAAGGTGCGGGGCTTCGGAGCGTGGCGCGGCGGGCGATGGCCCAGCGCCTGGCAGTCACCACAGAGACACAGGCAAAGAACACCCAGCCCTTCCGCACCCTGGGCGCAGTGGGCCTGGCTTCCCGGGCCATGGCGGCACAGGAGCCAGGCAGGGGCTGGGCTCCCAAGGAGGCCCTCTGCCAGTCTGCCTGGATGCCTGGCTGCCCCGGTGGAGTCCAGCACCCGAGTGCCTAGGCCTGGTGTCACCTGCGTGGCTGTCATACCTGCTCCCATGATGGGCAGGGCCAGGAATTCCCGCTTGTCCCAGGCCGTGGGCCAGCCAAGGCTGTGTGAGCAGCTCCAGCCAGATCGGCCCCTCCTGGCTGGGCCCCGCCGTCCCCTCCAAAAACCACCCCAAGGCCCTATCCCCATTCCCCAGAGTTACAACAGTGGCAGGTATAAGTCACCGAGATCAAAACAGGGCTCAGCCAGCGGGGCCACCAGGCAGGTGTGAGCCTGGCCAGGCGGCGTTGGAGGGAGCACAGGACATCCTCACTTACTCAAAGCCACCGCCTCATTCCTGAAGCTTCCCTGCACCCTGCCCTCAAGCTCCTCGGCTGTGGCCCCCAGATACAAGACTTCACTTTAATGTTTATTTATTTTTGAAAGAGAAAAAGAGAGACAGCGTGAGCGGGGTGGGGGCAGAGAGAGAGGGAGACAGAATCCGAAACAGGCTCCAAGCTGTCAGCACAGAGCCCGACGCGCCGGGGCTCGAACTCAGGAACCACGAGATCATGACCTGAACCGAAGTCAGTCGCTCAACCAACTGAACCACCCAGGCGCTCCCTACAAGACTTCATTTTAAACTGCAAGACGAACCGAGGGTTGACAAGTATTTACTTTGCCAAGTAGCGTAGAAAAAAAAAAAAAAAATACCATCGTTCCAAAAAAGATGCCACCAAAAATAACTAGGAGACACCATCAGAAAAGAGGGCAGTTGTTAAACGAGTGCATTTGGCTTTAAGAAAAGCGCACAACCCTGTGCCCACTTTTCTCATTTTGCTGCAAACCAGACGTCGGAAAGCACTGAACGAGTCCAATACACCCATTTGACGAATGGGAAAACCGAGGCCCGGGGGGAGCAGGGGCTTGCCCGAAATCTCACAGGGAGAATTCAGGACTTGTGTCTGTCTGAAGCTCTGCAGAGTCCACAGATGCTCCTTCCATCAGTGCTCAGAGCCCAGATCCCCAAGCCCAGAGGTCCCAGGGCAAAGAGAGAGGTTGAGAGGCGGTGCTGCTTCCTTACCCTGCAGGCCCCTGGCCGGATGGACGTCCTGCCCCTGGCTGCAAGGGGGCTGACAGGGGCTGGGAGCAGAGAGGGCGGCGCAGGGGCTCTGGAGCCGGTCTGCACGCACATCGGGTCCCTTGGCTGTGGTGGGGTGGCGGGGGCCCAGTATGCTGCCCTGACACAGAGCCACACCAGCACTCACTCTGCCTGAGTTTCACATCCTCTTCCGGTGGTTTTGTGGGGCGCAGGGGACCCGGCTGAGCAGGCTGCTCGAAGCCCAGGGGCTGAGACCTGGTTCCTGTCCCCGCCTAGCACTGCCTCCCTGTGGGACCTGCATGTTCCTCTTCCCTTTGAGCCTCAGTTTCCTGATCTGTCATGGATGTGGGGGTGGGAGGGGCAGACACAGAGGTTTTCACACTTGAACCCTCCCAACCCCTGCCCCCCTTGCACCTCTTGGCCTCGAATTCTCATTGCTGGGCTCCAGAGGAAAATTTCTTTCAGGCGCAAAAGAATCCCTGTGAGCACAAGTTAGGAATCCGTCGGGCCGCCTGGGTGGCTCAGTCGTTAACGTGTCCCGCTTCGGCTCGGGTCATGATCTCACGGTTGGTGAGTATGAGCCTCACGTCGGGCTCCGTGCTGACAGCTCAGAGCCTGGAGCCTGCTTCCGATTCTGTGTCTCCCCTCTTCTCTCTGCCCCTCCCCTGCTTGCGCTCTGTCTCTCTCTCTCAAAAATAATAAACATTAAAAAAAAATAGGAATCCCTGGGGAGGTGGGCATCCAGGGGTGGGGGGCTGGGCGGGCATCGGAGAAACAGAGCTGGAAGTCCCAGGTGGAACCTGCCTCCCGTGCCACCCTCGTGCCCACCGTGACCTTTGAGAAACGGCACAGGCGACGGGGCTCTGAATCAGCCAGCGCTGAGACCCTGGGCCAGTGACTTAGCGTCACTTACTGCCTCAGTTTCCTCATCTGAGGATTTGGCAAGACCTCAGCAGGGGCCTGCTGGTGGCCGGCACCCAAGGTATGTGCATTCTGATCCTCTCCCACAGTCGTAAGCCTGCTCCCGTGCCGGGCTCGTAATAAACACCCAAGGGATGTTGGCGGGTGCCGTTGCCTGGCTCCCATCTCTGAGGGCCAGCTCCAAATGGCAATCTGGGGTCTGTCCGGTGCTAGCATGGGCCCCGGAACTGGATCCCAGTGGGTGACCCAGGAACGTCTGCTGTCTACAAGCAGCAAAGAGGCCCGGAGCGCTGGTGGAGGCGCCAGGCCCCCCGGGAGTCAGTAGAGCTCCAGGGGGCAGACAGCCCTGGGGTGCGCAGGCTGTTCAGAACCTCGGCCGCTCAGCCCCCCGTGCTGCCTGGCTGTGGGACCTCGGGCGTTGCCTGATGCAGCCTGGCTGTCCTCCATGCATCCCGGCGAGCTCTCCTGAGCCTTTGGGGGCCTTAGCTGAACTGAGGGGGTGGGGAGTGCCTTTCCCGAGACCTGGCCTCCTCATCCCGGTGCTGTGGAAGGAGTCAGTGGAAGGGAAAGTGCTTCCGACTGGGCGAACGTGTTTGGGGGCGGGGGAGAGCTTCAAGAGGCCCTTGGAGGAAGTGGGGGTGGGTAGTGGGAACCACGGGGGTACAGGCTGCCCCTTAGGTGCATCTGTGTGTCAATGCCTCTGATTCCAGGAGCATTTACCGAGCCCTTCCCAGGTACCAGGCCCCTTGCAAGCCACCACGTCTCCCTTCCGTAGTTCCTCAGTGTCACGCAAGGGTCCCCGTGATCTTCTCCAGCGACGCCCCCCCCCGGACATCTTGGGCTACTGCCTTTGGAGCCAGGCCGCCAGGACAGTGCTCACCGGGAAGGCCCAGGCTGGGGAGACCAGCTGCAGGCAAGAAAAAAACGGGAGCCCCGGGAAGGCGGGGCAGGGGAGGGGAGGGGCAGGGCGCATCCACCCCTCCTCCCACCCGGGAGGGGGAGAGCAGAGGCGCCTTTGTTCCCTGCCAGTCTGGTGTCACCACACGGTGCGCCATATCACTGTCACCGCCTGGGACGAAAGACCGGCTGCGGAGGGCCAGGGCTCTGGGGGCTGGGGACAGTTAGGGGCACTTCACCTGCACCCCCACGCCTTTGCCACCTTCGGGGGCTGGGCCTCCTGGGGACTGAGGCGCACGCACACAAGCATTTCCTATGCACGCCCACTGTGCACGGAGCTCTGCGTGAACTCGGCCCCCGGGGACACTCACGCCAGCCCTGAGATGCTTCGCCCAGGACCCGAGGTCACGTGACCTGCCAACAGTCCTGTGCTCTGCCCACCACACCAGATGGCTCTGGGTTGACGCACCTGGCCGGCCACACACAAGCCCAGACGCAGCAAAACCCCACTCCCGAGCACACATGCGTGCACAGACGCGCCAAAGCTCCCCGCCACCCAGACCTAAGCCCTTTGGCAGGGGAGGGACTCCTGGGTGGGCCCCTGCTACATCCCACATCTGGGGGGGTTCCTCTCACGCTTTGCGGGCTCCTGGGGGGCGGGCCCTGGTGGGTGCAAAGCACATTGTTTATAAACATGTGTGGCTGTCGCTAGGAGCTGTGACTCAGAGCCCGAGCGAGCCGTGACTCTTCTCGAAGCTGTTTACTCGGCACAACATCCTGTCCGGGAAGCAGATAGGAGAGGCCTGGCTGGCTTTGGCTCCTCTTTCGGCAGCCTCCTGACCCGACTCGGGGTCCTGCTGGGGGCGCGGGACAGCCCAGTTCCCCTCCCCCTCATCTCCGGGAACCTGCAGCCCCATCATCACACGGTCACTGCCAAATTGCTAGGTCAGAGCCATTGCCAGACTGCTAGGTCAGGTGACGCTGCAGCCTTGCGTGTGAGGGACCAGCCTTCGGAGCCAGGAACAGGGCTCAGAACCAGGGTGCATCTCCTCTGGCTTCCCCTCCCTCTTCAGCTCTGAGAGAGGCCCCTGGCCCGGGACACTGCAAACGCTGCCGCCCTGCAGCCAAAGGCAAAAGCTTGCCTGCACTTAGAAGCCTTGGAGGCCGGAGCGGCTTCTGATGCCTCCTGGGCACCCAGGGCCCAGCCCGGCTCCGCCTTTGTCCCTCCTCACTCCTCTCTGGGGACAAAGGACTTTTCCACGCAGCATCTGTGAAACAGACGCAGCCGCAGTGATCATCTCTGCCGTAAAACTAAGATCAAGGCCCAGAGAGGGCAAACAACTTGCCCAAGGATGCACAGTGGGTCACTACCAAGGCCAGGTACATACCCTGGCCTGTCTGGCCCCCAAGGCAGCTCAATCGCCTCCACTCTGGGCCGGGTCAAAGACCACACGTGGGGCCGCCGGGTCCCTGTCAGCAGGTGGGTGGTCTGTTCCCTGTATGAGGCCCAGCTCGGGATCCTGACTTCAATTTCCCCCGCCCCTCTGCCCCCCAGCCCAGTGTATAAGCTGGACTCAATGACCCGCCGCCCTAGATGTTTCTACCATTCACTGATGTGCCGCTGTGGATATGACATGTCCCCATATGTGAAGCAGATTTACAGGTGGGCTCGGGGACAGAAGCTTGGAGACCCATCAGATTCAAAGTCACACGGCAGTCTGGCTTTGAGGCTGATACTATTCTCCTGGTGCCCTTCTGTGAGCAGAGGACCCCCCTCCTTTATAGAAAGGCTGAGAGGGGCCAGAGGAAGGCCGTGGACGCAAATGGGGCAGCCCTTTCCTCTGCTCCAGGCTGGGGAGACCTGGGGACCCCCTGCCACGGTGGGGCAGAGCTGGGAGGCAGAAAGGCGAGGAGGGGCTCGTTACTTTGGCAGCCGAGGCTCAGCCCCGCCCCACGCAGAACAGTAACCGGCGGTAGGGAGGTAGGTCGGTGGACCTCTCCAGCTGCTGACTCACCCGCCCAGGACTCCCCTGTGCTGGCTGCCTGCCTGCCTGCCGGCCCTTTATACCGGCCCACTGAGTCACCCAGGTTGCCAAGAAGCTGAGGATCCGAGAATCCGGGCCCTGCCCCAGCTGCTGCTGCTGGCTTCGTGCCTGGCAGGCTCCAGCCCCGCCAAGGGGACCACAAGACCCCCTCTCACGGCAGCCGAGGACACAGCCCCCTGCCCCTCTGGGCCTGCTCCTTGTGCCCGTCTTGCCAACGAGCCCAACGTCTAACTTTAAGGATCAGAGTGGCAGCTACGAGCTGGGGGCCCTGGGTAGACGGAATCCAGGTTCAAACCCGCAGCCTGTCACTTGCTGAGACTTGTCCGGCCCTACACAAGGAGACGGCTTCTGTCTCCAACGGATGGGGGCACTTGGGAAGAGGGCCTGGCATAGGCCCCGCGGTCAAAAAAACATTACCCCAAGGTGGCCCGGGACGTGCCAAGTCAGGGACAACTGATACTTCATAAGATGCCACAGAAAGTCCTCCTAGCAGAGTCCAGCTGCCGTAAAAATCTCCAAACAAGTTCACTCCACCCCACGTCCCCGAGGACCAGCAGTAGTTTCGAGGACATCATCGCAGACCCGCCCTGGGGAGTCTACAGGGCACCTGCCAGGGAGGGACCAGGCCATGTGCAAGTGCCAAAAACACACGAGGGAACCAAACGGGTCAAAGTCACCTTCTGGTCGGGGGTACGAGAAGTAAACTACGGCGTTGGGGGGTGGGTGTGCTGGAGAAGCAAAACCAGAAGAGGGTTAAGAGGGGTGGAGCGTTGCCGCAGCCTTCGATAGGGTGGGGGAGCCAGGAAGTACCCTGTGGGGGAAGACTCACAGAACAATTCATCCACTGTGGGGTGGCTTCATACCCCCTCTCCCACCCGGCCCCCGGGCTCCCAGCTCTTCATACCCAAGTGCCCAGAAGGACGCCTGGGCCGTGGTTCTTTCTCGTAACTGCCAACAGGTAGGTGGGTGGCCATGCCACTCACGTATGCACACGCCACCCCTGGGCGTCCCACGTGTTTTCAGCCCTTCCCTCTTTTTAACACTGGAAGGGGCGTAAGCCCTGGGAAGGGCAGGGACTCTGTTCCCCCTGACGTACCGATGCCTAGGGCAGCTCCAGGCACACGGTGGGCTCTCAACAAACGCCTGGATGGTCCACCCAGTCTCTCCAGTCTCAAGTTCCTGGACTCGAAAAATCTTCAGGGTTCGGGGCCAGAGGGTTCCTCGTGGGGAGACCGCCAGAAAAGCTTCCTGGAGGAGCCAGCAGAGCTGGAGAGGAGCCCGAGGGATGTCAAAGAGCACAGGAAGGGCAAGGCCCTCTCTGCCAGCCTGCCATGACAGCGCCTTCCGGAGAGCGAGGCTGGAGGCGAGCCAGGCTTTCTGGGAAGCAGGAGCCAGGAGGTTCCCAGAAGCCAGCCTGCCGTGGGGTGTCAGGCCGGGGAGGCAGGCAGTCGGCTCAGCTCTGGTTCAACCTGGGTTTTTTTTCTCCTTCCGCAATTCCTGGGGAATGGGTCTCCGCTGATCGGGTAAGTAGAGGTTTGGCCTGCGCTAAGGAGCCTCTCCCTGAAGGACAGGCGGGGCTTGCTAAAGGTTGGGTGGGTGGGGGGAGCGGAGCCCACAGTCAGGCCGCTGTGCCCGGCAGGGCCTGGTCACTTGGGGCTTCAGGGCCAGGGGAGTTGGGACAAACGGGCCGTTGTGGTGAGGAGGGTGCCCGCCGTGCCAGGGACACTGTGTGCCCGGTGCCGCCACCCGCCTGCTGTCTGCATGCGGGGGCCCAGGGCCTGGGAAGCAGGGCTACCCTTTCAGAGGGGGGCCCCCTGAGCTGCCCTAGCCTCTGGAAGGGACCCGGGGCTCCAGCTGGCTGCCGGGAGGTGGGGGGGGCTGGTGCCTTTCCCACAGTCTTTCGGCAAGGAAGTTTCCCCAGGTGTGGAGGGAACAGGAGAGGATGGGGGCAATGCCTTGGGTTCCCAGGGCCTTGGGGCTGACAGCTTCGGAGACACAGCCTGTGTCCCAGCCTCCTCCTGCCACCCACGGTCCCTCTGCCAGTCCCAGGACTTGGCTCCTTCCTTGGTTTCTCCTCCTTGGCGAGGTTCCAGGGCCTCTCCTCCCTGCCTCCACCTGCTCGTACATGGGATATGTGCTGAGCTCTGCAAGGCACCGGGTGGACCCCCCCTGCCGGGCACCCGCCAAGAGCGGTGCAGATCTCCGGCCGCCAGCAGGCAACAGAACGGCTCTGTGTGCCGGGCACAGGGCTGAGTACTTTAAAGCCACCCAGCCTTGTAAGCTTTTGTACATTTATTAACCCCTTTCACAGATGAGGCACGTGGGGCGCCTGGTGGCTCAGTCGGTTAAGCGTCCGACTCTTGATTTCAGCTCAGGTCATGGTCTCAAAGTTGGTGAGACCGAGCCCTGTATCGGGCTCTGTGCTGGCAGCACCGAGCCTGCTTGGGATTCTCTCCCCTGTTCCTCTCTGTCTCTCAAAATAAACTTAAAAAAACAAACAAACAAAAACCGTGAGAAACCGACACTGAGAAGTTGAGGGGGTAGGAACACTCGGGGTTCCTTGTGGTCAAGACCCGGGGGGGCTGGCGCCTTGAAAATGCAAGATGCAAACACACGCGCGCGCGCGGATGCACAAACACACGCGTGAACTCGTGCCGCACACGCACCCCTGTAACCAGCCGTGTTTCCACACGAGCCCCCTCACACACGTGCTCACTCAGCCACCGCTGGGATGGTCGTGCACACCGGGGGCACACGATGAGGCACGTGGATACAGATGCACTCAAATGTGCCGGCACCCAAAGGCATGGGGCTCCTCCCAAGTCACGTGCACCCACGCTCCCATGCGCAGGTGCAGGACCGCACGGTCAACCCCAGAAGCCCCGGAGGTACCTCCAGCCCCCCCCCCCCCCCCCGCGCATCTGCCAGACAGTGACGGCCACCGGCGTCACCGGCGTCCCAGACCCTGAGCGTGCGCCCTCGGGGGCCACCCCGCGCCTGCTTCTGGCTTGGGGAGAAGGGAAGGAGCCCTGTGTGCTGCACAAGGGTCTCCCGGCCCCACGTGGCTGCGAAGAAGATTCCTTGACATAGTGGAGAACCACTGTCCCCTGCTGCAGGGAGGGGGGCAGGCGGGGGCAGCTCAGCCTGTCCACACGGGGCACTGCCTGCCTACCTTTCTGCTCCCCTGTCTGGGGAGCCCACAGCTGTCACCTCTCGGGCCGCCCAGGGCCTCAGGCCAGGCGGACTGCCTCACCCTTTTCAACCTTATCAACTAGAGGGCCAAAGGGCACCCCTGGGCAGCTTCCTGGTCAGCACACCCCGCGGGGGGGGGGCGGGGACCTAGAACTCTGGCCTCAGGGAGGAAGGCGATCCAGGTGGGGCTCACCCTCTGGCCTGGGCAATCTACTCAACTTCTCTGGCCCCCACGCCATCTGCCTTCCTTGGAAGAGACCTTTCCTGTCACCTGCGGAGGGCTTACTGGTGCCAGTACCTGCTTCCCCAGGCACATTCACACACCTTGACATCCACGGGTGAGGCAGCCAAGGCACAGAGGAGTCAAGGAAAGTACCTGCCGGGGTGTCCAGCAAGCCCCAGCCAGGGCTCCCACCCGGCCTTCCCAGACTTCTCTCTCCCCGTTGACCTCCAGACAGACTTAACCTCGCGTGCTGAGAGCAGCGGACAGAGATAACCAGGGCTGGGCTCCTTATGCTCCCGCCTCGGCCCAGCCGCAGTGGCTGCGGCAAGAATCAGGCAGAGAGATTCAGTTCGGGTGGCGGCAGCCCCCAGGGCCCGCACACTCCGGTCCTCCCCACACACGCTCCCCCGCCCAGTTTTGACCCGCACGGTTACAGGGAAAGGAGCTCCTGGAAGGAAGGCCTGCGCCCGCTCGCCCAGATCTCAAGAAGGGAGGGGCGGGGGGGGGCGGGGCAGGTTTCTGGACTCAGCCCCTCACTGGCCCGGGCCACGCCCTCCCTACCCCAGCGCGGACCCACAGGGCAGGTGGGCACACTTGGAACCTCAGGCGGGGTCTTCCCCAAGGGAGCCCACTCCGGATCCCAACCTAGAAAAGGGGGGGAGAACCCGAGGTGGAGCGCGCCCGCCTCAATCGTGGGGGCGGGGCAGCGCTCCGGCCTCTGGGCTCCCGCCACCCTGCGGCCCCTGCCCCTCCTCCCCCGGCAGCCCGCGGGGCTGGGGCTCACCTCGTCCGCCCGCACGCTCGGCGGGACCACCAGCATGAACGCGGGCAGGGGCCGCACCCCGCCTGGGGCCGAGGGCTGGAGCGCGCCGCCCGCGGTCGCCGGGCGCCCGGCTCGCAGCGTCCCGCCCCGCTCCGGGCACCGTCGTCGCCACCCGGGCCCGGGCCATTGTCTGCGCCGCCCTCGCCCCGCCCCCTCCTCCCGCCGCGCACGAGTGAGGGGCGGCGGGGCACAGCCGGCAGAGGCGCGGGAGCCACGGGAGCCGCCGCCCCCGCCCCCGCGCCGAACGTGCGTGCCCGGCACTGGGCAGAGGAGGCCACCACGCCTCCTCCCAACGCCAGAGGTGGGCACGCCCCCTCCCCTTTGGGAGGCCAGGGAGGCTCAGAGGGTGGGATTATAGTCGAAGGTCACAGAATGAGTTGAATGGTCAAGGTCAGACTGGAATCCAGGCTCCCTGAGGGCACCCGGGACCCCTCACCAACGAGACCACCCATCACCGCCCTCCCCAGGGGGCACCTGGGCTTCACGATCTTCCCGGCTCCAAAATCTACGACCCACCCCAGGGCAGTCTGGCCCTCCGAGGCCCTCTCTCCTCCATCCCAAGGCATGGCAGGGGCTCCGGGGCTTTGCGCCCTCCCAGGTGGACACAGCCCCGGCCAGTGCGCTCACTGATAGGTACAGGGTCAGCACCCACGAGGGAAAGCAGCCCCTAACAGCCCGCAGGGCCAGACTTCCTTCCATTCCCATATCTTGCTCACAGCTGGAGGAAAAGCAAGGGGTTTGGTGCCCATTCTAGGACATTCAGTAACAAGCATTATGCTGGGATATAGACACAGGTTCCATCTCCAAAGCCAATGGCCTTAACCGTGAGGCCGCCTGCCTCCCCCCAGCACCCTGATGGAATCAGGCCAGCGGATGAGCAAGCCCAGAGGCCCCTCACTGCCCCACCCCCAAAGCCCCAGTAGGTGACATGATTTACAGGGCAGTGTTCGTGCACTGAATGGTGAACACACAGGCACAGGGGAAGAAGGGGCCACAGATGGGGAAACTGAGGCTGGTGAGATGGGACCTGCCAAGGTCACAAAGCTAGTCTCAGCTGGCTCAGACCAGAACCACAGCTCCCTATTCCAGGGGCTCTACCCACCCCACCCTCCCAGCCACACCTCCCTGCCGCTGCACCACCCTGTCCCCAGGCCCAGGTCACTCGTGGCTGCAGTGGGTACAAAGTACAGGGCACCAAGCCCAGCTCCCCTTACTCTGGCTGGCGCCTGGCCCCATCTACGGTGCTCTCTGACCCTACATTTTCTGACGTTGTGCCACCATCAACTGTCACTCAGGTATCCAGGAAATAGCCTCTGTTGCTAGGGGACCGGCCTGATACAGGGTGGAGCTACGGGGAGGGAGGAACAGACCAGGGTTTCCCTCTGGAAGGATCCAGGGTGGGGGCTGCTGGGCGGGGGCGGGCTGGACCAGACTCCACTGCTAGCGTCTACACACAGGCCATTGGAAAGCCCCAGCCCTGAGCCTTCCTGCAGGCAAGTATTTTGGGGGCCTGTAGTTGCCAAGCAACCCCTCTAGGTTACCATGGGAACTCTCCCTCCTTCTGGGGCTTGTCATTTTTAGGGGGATGCCCTCTCTTTTCCACCTCCTCACCCTGGCTTGGCCGCCCTGGAGGGAGATATCCAGGTTCCCTAAGCTCATTCCCCAGCCCCCACGGAGACACAGCCGGCAGTGACCCTAAGTGAAGAATCTGAGCATCAAACACCCAGAACTCCGAGAAAATGCAGAGCCCAGAGCCCAAGGCCTTCATTAGAGCGAGGGGAGGGGGCGTGGGGGCTGAGGAGGAGGAAGGGGCTCATTAACTCTGTTTATGTCTCCACTCCCACTGTTAACCATCACCTTGGGGCCTGCCCAGCCCAGACTTCGGAAGCTTATTGTAATTGCAAGGAATTTGGTCCCAGCACCTACGCCCAGCCCCTCCCGGGCGTGTCTGCACGCAGGGACACGTCCCCACCAGCCCTGCCACTACCTAGTCGGGGAGCCCGTTCACCTTCCAGTGCCTTAGTTTCCCCTGCTGTAAATGAAGATGGCAGTGGTACCTATCTTGTGGATATAATGAGACAGTGCAGGCCAAGGCCAGGGCCAGGGCGGCGGGGGGAGGGGGATGTGTGTGTGTGTGTGTGGGGGGGTGGCGCTATAGGCCACATCCATACCACCCGGCAGCAGTGTGGGACGGTCCGGGGGTTATTCTGCAGAGCACAGTCCAATGGCTGGTGTGCAGGTCCCCGGGGTCCCAATGCCTTCTCCCAGGATCTGCGGTCGGTCCTACACCCCTTTTCCTGTATTTCTTCTCTACGGTCTCATCCTCCCAGAGTGAAGCCCAGGCACGATGCTCAGAGGCCCTTGGGTAGGTACCTCTCGTAGAAATCAGCGAATGACCCACTGTCGAGGGCTGGCGACTTGAGCCTTGTGGGACCCAGAAGTGCCCAGGGGGCCACAGTAAGAAATGGCCTCTCTTCTGGGGCCGGGCCACCCTGGGCACTTTGCTTCATTTCACTGATGCCCCTAGGAGCCTACTCGCCCGTGGGGAGTCCAGGGCCCCTGTTCCTCAGCCCCAGATGGCCCTCTCCGGTTTGTATGAGGACCGGGCAGAACCCCAGCAGGTGAGCAGTGGGGGGACCCTTTGGGAAGGGTCTCTGGGGACGGGGACCCCTCAGTCTCAACAGCCTACCCATCCAGACGGCTGCCTTCTGCGTGCTCCTCAGACACAGCCGCCCTGCCCTTCGGTAACGGTAACGGGGGAGCTGCCCAGAAACCACAGAGCGTAATCATAGCTGCAGGGCCCTTGAAAAATGGCTGAGAAGGGCCGGCTCAACTTGAGGAAACGCAGACTCTTGACCTCGGAAGGCCTGCTCCTGCTAGGTTCCCTGGCCTCCTGTCCAAGGTGTCACCGGCTCACCATCCCGTGGCCCCACCTTGTTTGATTTTGATGGCACGTGTCACCCCTGAAATGACGGTGCTTCTGGTGTTTACAGTTGAGTGTTGTCTCCTCGCAACTGAGAGGTGAGATCTTTGCTCTAGCGCCACTCCAAGCCTCCGAGCGCTGCGAGGGCGGCAGTAAGGAGGTCACAGCGCCACCTGCTGTTGGTGACAGCACACCCTCAGGCTCCCCTCACACCCACAAACTGGGGGCAGAGTCCCCCAGACCTCCGCAGACACCAACTGTGCCCCCTATCCCCGTGGGCACCTGGGTACCTGACCTTCGGAGGGGGAGGGAGAACCACTCCAACGCCCCTTGTTGTGGGTTGAACTGTGTCTCCAAGAAGCTAGGCTGAAGTCCTGACCCAGCACCTGTGCGCAAACCTTACTTGGAAAGAGGGTCTTCGCCTATGTCATCAAGTTAAGACGAGGGCACGCTGGATCTGGGTGGGCCCTAATCAAACGACCGGTGTCCTTACACGAGCAGGGGATAACCGGACACAGACACGCAGAGAAGGCCGTGTGAAATGGACGCAGAGTTCGGAGCAATGCATCCCTGGGTCGAGGAACACTACAGCTTGCTGCAGCCACCAGAAGCTGGAAGAGGTAGGAAGGATCCCCTCCCAGAGCTTTCAGACAGAGCACGGAACTGCCGACTCAAAGTCCTGCTGATTCTGGACTTCTGGCCTTCAGAACTGACAGAGAATACATTTCTGTTGTTTTGAGCCACCCAGCTTGTGCTCCTTTGTGACAGTGGCAACAAAAAATGAATATAACCCCTTCCCCAGGAGCATCTCCCACCGCTGCTCCCCTAGCCAAGTGCAGGCAAGCCAGTGTCCCAGGCAGAGCCCCAGGAACCTGATGGCAATGCAGGAGGCGACCTAGGCAGCGAGGACAGAGTGCATGTGAGCACACAGTAGACAGAGGCCCCAATTATCACCCTCATCTTCAGCCTCCCTGCCTTGAATCAATCCTGACCACAGGACACTTCCTTCTGGAATATCTCTCTGCCCACACCCGTTGCCCAGATGAATCTTGCCAAGAGCATGTGCAAGGTCGCAGTCTTGGAGGCAGACCCTGCCCCAGTCGAGCCTCAGCTGAGGCTGCAGCCCTGGCCTCCTGGGTGACCGTGGGGCTGAGGCTCCCAGCTGAGCCGAGCCGAGCCGGGAGACTGGTACAGAAAGTGTGAGGTGGTCCAAGTAAGGTGAATGTGTCCCCCAGCACAGACAACAGTCCATCCTCCAGGCTGGGGGCTGGGCCCGCCCTCCTCCCTCCCGAGCTCACTCCGGCCACACTGGCTCCTACTCTGCTCCTCTCCAGACAAACCCTCTGTGCAGCTTTGCTCGTCCCCGCAGCACACTGCTTGCAGATGTGTGTGGGACTGGCTCCTTTTGTCCTTCTGGGTCCCAGCATCAGAGCCACCCTGGAAACCTGTGAGACCCCCGCCCACCCAGGGGCCCCTGGCCGCCCTCCCTCACCCTGCTTCATTTCCCGACAGTGTTGGTCTTTCCTTTCACACGGATTCACTCTTGTGCTTTGACCCACCTCCCCCTCTGGGCTGTGAGCTCCTGGAGGGCTGGGACCTCACTGGACCTTTGACTCCGGCCCCCGGGGCCCAACACAGCCCCTGCTCAGGGTGAGAGGTACAGGGGCTGAATGCGTCCAGAGAGAATCTCAGAGTCCCTACCTGCCTCTGAGTAGCTCACGCTGTGGACATGCAGACTAATAGTAAGAGGTACATGTTGG
>NC_064807.1:88200208-88216208 GCF_023721935.1 Panthera uncia
GTGAGGGGCGGGCCGCGCGCTCGTTCGGGGGCGCGCTCGGGGGCGCGCTCGGGGGCGCGCTCGGCCTCCCTCCCGCCGGCGCGGGTGGGGGGACCCTGCCGAGGCTCCCGGGCCTCGTCCACTGTCGCGCGCGCACGGGGCCCGTGCGGGCCCGCGGACAGCGCGTGCACGGGCGCCGCGCCTCGCCGCAGCACAGCCAGGGCTCAGCGCGCGGCGGGTCCCACGCGTCGCTGACGCCCGCTGGGACCTCGTGCCACCCCGAACCCAAGCGGGCGGGGGCCTCGGGCGCTGGGCCGGGTTGGCGCGGAGACCTGGAGACTTGGGAATCTCCGAATATACAGCACTGTCCTTCTGTCCTGGTCCCCACATGTAGCCTGCAGTGGCCAGCTGGGTGCATGGCTGGGCCAGGGGACCTGGAGGCGGCGGTCGACACGGAGCACAGGCAAGGAGAAGGTCAGTGCACCCCTTCCCCCTCCTCCTCTACGCCTCTTCCCCTAATCTCTCTGGCGGGACCCCGGGACACGCGATGCAGCGTAGACCTGGCTGCAGCCCTGGTTGGGGTCAGGGGTGTGGGAGGGAGCCCAGGGAGGAGGGGGCCCTCCTCGGGGGTGCCGGAGGGATGCGCCGAGTGTTGCAAAGGACTTCCCTGGGCAATCGGTGATTTCCTCCTCCTTTTTTAAACAACCAAAAAAAGTGTATTTATTTTGAGAGAGAGAGAGGGTGCAGGAGGAGGGGCAGAGAGAGGAGAGAAACAGAATCCCAAGCAGGCTCTGCCCTGTTAGCGCCACCCCGTGGTGGCAGGGCTGGAACGCACCAACGGTGAGATGGTGACCCCCGCAGAAATCAAGAACGGATGCCTGACTGACTGAGCCTGATTTAACCCAGGCGCCGCATCACCCCTTTTTATACATGAGCAGTGCCTCCAAGGGATCAAGGTCACTTGGCTCTGGGTGACCAAGTCCAGCCGTGAACACGAACGGGGGGTTCAGAGTCATTTGTCTGCACCCTCACTGAGCCCTGCACTAACCATCACAGGCGTTGTCCTGGGTTAGGGCTCCCCCTGTGCCTCCAGGTCACTCTTCTGGGGTCGAGGCCACAGACCCCATTTTCAATGAGGCTCTGAGAAGCCACCACAGGAGCTTGTTGGTCACAGGGCTTTGTGTGACATAGCCCCACTGTGGGTTTGAACTCAAGTCAATCTGACCCAAAGGTTGTGGCCTCTGATCCCAGCCTTGGATGTGAGGATGTCCTGGGTGGGAGCCATGGAGAGGGGCACTGGTGGCAAGGGGCTCTGAGGGGCGGGCTTCCTGGGGGAGGAAGGCTCTAGGGAGGCTGGAGTAGGGTGATGGGTGCACACTGGGGAGGGCGTCTGGACCAGTTCATGCAATGCTCTGGATATCAGGTAAGGAGTCGGGGGTCACCGCAGGTTGGGGAGGGAAGGGGACACAATTCAGGCAACCTTTTTGGTTTTTTTAAAGTTTATTTATTTTGAGAAAGCAAGAGAGCGTGTGTGATCAGGGAAGGGCAGAGAGAGGAGAGAGAATCCCAAGCAGTCTCCACGCTGACAGCTTGGGGCTTGAACTCACGAACTGTGAGATCATGCTCTGAGCCAGTATCGGGAGTTGGATGCTTAACGTACTGAGCTACCCAGGCGCCCCCGGGCAGTCTTATAAGAGCCACAGCATCCTTGATTTGGAGGGAGTTTGGTGGGCATGTTATTTGGCCCCACTCAAGCATGGATCCCCAAAACCAACCAGGGAGGAGGAGGCTGCCTCAGTTTCCTCCTGTGTAATGGGGGCTCTGGGGGTCATCTGCTGTCTCCTTCCAGGCTGGGGGCACGCTGGTTGGAGGGCCCAGACCTAGCCACGTCTCAGAAGCCACATCTCACCAACTGCCCAAGAGGAATCGGTGTCCCAGCCATAATCTCATTTGGCCCTCACCCCAGGGCCTCAGATGACCTGTCCAACATCCCACAGGTGCTGTCTCCCCTCCCACAGTCATTCAACATTTATAGGACGCCCCCTGGGTTCCAGCTACCAGGGGAATCTGGGCCGCCCCATTCTATCCCCCCTTAGAGTTTACCAGCTGGGGCGAGGGGTGCACATAGGCAGACGTCGTAAGTGACACAGGGTTGCGGAGGGTTCATGGAAACACTGAAAGGCACCCACTCTGGAGGGGGGCACAAATCAAGGCAGACTTCCCGGAGGTGACGTCAGGCACGAGTCCCCAGAAATCAGCTCGGTGATGGGACTGGCAGACCCGGGTGGTGGGTAGTGTGAGCAGAGGTGTGGGGGCCAGGCCCGATGGCCGAGTGATAGTGCGGGGAGGAAGCTGCTGGCCGTGAAGGGACAGGAAGCCTAAGTTTCAGGGGCCTCCATGGCAGACATTTTGTATTTGGGCTATTGTCTGTTTCTTAAAGAAGTACCTTTGCAATTTAGAAAACTTCGAAGCCCCCCAGACTGATGGGCCCTGACAACATTGGTGCCTGGGGCTCAGACCCGATCCTGCCAGTCAGGGGCTGAGGACCGCTGGGACTGTCTCTGAGCCCTCTCACCTCTGTCTGCCAGGTCAGGCCCCGTCCCCGTCCCCCCTGCACCCCCGCCAGGCCCCTCACTTCTCCCCACCCGTGGAGCAGCTGTGGCTCTAAGCCCTCAGCCCTTCTTTGGCAAGTAGCTTGGACCCTGGTTGGGGTCTAAGAGTTGGGTCCCGTCACTCCCTTGTGTCTGAGAGCTGGGTCCTGCGATGGCGGTGTCAGCCGTACTCCTTGGGGGCTCGGGCCGCGGCTGGGAAGGTCCGTCAGCTGGGGCCAGGAGGGGCCGGGCTGGGAGCGAGGCAGGGGCTCCCCACCAGAACACGTGGACTGTGGGCCCACCCTCGCCCTCTGCCCTGCAGGCACCTCAGCGCCTTTCCCTGACCTGCCCTCCCCTCTGCTCATTTTCTAGTAATCTGTCCTTGCCCGCTGGACAGACTGCAGGCCACAGGAGTGCGCCTTGGGCTGACCCCCAGCTTTGGAGGGGGGCCATGTGGCTGGGTGCCTGTTCCTCCCTACGTGGCCTGAGTGTACCCCTCTGTGCCCCGCTTGGCAAAGGTGATGCTGCCCCCAGAGGGGACACTGGGCCACCAAACCCTGAGCCCTCCCTCCCCCCCATCTCCGTCCTGCCAGGCAGACGCGGCCACCGAAGGGGCTGCCCTCCCGCGCCCACTAATCCTGGGCCTGCACCATAGCTGTGGAGCCCGACACCCGCAGGTGGCCTCACAGGGCTGAGGCTGCCCCAGGGTCAGGAGGTGCCGGCAGAGGGCCGACATCAGGGGCTGAGAGGCCACCGTGGTGTCCAGCTGATGAGCTCTGCCCCCCTCGTGGTCGGGGGGTATGGCTCACTCTCACCTCACCCCTCTCCCAGGAAAATGGGAACAGAATTTCGTCTGCTGCAGCGGCCGCTGTAATGCAGGCTTTCTAGAAGACCGGACCCTCCCTCCTCCACCCCCACAGGCTGACTGTACGTGGAATCCAGGCTGCCTGGATCCCCGGTGGCTGGCCGCGCAGACGCTCGGATGTGTAGGTGAAAACGCCCCGGTGAGGACTTCGTGCACGTCACCTTTATTAAAAACTGCCCAAACCCCCTTGCAAAGGTGGGGCTGGTGCCAGAGAGTGTGGTCCGCCGTGGGGTGCGGGCTAGACTCAACGCCAGAGAGGGCCAGGCCTGTTCTGTTGCAAAGACTCACTCCAGGGCCGAGCGAGGGGTTGGCGCTGTGTGGCTGGGGGACGTCCCAGCACCCGGGACCCCTACAGCCAGAGAAGAGGCGTGTGGATGCCTTTCACACCGGGGTCTGAGAAGTGCAGCTTTAGGGGCAAATAGGCAACAGAAGTGGGGCAGAGGCGGGCTTTTAGGCACTGAGTAGGGCTGACTCCGGAGCCTGCCCCGAAGGCACGTCTGCTGGGCCAGGCCTGCGGCTCTGTCTTCTTCACCTCTTCCCGCCTGACCATTCTCGGGCCACGCTGCCGTGTGATCTTGGTGTTCCGCTCATGTGGGCGCAGCCCTTCACAGTTTACAAAGGCCCTTCCACATCCATTTTCCAGGTGAACTTCTGCTAATAGACTGAGGGAGGCAGGACCGGATGGATCTCACCTGAGGCCTGAGAAGGGGGGGCACTGGTAAAGGGTGCTCTGCTGGGACAAGCTGGGGTGCTCCGCCGGGGGCGAGCGGGGTGCTTGCTGGGGACGAGCCGGGTGCTCTGCCGGGGCGAGCTGGCTGCAGGGCTTGGGGTCCCCATGCACAGCAGCCTGGCTCAGCCGTCAGCTCCTCAGCCAGCTGCTGTCCTTGTCCAGCGTAGAAAAGCGGATCAGCTTCAGGCTCGGTGGCTGGGGCTTCCTGTCATCCCAGAGGTACTCAGGGGACAGCACTCTGGAGGGCTTGTAGGAGATGAAACGACGGTTCAGGTGGCTCTCCTCCTGCCAGGCGGCCATGATGCCATTGGCCTTGTCCGCCAGGATGGCCATGTGGCAGCCTCTAGTAAACTCGTACACCCTGGCCACCCGCCCCCCAAAGACCGCCCCACCATAATAGAAGTCCCCCTCGTCGTCCGCCACAAAGGCAGTGGAAGCATGCCTGCGCTCGTAGGGAAACTGCTGGCGGGGCACAGCATAGTAGCCCGGGTGAATGGCCGCCACCAGGTCCCCCAGGGTCTCAGGGCCCCACGGGTTCCGGAACACCATGTCCACGTCGAGGCAGAAAATGTAGTCCACCTCCCGGTGTGCCCTCTCGGCGATGTGCCGGCTGATGGTCTCCATCCGGCGCGTGGAGATCTCCTCCCAGCGCGAGTGCCTCTGGATGAGGACGATGCTGAGGAGGCGGCCGGGGCCCAGCGGCACCCGAGGAATGGCTGCGGGGTCGTTGGTGAAAACATAGTAGTGCACCCGGTGACCCTGCATAAAGAACTGCTCGGCCGACTCCAGGAAGTGCTGGACGAAGCGGGTGTACCTGGCAGGAAGAACCCCGTCATCCTCCCCGGCCCCACGCGGCCGCTGCCTGTGCAGGGCGTGGGGCTTGGGGTCCACCTCCCAGCTCCCCACCTTGAGAAGCCACGCAGGTGTGACCCTCGGGGCCCTTCTCTGACAAAGCCCCACAACTGCAGTGTCAACCTCTTTGAAATTTTTTTTTTTTATTTTAGAGAGAGAGAGGGAGGGAGGGAGGGAGAATCTGAAGCAGGCTCCACACTCAGCATGGAGCCCCATGTGGGGCTCAATCCCACGACCCGGGGATCATGACCGGAGCTGAAATCAAGAGTCGGATGCTCCACCGACCGAGCCCCCCGGGCGCCCTGCAGCACCAGCCTCTTACAGCCCTCGTAGGAATGATCCCTCACGAGGATTCTTAAAATCCGCAAACTCGCAAACTAAGCTGACGTTTACTGAGTACCTCCTAGGAGTCGGGCAGAGTTTCAAGGGATTCTTAGCTCCCTTGAGCCTCTTAAACTCCCTGAAGGCAGGCACCCTACTCCCCATTGTAATGTTAATTTTTTTCAGGCTCCACCTACTGAGCCAGCCAGTGCCTCCCCCATAATCCCCGTTTTAGAGGCAGAGACACTGAGGCTCAGAGAGAGGAAGGTGATCACATGGCCCGGATGTGCTGCCTCAAGGCCAGGTGAGTGGTGCTGGGGGCTTGGGGCTCTTGAGGTCCCAGCTGGAGGAACCCGCAGGGCCGCACCCCCCAGGTCGAAGCTGGTTGGACCAGAGGGTCACCTGACATGCCCCCCCCACCCCACCCCACCCAGCACTTTAGATACTGGGGCCCCACTGGTTTCTCTCTCAGGAGTCCCAGCGAGAGCCCCGGGGGGAAGCTGTCAGGTGGTATCCCCTAAAGGAAAGGCCAGGTGGGGTGAGGGACAGGAGAGGAAAACGGGGGGCGGTGGGGAGGCCCAGAGTGGGAGAGGGGAGAGGGCCCTGAGGGCAGGCCTTGACCTGCCTGTAGCCTGACCATGGACCCCCAGTTATGTGATGGTCTTGAGGGATTCTGTTCCTTCCTACCTGCCCGGACCGTTCAGGGGAAGCAGAGAGGGGTAAGGAGGCAAGGGGGTGTCGTCACAAAGTCTCCTGCTGCTCCGTCGCCGGGGCTGGCTCCCCGCTTCCATGCCAGGGCCAGATCCCCTCTTCCAGGAAGCCCTCCCATCATCACCCTCTACCCCCTATCTTCCCCCACCCACACACGGTGCCTGGTTCAGGGTGTCCCTGCCGTCCAGGTCCTGTCTCTTCCCAGACCGGCAGCTCCCGTGGCTCAGTGAGAACCACCCACCCGGCCCACTACTCACTTGCCCACGGCAAACACTGTGAGCCCGATGGTCAGGTTCAGCGGCTGGTAGATGCGTTGCAGCAGCTCGGGGTTGAAGGTTCCCTCCGAGACAATGGGCGCCAACCAGGGCGTGAGGGTCAGCAGCTCAGCGGGCCTGGCAGCGGGGGAGGCCGTGGGCACGGAGGCCCTTTCCCTGTGAAAGCCTCAGCCTCTCCCCGGCCCGGCCTCCTCCGCTGTGTGACCTTGGGCAGCTTCATCCCTGTCTCTGAGCCTCACTATCCTCATGTGGAAGGCGGGGTTAGGAACAGTTCCTTCCCAGCACGGTTGAGAGGACCGGGAGTTAATGCACACCGAGTGTCTAAGGGGGCCTGGCATCTCAGGTGCCTGCTAAGTGCCGAATACATGAGGGGTGGAGACTGGGCACCTGCTATGGAGCCGTGCTTCTGCAAACACCGTCCCATCATCCAGTCCTCCAAGCTGCTAGGAGGTGGCTCTTATTAGCCACTTGCATAGAAAGAAGCCCAGAGCTGTTGAGTAACCTGCCCAAGGTCACACAGCCAGTGGCAGAACCGGGCTGGACCCCGGGGCCACCTGATACCCCCACCACCCCAACTTATAAATCAGAGCTCTGCCCACCCCAGCCTCCCTCCCCACACCAGATCTCCCCGTTCCCAGGCCCTACCCAACACCTACCTTTGCTCCAGAAGCTTGGGCTGAGGGTACAGTGACCTGTGACCAAAAAGGGCCAGTGGTGAGGGGAGGCAGCCCCCAACCCCCCAGGGCCACAAAGGGGGAAATGACGGTCTGCTTACTGTGTCACAGGCTGAAATGGCTTCTCCCCCTTATACTGCAGTTTCATGTTGCTGGTGGTAGAGGACAGAGAGAGCTGTTAGTGCCAGGGCTGGGGACAGACGTATTCGGTGCGGGAAGGACAGAGTGGAGAATAACCAACCACCCGCCCCCCCCCCCCCCCCCCCCGCAAGGGCAGGCACCCTTCCAGGTTCCGTGCAGACTCCCTCTGCGCGCCCTTCCCCACTGCGTGCCCACTCTGCTAGGGGTGGGGGGCTGGGCTCCTACGGAAGCAGCCTGTCCAGGGTCACTAAGTGGCAAGGCGGTGATTGGTACCCGGTGCCGTCTGTCTCCCAAGCCGATGCTCTCTCACACACGTCACTCTGGAGGGGCCTGGCAGCAGACAAGTTTTGAGAAGCTGCAAAGGCCTGGTGAGCGCCATTCTGTTGCTTTCTAGCCTGGGGACCTTGGGCGAGTCCCTTTACCTGAGCCCGCGGTGACGGTCAGTTATGGTAACCGGTTACACCAACACCAATCACCGATCGAGGGAGGCCTCGCGGTGATGGTGCATGGCGGGTGTGATTAACATCTACACCCGCTGCCCTTAGGTAAAGATCATCCCAGGGCGCCTGGGTGGCTCCCTGGGTTCAACGTCCACGTTCGGCTCAGGTCATGGTCTCGCAGTTTGTGAGTTCGAGCCCCACGTCGGGCTCGCTGCTGTCAGCATGGAGCCTGCTTAGGATCCTCTGTCCCCCTCTCCCTGCCACAACCCCGCTTGTGCTCTCTCAAAAATAAATAAAACATTAAAAACAAAAAAGATATTCCACATGGCCTGGATGGGGTTGGTACAACCAGGTGAGAGGCGTGAAGAACAGAGCTGAGGTTTCCGTGATGAGATTCGGTCAGTGTCCACTCCCGGGGTCCAGCCTGCTCCAGGGAGTCCAGACTGGCTTAGCCTAGTGGGTCAACCTTTCTCCCTCCCGCCTCCGCTCTGTTTCTTTAGTGGAACCCTGACTGATGCCCCCACTTTTCCTCATCTGTAAAATGGGTAGCCATCCTTAACCCTGAGAGCTGCCTTGAGAATTAAACAAGGTGTGTGCCCACGCCCAGCACAGAGCAAACGCTTGTTAAGACCAGGCGTCTTGTCCCCTTCTTAGCAAGCGGCCTGGGCGGCCAGCCTCCCCCAGCAACAGCCAGGGTTAGCCTGGGTGGGCAAGTAAGAAGGAGTTCCCTAAGGACGGAGGCTGCAGGGTGCAGAGAGCCTCTGGGTCTGCCATTAACTGGCTGGAGATACCTGGAGCCAGACATTTGACTCCTGGGGCTCTAGAGTCCTCCCGATAAAGTCCTCCCCCGAGGGTAGAAGTGTGGTCCAGAGAAGGCAAACCCCTGCCTGAGGACCTTTGGAGTGGATCAGCTCCTGAAGACGCCTGAGGTTGGCTGTAAGGGGCAGACCACCTGAGGGGACGGTGACTGCCACTCGCTAAAGAATTTTCTTTTTGTTTTTTAAATGTTTATCTATTTATTTTTGAGAGAGGGAGAGCATGCATGAGCTGGTGGGGGGTAGGGAGAGAGAGAGAGAGAGAGAGAGAGAGAGAGAGAGAAAGAGAGACAGAATCCCAAGCAGCCTCCAGGCTATCAGCACAGAGCTGGACGCGGTCCTCGATCCCACAGACTGTGAGATCAAGACCTGAGCTGAAATCCAGAGTCAGACGCTTAACCGACTGAGCCCCCCCCAAGAGCCCCGAGAATTTTCAATATGGCGTATTTGAGAGGATAGCTTAAGCCTCCTTGAGCTTTCCTTCCAATTTTTAGTCTATGCTTCTGCTGCTGCTTTTTTTGTTTGTTTTTGGTGGTAAAATGTACAAAACAAACATTTACTACTTTAACCATCGCCAAGCGTGCCCTTTAGGGGCATTAGGCACATTCGCACTAGTGTGCAGCCGTTTCCACCATCCATCTCCAGAACTTTCTCATCTTCCCCAACCCAAACCGTGTCCCCTTTCAACACTGACTCCCCTCTGCCCCATCTGCCTGGGCCCTGGTAACCATTATTCTAGAGCTCTGACTGTTCTGGAGATCTCTTACAAGTGGAATCCTGTAACAGTTGTCCTTCTGTGATTACTTTGACCTCTTGAGTCAACAGTTTTTAGAAGTTAGTCCATCAAATTGGCCGCCTGTGCCCGCAGACAAGCACGCTTCAGGTCCCTGCTCAGAAAGTGACGGCGTTCTGGGAAGGCGGGCGGGAAGTGAACAGGAAAAGGGCCCACAGCCCTGGCGGTTGGACCCCCACCCCCGCCTCCAAGCCCAGCCACCCTCCAGCCGCATTAAAGAGCACGGTCAGTCGTGAGAATACCGAAGCCACACGTGAGCCAGAGCGAAGAAAAAAAATCAGCTTCATGTTTTCACACTGGAAGGTAGGAAAACTAAAAGTGAAGATATCCAGATGAAAAGCAGGGAAGGTGTGACCATTTAACACCAACCAAAATCGGGGCGCCTGGGTGGCTCAGTCGGTTGAGCGTCCGACTTCAGCTCAGGTCACGATCTCGCGGTCCGTGAGTGCGAGCCCCGCGTCGGGCTCTGGGCTGACGGCTCGGAGCCTGGAGCCTGCTTCCGATTCTGTGTCTCCCTCTCTCTCTGCCCCTCCCCCGTTCATGCTCTGTCTCTCTCTGTCCCAAAAATAAATAAGCGTTAAAAAAAATTAAAAAAAAAAAAATAACACCAACCAAAATCTCCACCTTCAATCCATTAAAAAAAAAAAAAGAGCGAAGTAGAACCCAACGATAGACGAGCTGGAAGGGAAAAAAATGTAGCGAATGCTTTTGGCCAAGGGTGATGCTTAGAGAAGCCGCAGACGGACCAAGGGGAGAGGCCAGGGGAGCAGGTGCATCAGGGGAAGAGGAAGTCCCGCTCGCGGGAGGCGGGTGGGAGAAAGGAGGCCCTCGGTAGGAATCGAGGAAATGAAACTGAAACCCAACAGCTAGCATTCCCGGTCTCTCGAACCAGCAGGGTGCTTTGGTTTTTGCTTTTTGCAACACCTGGCGCTCCTCCCAGCACAGGCCTGCGAGAGGCATCTCTGTGAAGGTGACAGTGAGAGCGTGGTCCTTTTGGAAAGCAACAGACAAGATGGACCGAGACTCTCTCCATGGCCTCTGGCCCAGGGAAGGAACGTACCAATGAAAGGATTTTTATTGTTGTTTTTAATCTAAAAAAACTTTTTAGGGGCGCCTGGGTGGCGCAGTCGGTTAAGCGTCCGACTTCAGCCAGGTCACGATCTCGCGGTCCTTGAGTTCGAGCCCCGCGTCAGGCTCTGGGCTGATGGCTCAGAGCCTGGAGCCTGTTTCAGATTCTGTGTCTCCCTCTCTCTGCCCCTCCCCCGTTCATGCTCTGTCTCTCTCTGTCCCAAAAATAAATAAAAAACGTTGAAAAAAAAAATTAAAAAAAAAAAAACTTTTTAATGTGTATTTTATTTATTTTGAGAGAGAGAAAACACACGCGAGCAGGGGAGGGGCAGTGAGAGGGAGAGAGAGAATCCCAAGCAGCCTCCGTGCTGTTAGCGCAGAGCCCGACACGGGGCTCAAACTCATGAACCGTGAGATCATGACCTGAACTGAAATTCAAGAGTCATACGCTCAACCGACTGAGCCACCCACGCACCCCATGAAAGGATTTTTAATATGGAAAAAGCTTTATATCAAAGCTGCTCATTATAAACTAATTTAGGACACTGGGGAATTGGACACAACGAAAATACCCGCCCCGTTGTTGGAGGGAGGGGAGAGGGGTTGAAGAATTAGGACCCAGCTCCTGGGGGCGGTAAAATGATGGTGGCCATGAAGAGTACACATATGCCAATTCTGGGAAAACAGGACAAAAATTGCAAAAACGTTATGATCATAGCTTTTTTTTTTTTTCTAACGTTTGTATATTTATTTTTGAGAGAGAGCGCGTGAGTGGGGAAGGTTGCAGAGACAGAGACAGAGAGAGAATCCCGAGCAGGCTCCGCACTGTCAGCACAGAGCCTGACGCCAGGCTCGAACTCACGAACCGCAAGATCGTGACCGAAGCCGAAACCAAGACTAACCAACCGAGGCCCCCAGGCGCCCCAATCTCAGCTCTTTTCAACAGCAAGCGGGCTTTCTGGTTTTAGAACCAAGTAAGAGGCACCGTCTGTTCAATGAGAAAGTAAAGCAGCCAACAAGTTGACAAGGAACTTTGGAAGCAAAGTGTAACTCAGACCCGTAGGACACAACAGCGTTTTGTTTTGCTTTCTAGCTTCCTAATTTTCCATACTCTGTGTTTCTAACCGCAAAACCCGCCTGTTGTTAATTAGCAAGCAGTCTAGGATCCGGATTTTAAACATCCCTTTAGCTATCATGAAGACACCCCCTTGAGACTGTGCCAACCTGTTTTTCCACTCTAAACTGTCAAAGCATCAGGTTCCTTATGTGGGGGAAGACTGGTCACATGTTCATTTGTTCCTTGAATCCTCACTGAACACAAAATTTAGCCAAAAGGTCAGGTCCTAAGAGCACTGTCTCCTGAGCACCTCCTATGTGCCACCTGCTACAGGAGGCTATACAGACGTCTTCACACTGCATGCTCCAGATGGCCAGGAGCGACACCTCTATCAGCCCATTTCACAGATGAAGCAAGTGAGACTCAGAGCCGTGTGGCAGGATCAAGGTCAAACCACGGAGGGGGCGCTCAAAGACACTGGAGGACTGAAATAGGAATTTTACTCCATATTTGTGGCAGCCCGTAAATTACCCAAATACTTCTCAAACTGATCGGAATCATGAGCTTAGGAACTAATAATCTGCAAACTGACCGTAAAACTCTCCCACTGCCTCCACTCCAGACAGCCCACAGGGCCCCAAATGCTCCCAGCCCCATACTTACAAGATCTCTGGGCAGGGGAGATAATAGGGAACATAGGAGACACGCAGCCAGTTCTCAAAATACATCCTGGGAAGGAAAAACACCCACCTGTTGACCGTGCACCCTCTTGGTGCACGTTAAGGGAGTGGAGGCCTGCAGAGGAGAGCATCTGGGGATCCCCCCACTCCTTGGGTCTGGCTGACCTCGGAGGTCAAAGCCTCCTGGTCTTCTGCAGTGTGGTCTTTCATTTCCCAGGGAAGGAATGTTCTTAACGCCAGTCCCCCCCCAAAAGAGCTTGGTGGTGAGTGGGGGCGGGGGTGGTGGGGCTTCAGAGAAGGAACACGTGAGGTGCATTTTGGGGTGTGGACACGAGTGCTTCATTAACGTGGCTAGAAGAATGGTCCGGGCAGAGGAAGAAGCAAGTGCAAAGGCCAGGAGGCCAGTGCAAAGCAAAATCCAGAAGCCAAAACCAGTTTGGTCTTACTGGGGCTGGGGTTGGGGGACAGGCGGGCCGAGAGAGGTGGATGGGACCTGGGAATCCATAAAGGGGTCAAGGTTTGGGGGTTGCAAGGCCAAGAAAGGGAGGAGTCAGGGGTGAGGGGTGGGCTGCATGGGGCACGCTCACCACAGCGAGCAGAGGGCAGTGCCCAACAGCAGGCAGAATCCTAGGCCCAGGGCCAGTCTGTGGCCGCGCATTGCTGGGTACAGCATTTGAGCCCGGGCTCTTGCAGAGACTGAGCGTGCCTCGGTGAGTCAGTCCACCTCTCCCGGGGCTGGCAGGCTCTAAAAGCCGTGTCACCTGCAAAGGAATGCGCCCTATTCAGGGGAGAGCGGCCCCATCCTTGCTGCCCTGCCCTCCCCTGGGTGGCTCCAGCTAGGATAGCCGCTCTCGGATCTGCCTCCCAACCGCCGCCCTTCGCGGGACGCCGAGGGCGGCGGGCCAGGGGATCCGCAGCAGCGAAGGGCAGGGCGCTTGGGCGGGGCTGGGAGAAGGATGCCCGCGGACAACAGCGGGGACACCGGAAGTCGAGTCCCGAGTCAGCCCGGCGGGGACACACCCGGCCTGGATGGGGGCTGCGCGGAGAGGGGCGGCCGTGATGCCCCCGGGGTGGGGTGGGGGCAGCCGTGTCCTCCTCCGGGAGGCCGAGCCAGGGCTCTCCAGGGGGCGGCGGGAACGCGCTTCCGCTCTCAATGGCCCGGTACCCTTGGACGAGTCACTTTACTCCCCCTCGGCCGGTCTCGGTGTCCTCCTCGGCCAAAGCGGTCCGCACCCCGCGCCTGGGGCCGAGACGCTCAGCCGACTTCCGCCGGCCGCTGCGGGCGCGGGGCGCTCGGGTGCGGCGCGGGGAGGAGGAAGCGCGACTGTCCCCGAGGGCTGTAGACTCACCCCTTGCCGCCAGACCAGCTTGAGGACGGAGGGTCGCACCGAGGCCGGGAGAGCAGGGACTCGGCTCGCCAGGGCCCCGGCGATGCCCGGCGGCCGCGCGGCGCCTGTAGCCGCGCGCGGCGCTGACCCTTGGGGCAGGGCCGGCTTCCCGGCGAGCGGTCTCCGGCTGGGGGCGGGGCCCGCGGGGTGGGGGGGGGGGAAGGGAACCGCGCGCCCCTCCCCCTCCGCTGCCCCGCCCCCCGCCCCGCGAGCCCAGCCCGCAAGCCGCGCCCACCCGCCCCTCGCGCCCTGCCCCCCCCCCCGCCCGGGCCACGGCCCCCGTCCCCGGGTCCTAGGGAGCGGAGTGTCCCCTGGGCTCTGCCGTCCCGTGGCCCTCTGGGCGGCAGCCGCTGGCGCAGCGGGCCCAGCTCCGGGCGAGAAGAGCCGATCCGGGAACTCGGGGTGGGGGTGAGGGCCTGAGAAGTTAGAAACACTTTCGTGTTTTTAGAACAGCGTCGAAACAGTCACAGGAAGGCAAAACCAGCTGAACGGTGCGCATGTTCCGCGGTTTTAGGCATTCCCCCTTTGCTCAGGGCCTAGCTGCCGGCACGCTGGCCTCGGGCGCCCGGTACGGTTCCGGAATCTCCCTGAGCCTGTTTCCTCCCCTGGAAAAGGAGTCGAAATAGTTTCCTCCCACGGCTTGTTGGGGTACCATTGCCCTTTGTTCACCTCAGAGACTCTAGAGCCCCATGGGGACCCTCTTACGTGTCACCAAGGGCTGGAGGGTCTGGAAAGGAGAGAGGCCTTTGCTTGGGCCTGGATGAGGGAGGGGTCATAAAGAGGGACAAAAAAGGAAGGCACCCTAATGGTAAATAAAGGAGTAGCAACAAGGGAGAGACAGAAACAGCAGGGGAAAGTAAGGACCCATGCAGCTCAGAGAGGTTACAGGTTTGCTCAAGGTCACAAGGAAGCCTCTTGAAGTTGTAACTCTTTCTGGACCCTGGGCATAGCCTCTCAGGTCCTATGGAGGTGTCACCGTGTCCTTAGGGTTTCCCTTGACGACCGCAGGTTTCCGTCAGGTGGGGCTAGTGTCCCCAGAATACGCAGGAGCCTGGCACATGCCTGGGGAAGCTGGTAAGTGCCCGCGGAAAGGTCATGCTTCCATTTTTAGCTGCAAACACTGCTTCCCTGGGACCTGGTCTGGGACTGAGTGGGTTTTTTTTTTTTTTCTTTGTTTGTTTTGTTTTTTTCTTTTTTTTTAATGTTTATTTTTTATTTTTGACAGAGAGAGAGAGACAGAGCATGAGCGGGGGAGGGGGAGACACACACACACACACACACACACACACAGGATCTGAAACAGGCTCCAAGCTGTCAGCAGAGAGCCTGACGCGGGGCTTGAACTCACGGACAGCAAGATCATGACCTGAGCTGAGGTCGGACACTCAACCGACTGAGCCACCCAGGCGCCCATGTGTTGTTTTTTTCTTAAGTAAGCTCTGCCCTCAAAGTGGGGCTTTGAAGACCCTGACGTCAAGAGTCGCATGCTTTACTGATTCTTGACAATGTTTTGCTGATTCTATTGCAGCTGTATTGCCAAGACACATAGCCCAGAAATAGTCTAAGGACCTCCAGACTGAGTGAGGCTCAGGAATCACCATAGTCTGTCAGCGGAACCAGAGTGAACTGTCGGGACAGGGACAGCGCTGTGCCTCCAGGAAGCCAGGCACAAGCCACCCTCCGAACCTGAGTGATTTTTCCTCAATCAGTTTTCCTGGTGCACATTCAGGACAAGGATGCCACCCAGTAAGAAACAGGAGAGCCGGGCGGGGCTCACACAGCCCGGGGGCCCTGGCAGACAAGCCAGCACTTGGCCTGTGGACCACGGCCCTCTCCTGCCGCCACCGGCACCGTCTGCCCTCTGTCCCCTGACCCCCACACCTCCCAGGAGACGAATCCAGCCCGAGGACAGAGTCGGGGCCGACCTGGGAAGAGCTGGGTGGAAGGACAGGTGAGGAAAGGCAAAAGGGCTGTTCACGACTCCCAAATCTGACCACCGAAGTCTGGGAGGTGAGAGGAAGATGGGAGGAAATGCAGGGTGTGCATTTGCACGTCTTCCTAATAGGAGAGGTGGGTGGGTGACCCAGGGACTCGGGCGGAGACCTGACGCCTTCAAGGGAGCCGGGAGGAGGATCTGAGAGAAACAGAGCAAACCCACAAAAGCACAGGGGCAGCGGGAGGTGCAGGAGACCTATGTGTGCGGGTCCTCCAGGGCCCCCACCCTTCACTCTATGTGTGTGTGTGTGTGTGTGTGTGTGTGTGTGTGTGTGAGTGTGCACGATAGTTAAAAACCTTGGTGAATATGGCTTACATGTCTTCTTAGGGTGAGGAGGGCCATGGGGACAGCGCTCCCCTTGCTGGCTGTGGGTGAGAGGCCATACCACCTCCTGGGTGGGGTCCGGGGCTTGCTTTTGGGATCCAGGTTCGGGCACACAGCGGGGAACAGACAGGGTGCTGAGGGCAGGCATGGACGCATCCACAAAGGAACAAGGACAGAAGCGGTTTCTGTCAATGACAGCACCTTACGCATATCAATTCATCTGCTTATTCGAGAAAGGTAAACGTCCACTACGTTGCGGGAAGGTTCTGGGGACTTGGACTTAGAGCAATGAGCCAACCT
>NC_064807.1:88236208-88257653 GCF_023721935.1 Panthera uncia
GCAGGACCTGCGGGCTCCAGGGGCGATGTGAGGACTTCAGAAGCCTCTCTTGTCCCCCGTTCCACCTCTCCCGTCCCGGTGCCCCGTTCACTCCTAAGGCTTCCTCACCCGAGCCAGGGCACTACCTCTGGAAGCCCATCGTAATGAGGCCCCGGGGCTCCGACAAGGAGGGTCTTGACCTCGGTCCCCACACCAGGGTCCATGCTCGGCCACGTGCTGCAAACCCAGGTCCCGGTCCTCCAAGCCCCCAGGCTGCCCTCTGCTCAAAAGGACCTTGAGGGAGGAGAAAGCATTTTCCCAGGACCAGGAGCATCTTGGGGCATGGGTGGAGGTCCAGGGCCAGCAGACAAGCCTGTGGGACCCTTGGGACACCACTTCTATGCAGCCCAATTTACCCAGGAGTAAGCTGAGGCCTGTCCCGTAGCCCCCTCCCAGTAGAGGGGTGTCTCCTTCTAGCTCCAGGCTTGTGGTGGACACAGGACGCCAAACCCCGACACTCCGGGTGCCCCGGGGAAGTGCCCAGCCCAGGCAGCCCCCTGGGTACCCTGGAGACCCGGCTGGTCATCAGACTGGCACGTCTCCCCACCCCACGTATGAGCCCTGGTCATGCTGCCAGCCCACTGGGCGCCCCTGCCCCGTGGCAGAGCTGCCTCCAGTCCCCTTCTTCTTGCCCCGGTGTCACCTCCCCCCTCCAGGGTGTACTCCCTTTGAGCTGCTGCCGGGTGGTCAGTGTGCGTGTGTGTGTGTGTGTGTGTCTGTGTGTGTGTGTGTGTGTGTGCGCGCGTGTGGTTGCCTGTACGGTCTGGGGACATCCAGATATAACACCCCACGTCGTATGGGGTTGATAGGGATCCGACGGGATCTCAGGGGTCTCATTCCCAGGGCGAACCCCAGGGGAGGGCTGAGTTTGGCCTAGGACGGAGACCCCCACTGCTTGGACTCTGCCCACCTCACGTATCCTGGGCCGGTCCCTGGCCTCACTCTCCCACCTGGCCCTGAGGTTGGGCGTGGAGTGACGTCAGCGTGGACAGGGCCCAGGCTCTCCTCCTGGGTGGATGGAGAGGAGATGTGCCAGGCACACAGGCCTCCCTAGCAAAGGGCAGCTGGGTCTCGTGTCCTCGGCCTGGCACGGCTGTGTGCCCTCCCCGGGGGGCTCCGTGCCACTGATCCCGTGTGCACCTTGCCTCCAGACCGCTGCCCTGTAACCCCAAATCCTGTGAGCCCTCGGATCAGCCTCACCCCAGCCAGTGGGCTGCAGACTTGAGGCCCGGGTGGGTTGGACACGCGGGTACACGAGTGTCGCCGAATGTCCCTATACCGTCCCAGCTGTCACAGACCCCACGCTCCCCCCCAGGGTCCAGCTGGGTGCACGGCCGGGACAGGGGGCCTGGAGGAGACGGTGGACACCAAGTACGGGCAAGGAGAGGATCGGCCTGTCACCTCCCGCCTCCCCCTCCTTCTCTCCACCTCCTCCCACGGTCTTCCTGCCAGAACCCGGGACACAAGGGGCAGCCTGTCCCTGGCTGCAGCCCTGGCCGGGTCAGAGGGGTGGGAGGGAGCCCAGGAAGGAGGGGGCACATCGTGGGGATGTCTGAGTGTTGGGGGTGGTTAGAGTTGCTAGGGACTCCCCGGGGTGCTCACTGACTTCACCCCTTCTTATACATGAACTGCGGCCCCGGGATCAAGGGCACTCAGCTCTGAGTGACCAAGGCCAGCCGTGAACAGGAACAAGGGGCTCAGTCTTCACCCTCATGGAGCCCTGCCCTGACCATCACAGGTCTTGTCCTGGGTTGGGGCTCCCCCAGCCAGGTGACCCCCGTGCCTCCTGCTCACCTTCCTGAGATGGGAGTCACGGACCCCATTTTCAACGAAGAAAATGAGGCTCTGACACCCACGACGTGAGCTTGTGGGTCACAGGGCTGGGACATGGCCCTATTGTGGGTTAGCCCCCCGGACAATCCGACCCAAAGCCTGAGCTCGCATGGGAGCCTGAGGAGGCTCCAACCCTGGAGATGAGGACGTCCTGGGTGGGGGCCATGGGAGGGGCGGTGGTGGTAGGGGCCTCTGAGGGGCCGGGGCTCCGTGGGCTCCCTGGGGGAGGAAGGCCCTAGGGAGGCCAGAGTGGGGTGAGGGCTGCCCACAGGGGAGGGCGTCTGGACCAGCTCACGCAGGGCGCCGGATGTCGGGCCAGGAGTTGGGGGTCACTGCAGGTCGGGGAGGGTGGGGTGCTCTGCCTCTGTGGCCCCCAGCTGCTGACTGTGGGGGACACGCCTTCCCACCGCTTAGGCTGTGAGCTCGAGGGCGGGGTGGTGTCTGGGCTTCACCATCGTGTGCGGGTGCCTGCACACAGCAGCAGACAGACACGGGTGCTGACGCGTGCGGGGATGAATGAATGGACACGAGGCTGCGGCTCCCATCTGTCGCTGTAAGCAGCGGGGCCCGCGTCATGCGGCTCGGGGACGGTCCCAGTGAGTCAGCGAGATGTGAAGTGTTATTCCTCACCCGGCACAGTTTGAGGGCTGAGAATCCAGCAGGGAACGGGACGGGGTGTGTGCGCCTGGGGGTGACCGGAGCGGGTGCCGCTCGAGCCGGGCATAGACGTCAGAAATACGTCGCTCGCGGGTGTTCTCGTCGGCCCTCCCTCTCCGGCTGGGGACGTGGTGGCCGCCGGCCTGCAGCAGAGGGAGTAGCGGGAGGGAGCGGAGTCCACACGGCCCCCAAGTGAGGGGCAGGGGCAAGCACAGAGCTGACGCGGAGGGGCAGGGAGAAGCGCCCGGGGCCTGCAGCCTGCCCGTCTGGACACGCGTGGGGGCTAAGCAGGTGACCTCTAGCCGGTCAGTCCCTGGAGCCCCGACACTGGGGCGTCCGAGGGCGATGCCACGGAAAGCCAAGCACCCTTTTCCCAGTTTGATGCCGACTCAAACGCCCAGGACCCACCTGGGAGCCAGGGGAGGTGGAGGTCAGCGGTGGGATTATGGGGTGTCTCCGGGCCCATCACTGTTCTTTTTCTCATTTCTAGCATCCTGTAGGAAATATGCCAGTAACTGGAACAAGGTATCACACACGATGTCTGCATAACACCCTGTTCTAGATTTTCTGAAACGAGATCCTCTACAATGAGGGTCATCGCAGACGCTGGACCCCGGCCAGCACCCCGGCGCGAGACACCGTGGCTGGCGTGCAGGGTCTGGGGCGGCAGGGCCGCCTGGCGGGGGCGGGGATGTTGGGGGACGCACATCTCCCCCGGAAACCTGCTGTGTTTCTTGGGTCTCAGCCCTCCCCGCAGTGTCTACATTTTGTATTCCACCTGAAACTGGCCCAACCTTTCGTTCCAGAATTTCACATGGCCAGTAACAGCCGGGACAGAGGAGTGAGCGCACAGGTGTTTCCTACAGCTGCCCTGGGCCAGTGCCCGCCTTTCCTGGCTTGTTTCCCAACTGTCCCCGAGAGCCTGAGGTGGAACCACATCGCTCACCCAGCCTGGGGGCAGTGTGGGCTCCCAGCAGGGCTGGAGGGTAGCAGGAGGCAGGGGGTGGGGACGCCGGAGGCAGGGGTGGGGACACTGGGGCAGGACTGGGGCCCTCCAAACAGGGCAGGGGAGGAGACGCAGGCCTGGGGCAGGGAAGGGAGGCTCGGGCTCAGGTCGCGGGCCTCTGTCCTCACTTAGCAGCGTCCTGGGACCCAGCCCTGAGGGCGCGCATCCCGCCTGGAGACTCCGCCCCTCCTGGTCCCGCGTGGCGCACGTCCGTGGGGGTGTTGGAAGGGTTCCTCCAGCCGCCTTGGGGCCTCGTCGTGCGCACTGGGTGTGCGCAACCTGTTGCAGGGCGACCCGTGCCCGCGCACAGTTTGCAGCCCTTGCACGGGGCTCAGCCGGTGCCCAGAGTCCACTTAGGACTTTCCGGTGCTGGGGCAGGTCTGGGTGCCCTTCGACTGCCCAGCTGCCCCGGGGGACCGGGGATCCTTTGCCTGTCCCCGGGCCTTTGTCTTGCACTGTCCTTGTTTGTGTATGAAGGGACCGGCTGGAGACCTCCGTCCCTCCATGGAGGATCGGGACCCCTGTCATCCAGCAGGTGTGAGGGCGGATCCTCGGCACCAAGGGGACGACCGTCCACCACCACTGCCCTCGACCCCCTCGGGGCGCCTGGGGGCAGGGGCACACCTGAGGTCATTTTTCCTGTAATGACCTGGTAGCAGGTGCCCAGCTGTAGCTAGGGAGGCTGTGTTGGGCCTTTTCTATACACAGAATAACGCAGATGTGCTGGTTTCCGAAGGCTCCTTTAATGCAGCTGATGCTGTCAAGGTTCACCATGAGTGCGGCATGGACCGGGAGTTCAGTCGGTCTCAAGCCTGATCATGTTCTTCAAATCATGAGATCATGACCTGAGCTGAAGTCTGACGCTCAACCGACTGAGCCACCCAGGCACCCCTGCATTTCCCATTTTTAAATTGGATGCGTAGTTTCTTCCTATTGAGTTGTAAGATTTAATATGCATTCCACATGCAAGTCTCTTAGGATATATGTCCTTAGCCGACTCATTGTCCCATTCAGTAGGGTGCCTTCTAGCTTTCGGGATGCTGTCTTTCAGTTCACCTACTTGTAGTGTTTCTTTTTGAGAGAGAGAGAGAAAGACAGAGTGCAGGTGGGGGAGGGGCAGAGAGAGAGGGAGACAGGGAATCCGAAGCAGCTCCAGCTCTGAGCCATCAGCACAGAGCCCAATGCGGGCTCGAACCCACAAACTGTGAGATCATGAGCTGAGCTGAAGTCGGCCGCTTAACCGACTGGGCCCCCCGGGCGCCCCCGATTTTGTTGAACGGACGCGTGGCATTCAGTCAGTTCCGTATGTACCTCGATGATTGGGTAGCTGTGTGTATGGCCGAGTGATCACACAGCAGGTCCCGTTAACGTCCATCTGCACACGTAGTTGCACATGTTTTCTTGTTACAGAGACTTTTCAGATTTACCCCTTTGCAGTTTCCACACGTGCAATGCAGTATTAACTACAGTGACCACGCTGCACATCACGTCCCTAGACTTATTTATTTTATCACCGGCAGGTTGTACCTTTCGCCCACCTTCCCTGGTTCGCTCATCCCTTAGCCCCTGCCTCTGGCAACCACCAGTGTGATCGCTCTGTCTGTGAGTTCTTTGAGCTCTGTTTTTAAGATCCCACTTATAAAGGAGAGATGATATTTATTTTTCTCTGTCGGACTTATTTCCCTTAGGATAATATCCTCGTCTGTGTTGTCACAAACGGGTTTCCTCCTTGTTTATGACTGACTAGTATTCTATGATATGTACGTTTCTGTGTGCACACACTCCCACATCCTCTGTATCCGTCCATCCGTCGTGGACGCTTGGGTTCCTTCCACGTCTTGACTCTGTAAGTCATGCTGGGAGGCGGGGGTAACATACCTTTTGGCGTGAGTGTTTCGTTTTCTTCCTATAAATACCCGAAAGCGGAATTGCCGGATTACATGGTGTTTCTATTTTCGATGTCTTGAGGAGCTTCCATGCTGCTTTCCGCATTGGCTGGACCAGTTTACTGTCTCGTACAATTTCTTTCTTGGTACTGTGCTTGTATCCTGCAGCCTTGCTGAACTATTTTATTCCTTCTGAAAGCTTTTCTGTGTATTCTGTATGATTTCCCATGTACACAGTCATGTTCTTTGCAAGTAGAGACGGCTTTCCTTCATTCCCTCCAATCTAGATGTCTGTTATCCCCCTTTCTTGCCTCGTCGACACGGCCCAGACCTCTAGGACAGCGTGGGCTGCTGCCGGGGGCCTGGGCCTCGTCCGTCTTGCTCCTGAACTCAGGGACAAGGCTTCCAGTCTTGTCTCCGTTCTGGGTGACGGGAGCTGTGGCTTGTTCGCAGGTGGCCTGTAGGAGCGCTCAGGAAGTTCCCTTCTGTTTCTGCTTTGAGCGTTCATGTCATGAAATGGTGTTGGATGCTGTCAAGCGTTTTCTGTACTTAGTGGCGATCGGATTTTACAGCAGCTTGAAAACCACGAAGTCGTGTCGCTTTCCCTCTTCTTCTGTCTTTCTCCCTCACACAAACACACAGAGCTTCTCTGGAAGCTCATCAGGATCCGGATGGGAGCTCTCTGGTCCTGGTTATGCTCGTTCGGGCCGCTGTGTGCCTGGGGGTGGGCCCGTTCAGATGACACGCCCCACAAGGGACAACTAGAAATCAAAATAGTAACGATAATCTTCCAGGTGGTGGCTGCCTCTGGCATGCGTATGCCATAATTTCCTCTTCTCTGTCCCGACTATAGAGTGAGAATTTTTAGCATCAATGGAGACGACTGTACGGGAAACAGAGCATATCAAGCATGTGTCCTAACGGGTAATGACAAGGAGGCAAAAACCCCTGCTCACCCGAGACACATGTCAGAGGGAATACAGCATCTTCTGTACCGACTTCCTTTGTGGAAGTCCACGTTCCGAAAAGACCGTTTCTGGCTTGTTTTCTGAGGCCTCGCGTCGGGAGGCCCGCTTTTCTCTTCCGGGAGTCTGGGTGCTGACGGTGTTTCCGGCCGGTCTCGCGAGCGGCAGCTCTGAGCCCACAACCTGGCCTCTTCCAGGTAAGAGGGCTTGGGGGGTCACCTGTGTCCTCAGCCAGGAAAGCATCAGCCACGCACTTCTCGGCATTCCCAGGAGGTGCCCGCAGAGCCCAGTACGCAACACGAGGCCTGGACCGGGGAGGCACTTTGCACGCTGCGTGGCGCTCGGTCTCTAAGGCCCGCAAGTGACAGAGACTCTTAAAGTGGGAACGTGAAGGCAGTTTAGCGCTGTGGTAGTTGAGGTTCTCCAGGTTAAGCTCCAAAGAAAGAGAGTGAGAAAGTCATCCTCACTCCTATCGTAGCACAGCTGTCCCACGTACAGTTCAAACCATACACATCCTCTCCCCGAGGAGGATGCTGAGCTCTCAGGGGACGTCCACGCTTGTCTTTGATAATCTGTGACTTACATCCTATGATGTGAAGTGAGCCGTTATTAATGCATCTTATATGATGTTACACGATAAGATGTTACACGATAAGAAGGAAGGGAAGAAAAGAAAGTTATTTGATACTCACGCATACGGACTACAGGTGAGGAAGACGCCCTGGGGTGGATCCTCGGGCTGGGGCTTCTCTGCGCGGCTCTGGCACATGTTCTGGTTTTGCAAAGGCATGTGGGAAGGCGCTCGCGTGGCCAATTTTCATCCTCTTGCGTCACCAGTGCCAACCACGGTGCCGGCTCGACCCCCGGCTCCAAAGCTCGCACCGCCTTCAGGGCCAGCTCTTTGGTACCGAATCCGGAGTTAGAGGTGTCTCCGGCACAAGCCCAGCAGCAGATAGAGCGGCAGGTAGGGAGCGCGGGCCGGCTCTCCCACCTGATCCAGTGTCAAGTCCAGAGCTGTTGTTCTAACATCGGCTCACGTGAGAGCCCCGGAACCACGGCCAGCTCCAGCACCGGCTCCAGGACCAGCGGAAGGGCTGGAACAAGCACAGGCACCCGCGGTATCACCGGCTGCAGAGACTGAGGCAGCTCTGTCGTCAACCGACTTGCCAGGTCCGGCACCAGCCAGCTCTGCAGGGTGGGTCGGACCGACGTACATTCCAGACCAACGGACAAGGCAGGAGCGAACTAGACCTGGTCCTCATCGCTCCCGGCAGCACGACTAGAGCTACAGGCATCTCTAGGGCTGGAACCGTCTCCACAGCCAGCGTCAGCACCGGAAGTGGCTTCAGCGCCAGATCCCACCCGAGAGCCAGCTCCGGCACCGGCTCAAGAGCTTGAGAGACCTGCAGAGCCAGCCAGCTCCCGCCAAAGCTCCAGACCCAGAGTCAGTCTGAGCCCTGGCCTCTGCGTCTGAGCCACTGCCACAGCCGGTTCTGTCACCAGCTCAGAACCACAGCCAAAACCACCTCCAGAGCCCGAGGTCAAGCCACTTCCAAACTCGAGTCAACTCCAGGTCCGGCACTGATTCAACTGCCGAGATCGAGGCCGCTCCAGGTTTAGCTGCGGTGCCAGGTCCAAGGTCAGGGTCGGTGTTCTCCCACCAGCCAGCCCTGGCTCGATGCCGGCTGTAGCGCTGCCTGCAGAGACGGCGGCCGCTCTCTCGCCAACTGCAGTGTCAGCCCCGGAGGTCGTTCCAGTGCCCACTTGAGAGAGAGAAGCTGTTCGAGGCCCATGTAGCACCGGTGCGAGGGTGCAAGGAAGAGCCAGCTCCAGCATCGGCTCCAGCATCGGCTCCAGAACTAGAGTCTGGACCGAGTTGAGGGTCAGAGCCTGCAACAGCAGCAGTTCTCATACCGGGTCCGGAGCAGAAGCCCCCGCAAGTGCCAGCTGCTGCGCCAGCTCCAGAGTGAAAGCTGCCTTGGGCACCAGTGGTAGACGCAGAGCCGATGCCACCTCCGGACAAAGAACCAGCTCCGGCACCGACATCCCAGCCACGTCCTGCTCTGGCACCGGCTCCGTCACCGCCTCCCGTGCTGGAGCCCGTGTCCGCTCCAGCGCCGGCTCTGGTGTCGGCATCCGCCCGGACGCCGGTTCCACAGGTGGAGCCAACGCCGGGGCTCCGACCAGCTCCCCCGCCGGTTTCCCCACCAGCCGGAGGGCCAGATCCAGGACCGGCGATGCAAGCGGGGCCCCCGGCACCGGGTCCAGCATCGCAGCCGCGACGAGAGCCAGCTCCGAACCAGAGCAGCTCCAGCACCATGGACAGCTCCCGCAGCGGTTCCGGGATCGGAACCCCCGGGACTCTGGCACCAGCTGTGTCGCTCTCACTGGCTGCACGGCCAGCTGCACTTCCGGGGCCAAAGCTGAAGCCGCTTCAGCACCCACTCCGGAGCCAGAGCCAGAGCCAGAGTCTACAGCAGAAGCTCTAGCTTCAGCTCCAGAGCCATATCCGGCTGCAGAAGCAGGTCTGGGTCCTCTTGGAGGTGCCTATGGCTCTAGCACCTTCCCTAGAGCTGGAGCCAGGTCCAGCACCGCCTCTTGTCCCAGCTCCAGAGATGGGGCCAGCTCCAGCTTCAACCCTGGGGCCAGTTCCGGGATTAGAGCCCCCGTTCGAGCCAGAGCAGCTCCAGCACCAGCTGTGGAACTACCCACACGAGTGTCCGCGCCTTCCTCAACTGCCACCATCGTGGGGGCCGGTATGGGGCTGGGGGGCAGGATGGTCCTTGGTAGGCTGGTCACCCCAGGTACCCTGGTCACTCCACTCAGAGCTCGCCTGCCCGATCCCTCCTGGAGATCATAGTCCCGGGGCTCTGCACCCCCGTTTTCCCAAGCAAGGATCTCAGTGGCCCGGGAGACCGTGGAGGTTGAAAGCCGAGGCTTGTACCTGACAAATGATATAAAATTTGACCCAGAAAGTCCACTTGACGGCTTGTGTCCTGAAAAAGGAGAGATTTATACACACAGTTGATCCCTTGAGGAAGCTGGGAGTGAAAACTCACAAACGGCCCATGTTCCAGGGCTGGGGCGCTTTGGAAATTCTGATGTGGGGACACAGGATGCAGAGGAAGAGACTTGAGTGGCCAGCACCCAGCCCCGGGGAAAGCTGGTTCAGGAAGAGCACCTACCTGGCACCCGCCTCACCCCACACACTGCACCAGAGTTTCTCCGCTGGTCCTGGGACGAGCCCTGCTGGGGGAGGGTCCGCGCCTGTGGCCGCGGATGGGGGCTGCGCTCTGTTGTCCAAGAGAGGGGTGCCGGTCACACTTCTCGCTGTGGATCGGCTGGGGCCTGTGCTTCCTCACATTGTCACCTGGGCTGCGGGTCCCCAGACCAGAAACCTGCCCGTCTGAAGGTGCCCAGCGCTGCGTCCCTTGGGTTTCACTTGCCCGAGTCCCTCCCCGGGACGCTCCGCATCTCTGACGCCTGCTCCCATGGGGGCTGCCTCCCCATGGACTGGGACGGGTCTGGCCTCCATCCCGGGGAACACACTGATTTGGAGCATTATTTGGCCCAGAGGCCTGTGAACCGTTCTGGCCCTGGGTCGTGAGGGATGCTCTCCCCACTGTGGTGTGACCGTCCAGCCTTCCGCATCTCCCGGTTTCTGTTTGGGCCACGGGAGGACTAGCCTGTCCTGTCTCGTGTCAGGCTGTGGTGTCACGGCACAAACAGGGGTATCCACCCTGAGACGATTGTCACCGAAGGGGCCTCTTTTTCCCACCTAATCTTTAATCCCTTGTGATTTCAATATCAAAGGACAAAAAGTCTATTTCAAACGAACACAAAGTACAAAAATGAATCTGTCTCATCTGAAAAGTTGGTTCAGACCCAAAGGTATCTCTGGCGAGATTCCACTTGAAGGAAACCTCCAGAGTAGGTAATGGAACACCGAGAGAAAACAGACTCGGGTTCCCAGGGGCTGGAGGGGGCACGAATGGGGAGTGAGGGCTCCGGGTACACGGTGACCCTTGGGGACCGAGATATTCTGCAGCAAAATTCTGTGGCGTGGTTCACAGCGTCGTGAGCGTACCCCGTGCTCAGGAATTGCACAATATAAAATAAATAAATTTTTATTGAAGAATAATGTGGATTTTAAACAAACCATGAACAAATAATGTACCACCTGAAAAGTAGAGGAGAGAAAGGATAAGGGAGAAGAGGAAGAGTCATTCTGGTGGCGGGGTCGGCGACTGGGACTGGAGCAACAATTAGAAATACAATAAACACCCCTCAAAGGCCTTTGGGCCCTTGATTTGTGGCCGGAATCCATACGGGAACAAGGGCAGTGGCAGGAACGGTGTCGGGAACAGAAGCAGGAACCAGCTGACTCTGCTCAGGTGCCCGCTGTCCCAGCACAGGTTCCAGGTCACCTGCTGGCTCTCCAGCCCCTGCAGGAGTCGCCCCAGACTCCACCCCTGCCTGCAGAGACGCTGAGGACCCGGATGCCCTTGGGTCGGGCTCTGGAGCCGCACCAGCTTCTGGTCCTGCCCCGGACTCTTGAGAAGGAAACAGAGTGATGGTTGCAGCGGCATCTAGGCCTCAGGGTGAGAGGAGGGAAGGTCCCCTCCCCACCCAGCGCCGGCCTCTCCAGGGGCCTTTGCAGACACACAACTCAACCCAGAGCCGCCCCGAGAAGCCGCGGCCAGGAACCCACACCAGGACCTCTGCCCCCCTGCAGTCTGCAGCTGGGGCTCTCAGTCTCTGCTCCTGGCCCCACACCAGCCCCCAGGGGCTCCTCCCTGGGTGGCCCAGCACTTCCCGGGCCCGAGCATCCCATCCCCCACCCCCAGCCTTCTCACCCTCAGGCTCTGACTCCAGGGACTCAAAGAACTGGTCCCAGGACAGGTGAACGAGGACCTTACAGCGGAGCCGGGGCGCTGAAGGAGGCCTTCCCAGGCCAACTCCAGGCCCTGCTTCCCAAAACCTCAGTGCAGTCACTCTCTCCACGGGTCCAGGGTGGCCCTCCTGGGCGATGGGGCACACACACAACTCTGTAGGGCAGGTGTATCGGGATTCCACCAATCGTTTCCCGATGTCATCGGTTGATTTCTGTAAAGACAGTGACCCGCGGACAGCCCGGAGACATCACAGCCCCGCCTGGCCAACTCAGTATCCTTCTGCCCTCTCCCCCTGCAGCTCTCAGATTGGACACAGACCTGAGTGTGCACAGATCTGCACCCGGAGCACAGTGACATCCACCTACAGGGCTCGGGATGAACATCGGGGACAAGAGGGCCACCCCAGCACACCCTGTCCCTCCTAGCCAGCCTTGACCTGGGGTGTGAGCATTACCCGCCCACCAGGCATCTGACCCCTTCATCAGCCTGCACCTGCTCAGGTGGGCCCTCCACACACGACCCCTCCTTCCACACAGACACACACACACACACACACACACACACACACACGGGGGGGCTTCGGGCCGCACAGGTCAGATCAGAGTGGTGTCGGGCTGGACTGGATGTCTCTGGGTCTCCTGTGTTACCTTTGGGTCCCTGCGAGCTAGAGACCTGAGGCGTCCTGTGCACGACCTGACCCGCTGTCTCCAGGGTCGGGAAGCGTCGCGGCCACGGGCTCCCCTGAGCCGGCAGCCGCGGGACACGGGCACACAACAGGAGAACATGTTCGTCAGGCGAAGGTGTCCCAACGAATGAGCCCAGTCCGGCGCTGTCTCCAGAACGTGGGTGCCTGGTGACCCGGGTTCCGAGTTCTGTTGGGCTCTGTGACCAGGGAGGTGAGGTCACTTCCTGGGGTCCCCTTACCCGGCTTCCTGCTCCTACAGGAGCCCCTCCCAGGCTGCAAAGGGCTCCCCTCCTCCCCATGCCCTGTCCCTACAGGGACACCAACACAGCCCAGACACGTCCCTGCGAGGCCTGGTGCGGCCGGTGCCGCGGCTTTGGGGCCACAGAGCTGGGTTCAGACCTGGGATTTCCTCCTGACCAGTGCTGGGACCCTGCACAGACCCTGGGCCTCCCGGGGCCCCCCGGTCTCCCCGTCTGCACAGTGGGGTCCTTGTGGCATCTACTTGTAGGGGCGCCATCAGGGAGCCACCTGTAGACACGTCCCGTGCCTGCTATCCCATGAGGCTCGTGGGCACACGTGGCCGTGGAAGGATGAGGAAGTGTGGGCCTGGCACGGAACACAGGAGAGGTCTGAGTGGAGTCTCCTTGAGGTCATGGCCTCCTGCTCAGCCCAGACCCTGGTGTGTGCCGACCCCTAGGGCACCTGGACCCCAGCTTCTGGCCGGGCTCGGGGACGGAGACCAGGCAGTGTATTCAGAGCCACGGCATCCTAGATGTGGAGGGAGCTCTCGGGCTTGGTATTTGCCCCCAGGCAAGCGTGGATTCCCAGGCACCGGCCTGGGAGGATGATGTTGCCTCAGTCTCCTCCTCTGTAGAGCAGAGCAGGTCGCCGCCTCCTCCCGGGGCTGGATTCCCCGGCAGGTCCAGAGATGGTCTCCTGTCAGAGGAGTTGTTCAAGTGAGGTCCGTACCCGGAGAGGTCTCGGAGAGGGGACCAAGGGACGTGCCCCTGCCAGCTCGGCGGATGCTCTCGTCCAAGCTGCTGATCGTCACGTCCAGGCCGGCACCAGTGATGCGGTGTCGCCCGCCGGCTGGGGGGACAGGGGCAGTGAGGAGCTGTGCTTGCGGACCCTGAGAGACAGAGCTCGTGAGGGCCCAAGGCTGCCCCGGGGCGTGTGGCGGCTGAGGCTGAGCTGAAGCCCGATGTCTCTGGGAAGGACCGGGAGGACAGCCCGGGCCCTGGGTTCTCTGGGGAGGATTGGGAGGACAGCCTGGGCCCTGGGGTCTCCGGGAGAGACTGGGAAGACAGCTTGAGCCCTGGGGTCTCTGGGGGGGACTGGAAAGACAGTCCGGTCCCTGGGGTCCCTGGAGATACTGGGAGGTCAGCCAAGGCATTGGGGTCTCCAGGAGGGACCGGGAGGACAAACCAGGCCCTGGAGTCTCCAGGAAGTACTGGGAGGACATCCTGGGACCTGGGGCTCCTGGGGGGACCTGGAGGACAGCCCGGGCCCTGGGGTCTCTGGTGGGGGACTGGGAGGACAGCCTGGGCCCTGGGGTCTCTGGGATGGACTGGGAGGACATCCTGGGACCTGGGGCTCCTGGGGGGACCTGGAAGACAGCCTGGGCCCTGGGGTCACTGGGAGGGGGACCGGGAGGACAGTCCAGGCCCTGAGGTCTCTGGGAAGGAAAGGGCTCCAAACTGAGACTCACAAGCTGCCCAAGCAACTTCCTGCCGAGTTTTCAGTGAAACCGCCTCTCAGAGTATATGGTGAATTCAGGGGCTCACACATTCAAGTGCAGAGTCACAGCCAGTATAACCCGCTGACCCCCTACCATCGCCAGGGAAATAGTCACGGGGAAGAGCTCTCTGGGCTGGGGGAGCGCTCCTCCCATTTCTCCTGGCCTGGGGGGACCCCAGAGAACGTCTCCATTGTTCTCTTTCCCTCCAAGGAAGGAGCTGCCCCGAGCACCCCTGCACCCTGGGTGTCCCCGCCCCCGGGTCCCCACCGCTGAGAAAGAGGCCACAGTGACCTGTGTCCGGAGTCTTGTTGGCCACCACTCCTGCGGCCATGCCAGGCCCTGGTGGCTGGATGGAAAGGCTGGATGGCTTTGGGGGCGGGCCTCACTGGCGTCCCCTCTCCCCTTCCCCACTGCGGTCTGCGATCCGGGCCCTGTACGGGTGCTCCATCCGTCACCGGTACCTGCCTTGTTCCTGCCATGGGAGTGATCGCCCTGCATCACCCATTTCACAGAGCAGGAGAGTGAGGCCCAGAGAAGGGAGGCAGGTGTTTCTGGGCACAGGGCTGGTCAGCAGAGCGCTGGAAAACCACCTCCGGAGCCCCCGCCGGCCCGGCAGCGACCCCCCGAGCCGAGGGCGAGCCTTTCCCTTCTGCCTGGCCACTCATTCTTCCCAGACCTTGACGGTGGCCTGTTCCTTTTGGCCTCAGATATTGCTGGCCGAGCAGGAGGGAGTCCAGCTGGTAGGACAGGTGTAGCTACAGGGCACAGGGACACCTGTGAGCTACCAGGAGCCACATTGTGGGCTCTGTCCCCGAGCCTGCCCGGCAGCTGGGGTCCAGGTGCCCTAGGGATCAGCACACACCTGGGTCTGGGCTGAGCAGGAGGCCATGACCTCGAGGAGCCTCCACTCGGCCCTCTCCTGGCTCCTGCCCGGTCTCACCTGTCCTCCCTGAGGGGCTCCAGGGCCCGGATCCAGGCCCCTGATGGCTGCTCGGGCTCCAGCCGGGAAAGATGTAGAGCCTCTGGAGCCGCGGAGTTCTTGGGGCTTGGAGGGAGAGCCGGCCACCGACGGGGCCTCGGCTGGGGAGGATGCGGGCCTCGTGGGATGAAGAGGGGGCCGGGACCCGGTCCCGGGGTCGCGGCTCATGTATACAAAGGGCTGAAATCACTGAGTGCCCGGGGGATGGCCAGTTACAGTAGCCCCCTGACGCTTGGTCATCCTGGAGGTGGCCCCCCGCCTCCCCGGGCAGCTTGCCACCCTCTGACTGCTCACGGGGCTGCAGCCAGGCACAGGCGGGACCTCTGTCCATCCAACGCCCTGCCAGGAAGACAAGGCAGAAGGAGGAAAGGAGAAGGGCAAGGGGAGGACCGACTTCTCCCTGCCCTGAGTCGGCCTCCACTGCTGCCCCCAGGAGCCCTGGCCCAGCCATGCCCCAGGGTCCATGCGCCCGGACCCTGGGGTGGAGTCTGCGGTCCAGGCCAGCTGGGTGGGGTGGGTGTAGTCACTGGCCATCGTGTCCCCAGATGTCCAACCCACCTGGCCTCGCACCCGGAGGCCTGCCTGGCAGGGGCGGGCGTGGTTCTGGGGCCGAGGAGAGGTTCGGTTCCCAGAGCAGCTGGCGGGGGTGGGACACGGGGGACCAGCCAGGTGGGGAGTGGTTGGATTCATGCACGTCAGCGTCACCTCTGGATCATCCACAGGTGCTGGGTGCAGGTCCCTGGGCACACCGGGCCACCCCACGACCCCGCCGGCCCTGGGGAGGGAGGCCTGGGTACGCGGGGCACCTCCCCTCCACCTACCCCTGGGGCGAGCCTGGGCCGTGGCCACACTGATGCACTTCCCCGTCTGACCCCCAGGGACAGAGGGACCCTGAGGAGAGGCAAGGACTGGCCCAGGACAAGTGAGGTGTGCAGGGTCCAAGGAGCAGGGCTGGTCTCCAGTCCTAGGCCAGCCTCTACCCCCCCATGGGGATCCCCCTGGGAATGAGAGCCCCTGAGATGCTCGGGGGTCCCTATCCACCCCGTCCCTGTGAGGCTGTGACCTCTGGGCGTCTCCAGAAACGCGTGCGCGCGCGCGCACACACACACACACACACACACACACACATTCTGACTGTCCAACTGGAGATCAGAGGGGAGTCCACACTGGGAGGGGTTGCATAACACGGGGGAACGAAAAGAAAGGCTGGAGGCAGTGGGGCCATGGGGCAGGGACATCAGGATTCCTGGCAATAGCCCGGGACCCACAGCATAGGGAGGGCAGATGTGCCGGCTGAGGGTCACGAGGTCCCCAAGGTGTCCAGGAGGATTGGCAGGAACTAGGGAAGACGGGGTCTGGGGTCCTGTGTGTACCATGCTGGGCCCGTGGAGCTAAGTGTGGACGGGGCTACAGCACAGAAGGACTCAGCTTCCTCCTCCTAAACTGGGCTGTGTAGACAGTGTCCCAAGGGTCCCACAGGCTCATAGATGAGTCTGTGTCCTGGGATCTTCATCCTTGGCCCTCTGTTCTCCCCTCCTGGGAAAATGCTTCCTACTCCCTCAGGGTCCTTCTGAGCAGAGGGCAGCCTGGGGGCTTGGAGGACCAGGCCCTGGGTTTGCAGCACGTGGCCGAGCAACGGACCCTGGTGTGGGGACCGAGGTCAAGACCCTCCTTGTTGGAGCCTTGGGTCCTCATTAGGAAGTGGTTCCCCAGGCAGTGCCCCGGCTGGGGCGAGGAGGCCTCATGAGGGAGCTGAGCACCGGGTCGGGGGAGGGCCACGGGCCACAAGGGAGGCTTCTGAGGGTTGTGACCTGGACCCTGGAGCCCACAAGCCCTGCTCCTGCGAGACACAAAGAGAGACACAGAGTCCGAGGCAGAGACAGAGAATGACCCAGGAGAGAGGAAACCAGAAATTCCATGAATCGGCCCAGAAATGAAACCCAGTCATCATATTCTAGCCCTTAGAACCTGGTCACATGGGCTGTCCACCCGGGAGGGGAGGGGGTGACAGAGGCACTTGGGACCAGGAACCGGGAAGGCGGGGAGCCACAGTGGGGACCGCCCAGCTCATAGGCCCAGACCAGGCAATGGGACCCGAGCCCAGATGTAATGGAGCCCCGGGCGTGCATGTCTGGTGGGCACAGGGTCTGAACGAGGTCACCTCCACCTTCCCCCGGGCCCGGGACCCAGGCAGGAGGGGTGGCTGTGCCTGGACCCGGAGAGGACCCAGGCCCGCATGAGTGTGTTCCGTGCCAGGCCCACCCCTTCCTCATCCTTCCACGGCCACGTGTGCCCATGAGCCTCATGGGATAGCAGGCATGGGACGTGTCTACAGGTGTCTCCCTGATGGCGCCCCTACAAGTAGATGCCACAAGGACCCCACTGTGCAGACGGGGAGACCGGGGGGCCCCGGGAGGCCCAGGGTCTGTGCAGGGTCCCAGCACTGGTCAGGAGGAAATCCCAGGTCTGAACCCAGCTCTGTGGCCCCAAAGCCGCGGCACCGGCCGCACCAGGCCTCGCAGGGACGTGTCTGGGCTGTGTTGGTGTCCCTGTAGGGACAGGGCATGGGGAGGAGGGGAGCCCTTTGCAGCCTGGGAGGGGCTCCTGTAGGAGCAGGAAGCCGGGTAAGGGGACCCCAGGAAGTGACCTCACCTCCCTGGTCACAGAGCCCAACAGAACTCGGAACCCGGGTCACCAGGCACCCACGTTCTGGAGACAGCGCCGGACTGGGCTCATTCGTTGGGACACCTTCGCCTGACGAACATGTTCTCCTGTTGTGTGCCCGTGTCCCGCGGCTGCCGGCTCAGGGGAGCCCGCGGCCTCGACCCCGACCCTGGAGACAGTGGGTCAGGTCGTACACAGGACGCCTCAGGTCTCTAGCTCGTAGGGACCCAAAGGTAACACAGGAAGACCCAGAGACAGCCGGTCCAGCCCGATACCGCTCTGATCTGGCTTGTGGGGCCCTAGGTCCCCTCCCGTTTGTGTGTGTGTGTGTGTGTGTGTGCGTGGAAGGAGGGGTCGTGTGTGGAGGGCCCACCTGAGCAGGTGCAGGCTGATGAAGGGGTCAGATGCCTGGTGGGCGGGTAATGCTCACACCCCAGGTCAAGGCTGGCTAGGAGGGACAGGGTGTGCTGGGGTGGCCCTCTTGTCCCCGATGTTCATCCCGAGCCCTGTAGGTGGATGTCACTGTGCTCCGGGTGCAGATCTGTGCACACTCAGGTCTGTGTCCAATCTGAGAGCTGCAGGGGGAGAGGGCAGAAGGATACTGAGTTGGCCAGGCGGGGCTGTGATGTCTCCGGGCTGTCCGCGGGTCACTGTCTTTACAGAAATCAACCGATGACATCGGGAAACGATTGGTGGAATCCCGATACACCTGCCCTACAGAGTTGTGTGTGTGCCCCATCGCCCAGGAGGGCCACCCTGGACCCGTGGAGAGAGTGACTGCACTGAGGTTTTGGGAAGCAGGGCCTGGAGTTGGCCTGGGAAGGCCTCCTTCAGCGCCCCGGCTCCGCTGTAAGGTCCTCGTTCACCTGTCCTGGGACCAGTTCTTTGAGTCCCTGGAGTCAGAGCCTGAGGGTGAGAAGGCTGGGGGTGGGGGATGGGATGCTCGGGCCCGGGAAGTGCTGGGCCACCCAGGGAGGAGCCCCTGGGGGCTGGTGTGGGGCCAGGAGCAGAGACTGAGAGCCCCAGCTGCAGACTGCAGGGGGGCAGAGGTCCTGGTGTGGGTTCCTGGCCGCGGCTTCTCGGGGCGGCTCTGGGTTGAGTTGTGTGTCTGCAAAGGCCCCTGGAGAGGCCGGCGCTGGGTGGGGAGGGGACCTTCCCTCCTCTCACCCTGAGGCCTAGATGCCGCTGCAACCATCACTCTGTTTCCTTCTCAAGAGTCCGGGGCAGGAGCAGAAGCCGGTGCTGCTCCAGAGCCCGGCCCAACAGCATCGGGGTCCTCGGCGTCTCTGCAGGCAGGGGTGGAGTCTGGGGCGACTCCTGCAGGGGCCGGAGAGCCAGCAGGTGACCTGGGACCTGTGCGGGGACAGCGGGCACCTGAGCAGAGTCAGCTGGGTCCTGCTTCTGCTGGTTCCACTGTTCCCGCTTCTGCTCCCAACACTGTTCCTGCCATCGCCCTTCTCCCCGCCCCTGCCACTGTCCTTGGTCCCACATGGATGTCGGCCAAAAATCAAGGGATTGAAGACCTATACAGGGTGCTTTTTTTTATTTTATTTTATTTTTTGTTTATTATATTTTATTTCAAATTTATTCTCCAATCCCTGACCCCGATCCCCACCAAAATGTCTCTTCCTCTTCCCCCTTATCCTTTTTCTCTTCTACTTTTTAGCTTTTATTTGTTCATTAGTTATAATTTATATTAATCTTCAATAAAAATTTTGTTTATTTTACGTTGTGCAATTCCTGAGCACTGGGTACGCTCACGACGCTGTGAACCACGCCACAGAATTTTGCTGCAGAATATCTCGGTCCCCAAGGGTCACCATGTACCCGGAGCCCTCACTCCCCATTCGTGCCCCTGCCAGCCCCTGGGAACCCCCAGTCTGCTTTCTCTCCATGTTCCGTTACCTACTCTGGAGGTTTCCTTCAAGTGGAATCTCGCCAGAGATACCTGTGGGTCTGCACCGACTTTTCAGACGGGACAGATTCATTTTCGTACTTTGTGGTCATTTGAAATAGACTTTTTCTCCTTTGATATTGAAATCACAATGGATTAAAGATTAGATGAGGAAAAAGAGGCCCCTTCGGTGACAATGGGCACGGTCTCAGGGAGGAGACCCCTGTTTGTGCCGTGACACCACAGCCTGACACGAGAGAGGACGTGGCCGGTCCTCCCGTAGCCGAAACAGAAACTGGGAGATGCAGAAGGCTGGACGGTCACATCGCAGGGGGGAGAGCATCCCTCAAGTCCCAGGGCCTGAATGGTTCACGGGCCTCTGGGCCAAATAATGCACCAAAGCCAGTGCGTTCCCCGGGATGGAGGCCAGACCCGTCCCAGTCCAAGGGGAGGCAACCCCCATGGTAGCAGGCGTCAGAGATGCGGGGGGGTCCCTGGGAGGGACTCGGGCAAGTGAGACCAGAGGGAGGCAGCAGTGGTCACCTTCAGACGGGCAGGTTTCTGGTCTGGGGACCGGCAGCCCAGGTGACAACGTGAGGAAGCCGAGGCCCCAGCCGATCCCCAGCGAGAAGTCCTCGTCCTGCAGGGGACCGGCTGGCCCAGTACTGGGAGAGCCCCCAGAGCCCCGGTCGGCCCTTCCCCAGCCCCCATGCCGGGCCCCAAGCAGGTTGGTCAGCTCTGCTCCCCTGAGTTCGGGGGGGGGGCCCTCGGCAGGTGGTGGGGTTCCCCAGGAAGAGGGACCCTGAGCCCCAGGATGCCAAGATGCAGGCCTGCGGGTAGGACAATCCAAAGTCAAGAAGATGGGCTTCCTGACCCAGCTCATCTTACTTGTGACCCAGGCTGTGCTATTAGCCTCGGTGTCCCCATCTGTGACATGGGGACGTAACGGGCCTTCTAGATGGGTGGGCGCATTCCCTGAGACATGAGGTGGAATCGTGGCCTGGTGCCTGGAGGACATAAAGGGCCACCTGGAAGGCTGTCCCAGAGTCCCCCAGGGCACAGGATTCCGGAAGCCCCTCCTTGGCCCCTGCCTGCTCTCCCCCTTCTGAGAACACTCAGCGTTGTTTGCAGAGGAGGTAGACATGATCCAGGAGGTCAGCAGGTCCCACGTGGAGGAAGGTCAGCGCTGGAGGGACAGATGGACGTGTCCCGTGCCCCCTTCCAGAGCCCGAGCTGTGACACCCTCTGACCTGACCTGGTGTGGACCCCGCTACTGTGGTTTCACTCCCTCCCTCCTTCCCTAATTCAGCCGGGGATCTCAGGTGCCTGCCATGTGCCGAGCACTGTGACCTCTTCAGTGAGCACGACTCTACGGGGTCCCCCATGTGGCATCTTCCTTTGCAGGGTCTGAATCTTCCTGTGCTGTGTCCCCTCTGGCGAGTCTGGGAGGGAGGCCTCTGCACATGTGCCTGCAAGGAAGCACGAGTCCAGAAGGTCCAGACCACCTGCCCCAGGTCCCAGCCTGTGGATCATGAACGGCAAGGCGGCCCCAACCCCCACAGTGGATGAGGGAGGCTGGACCTTCGTCCCTCCCAGCCTTCTCCAAAGTGCAAGGCCTTCTCTCCAGCCCATGGTGAGCCTGCTGGGCACACAGGCCCCTCCGAACATGCCCTCGTTCACATGTGGGTCTGGGCCCCTTGCCCCACCCTCAGCTCCTCTGCCGGATGCAGGGGGAGCCCTCTCCTCTCCCTGGGTCTGCTCCTGGGGTCCCGGCCTGCTGGTCTCAGAAGAGCTTGCCGATTTGGTCCCCATGACCAGCGTGGGATCAGGGACAGGATGGGGGCTGTGGGTCGAGGCCTGGACTTAGCGAGTGCGGGACGATGGGATTTGGTAAAAGAATGACCTGCAGGTTCAGCTGGACTCCCGTAGACTGAGCAACCAGACTGCATACCCACTGGTCCCCCCTGAGCGCACAGGACAACAAGGAACAGAGGAGAAGGGACCCGGAGGGACAGGCTTGGCCCAGTGCTCACCTGCCCTTACGGTTTTAAACCTCAGCTATATGGGGGCGGGCGTACGCTGTCCCGACGGTACCTAAGGCAGAAGCCCTGTGTGGCAAACACAGGACAGAGCTGCTCAGGGTGACACCGGGATGAGGCGTGGACTCCCCGAACGTCCACGGCCCCCTAGAGGCCCGACCCCCA
>NC_064807.1:88282653-88284943 GCF_023721935.1 Panthera uncia
AGCGGGGAGCAGACAGGGTGCTGAGGGCAGGCATGGACGCATCCACACAGGAACAAGGACAGAAGCGGTTTCTGCTCTGGGGGGTGGGGCAGAGGCTCTTAGGTCTTGTGCTTGGATTTGGGGAACTGGGGCTGCCAAGGCACAGCTGTCCCCGTGACGCCCCCTCAGGGCGCCCGAGTCCACCTGCCCCTGGGGGAGCACCTGCGACCCTCCTCTCTGCCTGAGGGCTCTATCCTGCCCCAGAGGCGCCTCCTCTCCCGCCAGCCGGGGCCAGCCTGCCACCTGGGAGCGCAGGTACCCCGAATGCCCTGGGGACAGGGCCGGTCCGGGTAGGACACCGTCTCCCAGCGGACTTGAGCGCCAGGCCGCCACGGTGCTCCCTCCTCTGCTCAGGGACCACCCTCTGTCCAGGCTCCACACGCTGGCACTTGGGGCAGGTCGTCTGGACCTTCTGGACTCGTGCTTCCTTGTCGGGAACGTGAGCAGAGGCCTCCCTCCCAGACTCGCCAGAGGGGACACGGCCAGGAACATTCAGACCCTGCAAAGGAAGATGCCACGTGGGGGACCTATCGGGTCGTGCTCACTGAAGAGGTCACGGTGCTCGGCACACGGCAGGGACCTGAGATTGCCGGGTGATTTAGGCAAGGAGGGAGGGAGGGAGGGAGGGAGTGAAACCACAGAAGCGGGGTCCACACCAGGTCAGGTCAGAGGGTGTCACAGCTCGGGCCCTGGAAGGGGGCACGGGACACGTCCTTCTGTCCCTCCAGCGCTGACCTGCCTCCACGTGGGACCTGTTGACCTCCTGGATCGTCTCCACCTCCTCCGCAAACAACGCTGAGTGTTCCCAGAAGGGGGACAGCGAGCAGGGGCCAAGGAGGGGCTTCCGGAATCCAGTGCCCTGGGGGACTCTGGGACAGCCTTCCAGGTGGCCCTTTATGTCCTCCAGGCACCAGGCCACGATTCCACCTCATCTCTCAGGGAATGTGCCAACCCATCTAGAAGGCCCGTTACGTCCCCATGTCACAGATGGGGACACCGAGGCTAATAGCACAACCTGGGTCACAAGTAAGACGAGCTGGGTCAGGAAGCCCATCTCCTTGACTTTGGATTGTCCTACCCGCGGGCCTGCATCTTGGCATCGTGGGGTTCAGGATCCCTCTTCCTGGGGGACCCCACCACCCGCTGAGGGCTCCCCCTGAACTCAGGGGAGCAGAGCTGACCAACCTGCCTGGGGCCCCACATGGGGCTAGGGAAAGGCCAACCGGGGCTCTGTGGGCTCTCCCAGTACTGGGCTAGCTGGTCCCCTGCAGGACGAGGACTTCTCGCTGGGGATTGCCTGGGGCCTCTGCTTCCTCACGTTGTCACCTGGGCTGCTGGTCCCCAGACCAGAAACCTGCCTGTCTGAAGGCCACCAGTGCTGCCTCCCTCGGGTCTCACTTGCCAGAGTCCCACCCCAGGACGCCCTGCATCTCTGATGCCTGTTCCCATGGGGGTCGCCTCCCGTTGGACTGGGACAGGTCTGGTCTCCATCCCGGGGAACGCACTGGCTTTGGTGCATTGTTTGGTCCAGAGGCCTGTGAACTTTTCTGGCCCTGGGTTGTGAGGGATGCTCTCCCCGCTGCAGTGTGACCATCCAGCCTTCTGCATCTCCCGGTTTCTGTTTGGGCCACGGGAGGACCAGCCGTGTCCTGGCTGGCGTCAGGCTGTGGTGTCACAGCACAAAAAGGGGTCTCCAAGATTGTCCCCATTTTTACTAAAAGGGACCCAGTTTTACATCTAATCTTTAATCCATAGGGGAATTTCCCTTTCAAATAACAAAAATGTTATTTCATTGAAGACAAGGCACCTGTTGTGAGATTCCACTTATAGGAAGCATCCAGGGTAAGGAATGGAACAGGGAGAGAAAGCAGATTAGGGCTTCCCGGGGGCTGGGTGAGGGGATGAACGGGGAGTGAGGGCTCCGGGTACATGGTGTCCCTTGGGGACTGAGATAGTCTGCAACGATATTCTGTGGTGTTTGCACAGTGTTGTGAGTGGACTCAGTGCTCAGGAATTGCACAATTTAAAAGAAGTGATTTTATTTAAAGTCTAAAGTAGAAAACAGCATAAGACAAAAATAGACAAAACAAACACAAAACAGAAACCATAACAGGGGAGAGGAAGGAGTGTTTGGTGGGGCATCGGGCTGAAAATGTGTATCAGGCATTGGCACTGAGGGTAGTTCTACAGCTGGAGCTCCCCTGAGGGCTGCTGGGTGCCCAGCTGGCTCCAGGATCTTGCAGGGGCAGGG
>NC_064807.1:88284953-88308052 GCF_023721935.1 Panthera uncia
AGGGCTGCTGGGTGCCCAGCTGGCTCCAGGATCTTGCAGGGGCAGGGACGGAGGGGGGCAGGGGCAGGCTCTCCCTGCAGGGCTGCTGGGTGCCCAGCTGGCTCCAGGTCTTCTGCAAGATCGAGCGCAGAGGTCGGGTCTACGTTCCCAGCGGGTGGGGCCCTGGCTCGGGTTCTCCTGGAGCCGCAGCAGAAGGCGGGCGCCGCTGGGTGCAGGCGGCTCCTGGTCTGGAGGAGGGACTCCTGCTCTTGATGGAAATGCCGCCGGCTCTGGATGCGGCTTCAGTTCCGTTGCTGCTTCTGCAGCTGAATCTCCATCTTCAGATCGGAGAGGATCCGGGGCCGGAACCGCCGCTCGCTCCGGAGACGACACAAGAGGAGATCAACACGCCTGCCTTCCAGACAGGCGTTTCCGAAGAAAGGAATATCCTGCTGCCTTTTCCAGAAGCTCTTGCCCAGGAACCCACACCTGGACCTCTTCCGGACCGCGGTCCCCCACTGGGTGCTCAGAGGCCGGTCTTCGCTCCTGGTCCCACACCAGCCTCTGGGGGCTCCTCTCTGCCTGGCCCAGCAGCGCCCGGCCCCACACACCCATATGCGTCCACCGCCAGCCTTCCGGCCCTCAGCTCGGCCTCCGTGGACTCCGGCTCCTCAGGCCGAGTCTGGAGAACGAGGGCTTTGGGGGCGGCCTGGGTGGCATCTGGACAGGACGACTTTCCTGGCCATCTCCAGTCCCTGGATCTGGAAACCCCTCGGTGGCCGCCCTCGTCCTGAGCCCACACTGGCCCACGCTGGTGGTTTCATGCACCTGCCCCTCAGTCGAGAAGAGGGAGTAGGCGTCCCCGCTGACCAGCTTTCTGCCGATCTCCTGAGTTTGCTCTGCAAAGACAGCGACCGGCAGCCGGCCCGGACGCATCATAGACCTGCCCGGCTGTCTTCAACGTTCTGCCTTCACCCCCTGCTGCTTCCAGATGGGATGCAGACCAGTCTGGGGGCTGACAGAAGTCCTCCGAGTACGGGTCCAGCCAGGTGCCCAGAATGGGGGAGATGGCACTGGAGGGAGGGGGGGGCAGGCAGCAGAGTCAGCGGCCCGGCCTTTCCTGCCGCACGGCCCCCTGCGGGTCCTCCATCCAGAGGCCAGGCCCACCTGAGCACCCCCCCCCCCCCCCCCACCGTCACTGGCCGTCCAGGCAGGGGCAGGTCCGGTCAGGAGGCGGGGGCCTGGCCGTCCCCACGGGAGGGAGCCCTCCATCGACGGTGTGGGCACCCCTGCCTTCCTCAGGGAGGCCTGCCCCTCCCCTCTGTCTGTCCGGGGGCCTCCTGGCTACGGCGTAAACTCCAGGACGGCGGAGGGCTGCCGTGTCTGCCCTGTCCCTGCCCTGGCCGCACACAGCAGGTGCTGCGTAAGTGTGTGAGGAGGAGGGAACAGGCCCCGTCCTCCCGCCCAGCCTGCGTGGGCTCTCATGGCCCCTCGTCCCCAGCTCCTGCACCCATGGCTGCCGTACTGCCTTCGAGGCGCCTGGGGGTCTCCTCTCCCCACAGACACTATTCTCAGGAACACTATTCTCAGTCCAGGCAGCTGGACTCAGGGGACTGACGTGTGAGGTCGATGGGTGAGCAGGTGGCCCCCACACCTCTGTCCTCGGACCCCGGGTCGGGGCCGGGCAGGAAGGGCTGGGGTGGGCTGTGGGGGGGACCCACTCTCTCAGGGGCCAACCTCAGCCCCCGGCCTCTCTTCTGCTCCCCAGGGCCCAGGACCCCAGCCACGGCTGTCTGACTCCTTTCCTCCTGCAGGAGAGGCCCCCACCCCTCGGCCCTCCAGCAGGAATCACAGCTCGTGTGGGAGCCACGGCTCTGCCCAGCGCCCCCACCCCCGCCCCAGATGTCCCCCACCTTGGAGACGGGGGTCCTCCCATCAGCTCCCAAGTCCGCTCACTTTTTCTGTTGGTCCTGGGGTCCGCCGTCCTCGTCAGAATAAGGAAGGATGCATCCGTATCTAGAGGAGGCCGTGAGGGCATCACATCTACCGTACCTGCTATGATGTCTAGGGTTACTGGCTGACTTCTGGACGAGAACGGAAGCCCAGGAGGGTAGAGTCTGGTCTGGGGTATGCGAAACGTCTAGAAGGGGCTCCGTGCCCACTTGTTGAGTGAACGAAGCCCAGCCAGCACCTTACAGACATCCGAGGGGGTCGGGGACCCCTCCCTGGCCACCCCCAGGATGGGTCCCCCGTATGGAATCGAGGGCGAGAGCAGCTTCGCCCCAGGCACGGGACACCGAGGCCGGAGGCAGAGAGGAAGCACGGCAGCCCCAGGCAACCCCCTCCACGGGCCGGGCACAGGGTGGGGGACTTGTCCCAACAGTGGGACACGACCCCATGTGGGGTGGTCCTCCTGACACCCAGGGTTCCCACGAGACACCTGAGGCTCAAAAAGGTGCCAGGAGGGGGCGGGGAGCCGCTGTGCTGCGCGGGGGCCGTGCTCACCCTTTCTGAGCGGCAGGTCCCGGGCCTCTTGGGTGGTGGCGTTCCTTTGGGAGGTGCGCAGGGAGACGGGGACATAGGAGAGAGCACTGCCCTGGGTCCCCCAGCTGCCTCAGGGTGTCTGCACTGGCCGTCCACACCCTCTGGGTCTCATCCAGGGGCAGGGCTGGATCATTTTCACAACTGGGCTAGGTTTTGGACAAAGGAGGGACAGTTCAAAATACAGTGTAAAAATAATCCTGTCCACGTCCTGAAGTGGCTTTGCTAATCTTACAAACACGTGAAGGGTGACTCCCACCTGGCCAAGTCTGGGACTGGACGGTGGGGGTGGGGGTAGGGAGGAGCCCAGACTCCTTGGGTGGGGACTATGGCCTCTCAAGGCGCAAGCCATGGGCGGGACCATGGGGAGTCACCTGGTTGGCTTCTGGGCAGGTGGCCTTCCGTGGCCGCCTCCGGGCCTGGTTGTGGAGCTCCCTCCGTACCCACACTCACCCCGAGCTCCTGGCCCTCACTGGTGGCATGGCACTTACCCTCACCTTGGTCCCAAACCCACCCTGAGCCCGGCTGTCCCAGGCCTTTGCTCTGGTCCCCGTGGTCAGCTCCCTCGAGACCCCCGCTGGTCGGGGCATGGCCCTGTGTCAGGTCCGGTGGGCAGGTCAGCCACCGCAGCGGCAGGGGGGAAGGGCTGGGGTCGACCCCTCCTCTCCTGACTCAGGAGCCGGTCCCCCAGCTCTCTCGGCCTCGAGTACACTCACTGTCTCCTTTGGCCGCTCCTGGGCTCTCTTGGGGTTCGTCTCCAGGGTGGCAAACGTGGAGGTGCCCTCCTGCCAGGGTCACCTTTATGTCAGTTTAGAAGCGGCCCTCAATCCCCCACCCCTGCTGTCCTAGAAGCCCGAGCCTTTTCTTTGGGTCCTCATTGCCCTGAAGGTGCCCTGATGATTTGGGTCTGCGTGTCCCCTGAGGCATCCACTCAGGAGGGGGCACCCTGCCTGCCCTGTACCCCCCAGCACTCCCAGTACGGGGAGCATTGCGGTGGCCAGTCATAACTCCTGGTACCCCAGGGGGCGCCTGGGTGGCTCAGTCGGTTGAGCGTCCAACTTCGGCTCGGGTCATGATCTCGTGGTTTGTGGGTTCGAGCCCCAGGTCGGCCTCTGTGCTGGCAGCGTGGAACCTGCTTCGGACCCTCTGCCCCCCCCCCCCTGCCCCTCCTCTGCTCGTGCTCTCCCCCAAAAATAAACAGTCCAAAAAATCAAAACAAAAACCAAAACCCAACTCCTGGTAGCCCTGTTGGTCCTCACTGTACAGGTTCCAGGGGACCCTCAGGGGACAGAGGATGGCAGGGCCAGGCAGGCCGTTGGCGCAGTTCCCATGGCACGGCGGTGTGGCGATCAGTGCCCTCCATTCAGCCCCTAAACCCGGGACAGAAAAGAGGCCAATGCCGCCTCCCGTGTCCCTCACGGTCCTGCGCCGACCCAAGCTGCACCCCACCCCCCCGTGGCCTGTTTCTGGAGGCTGGCATGGGCTCTCTGCCACCGGCAGGCCTCACAGGGGCCCCACACGGGCCCCAGGAAGGCCCTGTTCACCGCATAGTTCTATATGGTGCTCACTTTTGAGGGTCTTGTGTCCCCACAGCTGGCCTCTCTGGAGCTCCAAGGGATGGGGGGGGGGACCAAGCACTTCTGTCAGAACTCAGTAGGAAGTACTTGCTGGTGGAAGCCCCGGGGGGACCCCTGCACTTACCTTCCCATAAATTGCATTTTCGTACTTCAGGTGGGCAAGTGGGCACCCCGTTCCCCGCACCTTGTAAATCACGAAGCGTGGAAAACGGAAAACAGCAGGGACCTCCACCACGCACCCCTGCCTCAACCCTGGAAGAGGCCGGGTGGACACCGGGCCCCCTCTTCTTGCCCCCGTGTGCTTCTGCGCGACGCAGGCTAGCACAGGCGGGCAGGTGTCCATGTACACGAGAGCGTGTGCGCCGCGGGGCGGCCTCACTGATGGGCGGGTCCCCAGGGGCTGAGCCCTCTCCACCCCTCACATCCACGTGAAGCTTGAGAGTACCGTGAGCTCCGTGGAGCCCACGGCGGTCTGACGGACGCCACGCTGGTGAGCAGAGGCACATAAACCGCACCGTGCAACCCACAGGCCCCAAAGCCGCATCCGTCCAAGTGAAAGCTTTATTTCCGTTGGGATCCTGCTGTCTGCTTTGCCCGGCCTGCCCCCTCCCGGATGGGATGCTCTAGGTGGCTGGCCCTGCGGCCTCCGGTTCCAGAACAGCCCCAGAAACCGTGGAGGACGCAGCCCAACCTCGGCACAGTCTGGAAGACGATGAAGGGCGACTCGGTGGGAGGGCCTCCCGACACACAAGGGACTGAATTTAGGGTGTAAGCGAGGCTTTCCGGACTCCAGGACGAGCGTGTCTTCCGGACTGCTGGCTGCTGGCCCTCTGTGCACCCGCTGGGACCCACGGGTCTCGAGTGGAGCCCCGGGCGGGGTGGGGGGGGGGAGGGGCGGCTGCCAGGAGCCGTTACTAGCAGCAGGGTCAAGAGGTCAAGTCGGGGTCAAGAGCCGCAGGACCCGCTAAGGACCGCGGCCGGCCGGGGAAGGCAAGGGGCTCCTGGCTCAGGGACAGGCGTGGCTGCCGCTCTCCTCGGGCAAGGGAGAGGACCTGTCGCCGGGATATGCTCCCAGGGAGGGCGGGTGAGCCGGCCCCCCGCCCTGGGCCTCCGGCCCCTCCTGGCCCTGCAGTCGATACAGGGCCTCCATATGCCTCCGCTTCTGCTTGGCCCGGTTGATGATCGTCTGGAAGAGCCTGCAGAAGAGGTGGACGGACGGGGGAGAGTCGTCGTTGCCGGGGACGGGGTAGGTGATAAGACACGGGTTGCAGTTGGTGTCCACGATGCCCACGGTGGGGATCTGCATCTTGGCTGCGTCTCTCACAGCCACGTGGGGCTCAAAGACGTTGTTGAGCGTGTGCAGGAAGATGATGAGGTCTGGCAGGCGGACCTTGGGTCCCAAGAGGAGCGGGGCGTTGGTCAGCAGGCCGCCCTTGAAGTAGCGGGTGTGGGCGTATTCGCCGCAGTCCCGGGCCGTGGTCTCGATCAGGTGTGAGAACTGCCTGTTGCGGCCCACAAACAAGATGACGCCCTTGCGATAGGCCACGTGGGCCGTGAAATTCAACGCCAGCCGCAGGTGCGTGGCCGTCTGTTCCAGGTCAATGATGTCCTGGTCCAGGCGACTCCCAAAAATGTACGGCTCCATAAACCTGCCGGAGACCCCACAAAGGCAAGGGTGAGCAAAGTCCACGTGGCCAATTGGGCGCCTTCTGGTCTGAACGCCCACCACCCGCCAGGGCCCTCCGTGGAGGACCCTCTGGGGCAACCATCCCCGGGGACGGCGCAGTCTGCAACCCGCAACCACGACGGCAGTGGGGGCCCCTGTCTGGCGAGTGATGGCCGGGAGGCAGTGGGGGTGGGGTGGGGTTCGGGGTGACCAGGACAGGCCTGGGCTACAGCAAGCCTCGGGCAGGTCTCCCCGCACCCACACGCCATCACGTGGGGATGCCACCGGAAGGAACGCTGCACACACATCTGAACGTGTGAATGCGCCACCGCTGCCTCCCTCGCCAGCCTCCACCCTGTGCCCCTGAGCACACAGTCCAGCATGGGGGCCAAAGCGGAGTCTGAGAATCAACCCCTGCTCCTCCCCGGGGCTCAGTGGCCCCGTCTGGAAGAGGACGAAACGTGCCAGTGCAAAAAGGGCCTTGGACTCCAAGGATCCCAAGGCAGGAGGGTCCCCGGGCCCCGCAGGCACCACCACACCGGGCCCCCGTGTCTGTCACCTGTGCCGACAGCCTGCTTTGTGCCCCAGGTGCACCCGGGCATCGAAGAGGCTTCTCACGGAAAACAACTCCTTGACGTTGAAGAAGTCAGAGTGCTTGAGGGGCTCGTTGAGGATCCTGTCGTTGAGATCTGGGGTGGGGAGGAGAGGGTGCTGTGGCTTGCGGCCCCCCTGCTCCCAACCGGAAGGGAGGCAACATGGCCGGAGAGGGGGAGGGCCGGTAATTCCAGCTGACCAAAGTGCCGGAGGCCACGGGGTCCCTTCCAGGAGATTGGGGCTGCAGCCAGGCTCTGACCCTGGCTTTGCTCCTGGGTAACCCTGGTCAAGTCTATACCCAGAAAGGGGAGGGGCCCAGGCCGGTCCTGGGCGTGCCTCCCAGTCACCAGAGGAAGGTCCCCATCAGGCGTCCAGGGAGGGCTCAGCGGTCCAGAGGGCACCTCCCAAGGGGCCAAGCCACATGGGCCACCATTCGCTCTCCCTCCCCCCACCCGGGGAGGACAGTGGCCTTAGCCCCATCCTCAGATGAGAGCGGATGATAGGGCAGGGCAGCGAGGCACGAGCTCAGGCCACTGAAAGTGCACGTGCGGGTGCACCCAGCACAAGGGGCTGCCGGGGGCAGGAGACGGAGGCAGGCTGCCCCTTCCTTCCTGGGTCCGCACCCCTCCGGGCCTTCACACCTAATGGCAGGGCACTCAGAACTCCTCGTGGCAGACGATTTCAACCCCAAACGGGGGAGGCCAGGCGCGGTCCCCTCAACACCCTAGGCTCGCAGAGGAGCCGACCTTACCGATGCTGCCTTCGGGCTCCCTGACGGCGGGGGTCGCAGCGCTGGCCAGGGTCCGGCCGCTCGGCCGGGCCCGCCCCGGGGTGGCGCTCTGGAGCAGACGCGGCCGCAGCGGCCCGGCGCAGACACCTGGGGAGAGAGCAGGCTGGTGGCGCGCGCGCCCGGCTGCTGTCCCTGCGGGGGTCTGGGTCCCCGCGCGGCGGGCGCTGCGTGACCCGCAGGCCTGGGAGGCGTCGCGCCGCCCCCCGTCCCCACCCCCCGCCCGCACCCCGCGCCCCTGCCCGTGCCCTCCGGCCCGGACCCGTCCCGCCGCGTCCCCGGGGGTCCCGCCCGCGCCCTGTGCTCCGCACCCCCCGGAGCCCCCCGCCCGCGCCCCCCGGCCTCCGCGCACGCTCACCCGCGCCGAGCAGGCGGGACACGGACGCGGCGGGCGCCATGGCGCGGAGGGCGGACGGGGCAGGGACGAGCCCTGGGAGCGGCGCTCCTTCCGCCGCCGCCGCCAGCGCCCCGGCCGCAGCGCCGCCTGCCGGCCCGGAGGTGCCTCTGCGCTCCCCGCCGCTCGGCTCGGGGTCCGGCCGCGCAGGCCAGCGACGCGTGAGCCCCGGGCCCGACTTCGGCCCGCCGCCCGCCCGGACTCCACGGACACGGGAGGATGGAGCGGCCCGGCGGGGTCGGGGCGAGCGCGGGGTGTAGGGAAGCACGGGGTGTAGGGGAACCGGCCCTGTCCCCCCAGTTCGCCCCCTGCACCCCGCACGAGCCGCCGTCCCCGTGGGGGCCCTCCTCACCTCGGGCCAGTCCAACACAACCCGTCGTCTCCCAGGGGGACTCCCATAAGATTAGGCGCATCTGGAGTCTGCATTTAGAGGCCGGGTACGGGGCGGAGGGGGCGGGGCCTGACGTCCGGGGCCGGGGACACCCAGGCACGCGGTAAAACGGCGTGTGGAGCTGGAAGCGGGCCTTCTGCGGGTGAAGGCCGAGACCCGGGGTCCCCCGGCCAGTAGGGGAGCGGCTGGGAAGGCCGTGGGCGCGGCGCCTTTAAGGCCCGACCGCCCAGTCAGGTGACCCGGCCGTCGCCTGGCAACGGGAAGCCTCGCGGACGCCCGCGCTCTCCCACCGACGCCGCCGAGGTCAGGCTCATGTCCGAGGCGAACCCCCGAGAGTGCGCGGAGGCTGCGGAGCCCCCGGCCCCCGAGGCCGCGGCCCCCGCGCCCGCGAAGAGAACCAGCGACTACTACCGCATAGACGGGGATCTGCCGGTCAGGTTCAACAACCCGGAGTGGTTTCGGGGCTACGGGTGAGGACGGAGTCAGGGGCCACCGGGCACGCGCTGGGGCTGGGTGGCGGCTCCGCTCACTAGGCCCGCACACACGAGTCCGCGGCCTGGCCCCGCGCCCCGCTGTTACCACCAAATGGGCGAGAAAGTCCTCCGAAAGCACAAGCGAGGGGCCTGCAGGCAGTGCAGGAGGGGCCGGGGTGGCCGGGATAAGTCCTACCTCTCCGGGCTGGGAGGCGCTGACACCGGCACGCCTGAGCTGCTCATGGCTAACCCTGGGCCGTTGGTAGACCCCTGCCCTCCCTCACCTAGTCTCCCCTGCCATCCCGTGGACCGGGGGCTGTTATCCTGTCCCAGGACAGACAACTGGGGTGCAGAAAGGTGGTATCTCGCTCAAGCTCTGGAGACATGAGACAGAGCTGATGTCCGAACCCAGCCACTCAGTTCAACTCAGGGTCAGCATCAGAGACCCTAGGCGTGTTTTCTCTCAGAGACCCCGGAGTGGACGACCCCCAACCCCCCCCTCCCCCAGCGGGGGTGTGGCAGCTGAGCCGCAGCTCCTGACCTCCCTGCCTGTCCAGGAAGTGACGGCAGGTGCCAAGACCCTGCGAGGGTTGCCTTTAGGGCTTTGGCCTGCCTTGGGGGAGAGTAAGGGCAGAGGTGAGCAGAGGGGGCGGGGAGGGTGAACCTGCGGGCCAAGGGAGCCCACGCTCACGGCTGCATTGCCAGCCTGGGGCGTTCCCGACAGAGCTCCATCAAGCAGATGTTTTAAGGCCGCGGCTTGGGCAGAATTAGAATAAATGCACGGAAAATAGAGTGTGTTTCTCATCTGCCAGGACCAAGGAGCCTGTCTCCGTGTACAGGACCAGTAACCAAGCTTACGGGAGCAGGGCCCCCACTGTGCACGAGATGCCGGTAAGCGGGAAGCACGTGTATGTGGGGGGCAGGGGGCATCTCCAGGAGGAGGCTGCAACCCTGGATTTCTCAAAAGGGCAACACATGGGGGGGCCGTCCAGAGGGGCCCAAAGTTCCAACATCACAAAGCGGGAGGGGGCACCTCAAATCTTTTTGAAACAGGGCCGGGTAGAAATAACTAAGTGAATTTGGCAACGAAGTGTTTTAAAGATGAGAACAGCGCACGTAGAGTGGCTTAAGATGTCCCCAAAGGCTGGCTCCTCTTACATAGACACCACCCCCCTCCCCCCCCCCCTGCACCTTCAGGCATTGAGTTGGGAAGCAAATAAGGGATCGGCTGCCTCCTTTTTGTAATAATGCCTGATGTTAATGAACTCGTGACCTTAAGAGGCAGTGCCGGCGAAAAACCACAGGTTGCAACGGGACAAGGCACATTGGTGGATCTGGGGATCCGTGTACTTTTGGGTACCCCCCCACCCCCTTTTTGAGGTTGACTTCACAGTCTGGAGGTCTAGAACTGCCTTCTAAAACTCCCCTGAAGTCCCTCCTGGGCCCAGGTGAGGGGTCAGATGCACCAGCATAAGCATCCCCTGGATACCCAGGACAGTAGGGCCACCCATTTTGGGGTGACAGTGTGGTTTTTTCCTTCAAAATAGTCATCATTTTAAAAGGTCTGGTTATATCACTTATTTACGTGTTTTACATGGGGGATAGAGCTCTTGGGAGATTATGTGTCTAGAAAGTTTCCAGAGGGGCGCCTGGGTGGCTCAGTCGGTGAAGTATTCGACTTTGGCTCAGGTCACGACCTCCCGATTCATGGGTTCGAGCCCCACGTCGGGCTCTGTGTTGACAGCTGGGAGCCTGGAGCCTGCTTTGGATTCTGTGTCTCCCTCTCTCTCTGCCCCCACCCTGCTCGCACTCTGTCTCTCTCTCTCTCTCTCAAAAATAAATAAACATTTGGGGCGCCTGGGTGGCTCAGTCGGTTGAGGGTCGACTTCGGCTCAGGTCACGGTCTCGTGGTTTGTGAGATCGAGCCCCGCGTCCGGCGCTGTGATCACAGCTCGGATCCTGGAGCCCGCTTCGGATCCTGTGTCTCCCTCTCTCTCTGCCCCTCCCCTGTTCACGCTCTGTCTCTCTCTCAAAAATAAACATTGGAAAAAAATTGAAAAGAAAAATGATACCGCGAGGAACCTGTTCTCTGCGATACTGGAACGGTATCCCGCTGAAGCGTACAACACGAAAAGTGAACGCTGATGAACGAACGCTGTGGACTTCAGTGACGCGTGGATGTGTGGACGTCGGCTCAGCTGTCAGAAACGTGGCACAGTGACGCTCAGGGCGGCCGTCTGTGCCCTGGGGGGGGGGGGGGGGGCCGGGGGGGTCTCTTGGGAATCCCCGCCCCCCCCCCCAGTTTCTTTGGAGCCCACAGCCTCTGCCCCCAGAAAAGACTGCCAGATGGCTCACCCTGGACAGGTGAGCTGTCTTTGTCCTCGCTTCCTGCCAAGGAGACACAACAGCCAGCGATCTTGACAGGAGGCTAGCTAAAGAACAGCTCACCTGTCCAGGGTGAGCCATCTGGCAGAGCCCCAGGCCCGGGCGCCCCAGGGTCACCCGATGATGCTGTGCTGTTGGACTAATCCCCACCACCCTAGCGCCTGCACACGGGAGCTCGGGCTTGTCTGGGGGTGGTCCTCACCGCACCCTCACCCCACTAAGGCAGTGCCCCCCCGCACCCCTGCACTGGTGGGGCGTGGGCATCAGAAGCGTGTTACAGCTCTCTACAGGGGATTCACGTACGCACTCAGGGCTGAAACCCACGCGTGTCGACTTTGGCTCTTCTCTGCAGAAGAGGAAACTGACATTCAGAGAGGTCCAGATGCGTATCTGGTGGCACGGTTGGTCCGAGCAGAACCGGGGTGGCTTGGGGCCAGCAGTGGCCGTGCTACGCCCAGGTGGCCCGTAAGCGGTCCTTCAGTCCGTGCGTAGCGAGCTATTAGTAAGTGTTCCCAGACGTCACCTATAAATTGGGATGGTCTGGGGGCTCCCGGGTGGCTCAGTCGCTGACGCGTCCGACTCTCGATCTCGGCTCAGGTCGCCATCTCCCGGTTCACAGGACGGAGCCTCGAGTCGGGCTCAGCGCTGAGCCTGCTTGGGATTCTTTCCCACTCCCTCGCCTCCTGAGCGTGTACACTCTGTCTCTCAAAATAAATCAATAAAATTATTAAAAAAAAAAAAAAAAAAGTAAACAGGGACGGCCTGGGCCATTCTGCCCACCCTGACGTCGCTGCTTCCTGGGGGCGGAGACGACATTTTCTTACAAATTCTTGCTCTTCTTCCAGACATGCCCGATGACCGGCTGCACACCCCATTAATTCTTGTGTCCCCTTGCCACTTCCAGAAAGTATTTTACCCAAATTCGGGCAAGTTTTCCAGACAACTTGCGGCCGGTGGGATGTTCCGGAACAATACTTTCAACGTCTGCGTGGAGAAGAGCGTTGTGACGGGTCCCGACAACTACGTCACCTCCTACGACCGCTTCAACTTCCACCCCAGCTACAACGTCAACAGGCCCTCCATCTGCGATTGAGAGGTCAGGGGTCCCCTGACACCAGCAGCAATGACCTGACACATTGCCCCCCGTCTCCCGTAATTTGCCCAATCGTGAAGGTGCAGACTTCACTGCTTTCCCTGACAATGTTTGCTCTTTACATTAGGAAAACATGCGGACGGGGCAGTAACGTCCTGTGTGCTCGTTTTACTTCTGAGCTGGGAAGGATGTTAGTGGCTTGACTTTCCATTAAAAAAGTCGCAGCATTCTGAATTCTGGACTCACCTGTAATCAGGGAACAGGACCGTGGGCGTCCTGGGACCCAAGTTTTGGCCTGGCACGAGGAAGGCCTGGGTAACCCCCACCCCCCTCCCCTGTCCCCCGTGTCTTTCTCGGCAGCCGTTTCACACTCCAGACAGATCCCGGAGTGGGTTTCCTGTTCTAAAGCGCCTTGGTGGAAATCGGGAGGGTGGGATGCCCTGCCTGGAGGGAGGACGGGGGCCGTGCGGGGAAGAAGGGCAGGAACACAGCCCCCTGTCCCTGACGCATGCTGGCCGGCGTGGAGTCCCCGGGAACATCCTGCGGCCACCGAGAGGGGCAGGGCCTGGAGGCCAGATCAGTGGAACGGGCCTGGCCAGCGCCTCTCGCGGTTGGAGGGGGTGATGTGTCCGTGGGACTTGTCCCTTTGTGTTCGTTTCCAATGTTCAGTAAAACGTTAAGAAAAATCCCGGCAGGCAGGGAATAACGCATTTTCTGGGTGGGGTAGCAATGACAGTGCGTGCACGTTGATTTCTCTGCAGTCCTCGATCGATTGAGGTACGAGAGCAGGACGTGTTCATCATGGGAAATCCGGAAGGCACTCGCTCTAGACAGAGGCCACGGTTACGTTCCACGGATGCTATCTCCTTTACAAAAATCGTGGTCCCGTCAGAGTGGGAAGGAATGAAACGCCATGACTGGTTATTTCTTCATTCAAACCTTTTGATTATTAATACACAGAAGTAGACATTTTGGCCACAGGCTTAATGTCCCATTTGGAACGGAAATGGTTTCCAGAGAAAGTCGATATTCTTAATAAAAAGATGCGAAGCTGAGCCTGAAGCCAGGGTCTGTGCGTTATCTTTCTGAGCCACAAAACCAGTGGGCTCTCCAGGCGTCAGGCCAAAAATTACTTTCCACGACCCTTCACTAAAAAATACCCAAATCCTGGGGACGCTTCTGTGCTGAGCCTCTGTTGAAATAAACACAAGACAAAGAATGCCTTTTTAACCAAGTTTCTAAACTCCCCGAAAAGAATGAACTCCTGCCTCGGCAGCTATGAAAAGCAGGTTGGGGACTCCGGGGAAGGGCAAAGTTAGCTGGCAAGATAGCCGTTTTTCCTCCTGGTCGGAGCTGGTGAGTGCCACGCTCGGAGAGGCCGCCCCTGCGGCCGGCTGGGGGTGCCAGGGGAGCCGACATCGCCAGACCTGGGCATCCTAACAGGTGCTGGGTGCTTCGACGCGTCACGGCTGATAAACTGCTCTGTCAGAGATGCTAGTGAGGTAAAGCTACACTCCACGTGCATTGTAAGCAGAATGAATGTCTGGGAAGATGGAAACCAGAAATAACTTTGATAGAACATATATGCCCGTCTTCCCGCGAGAGCGGGAGCGTCTCCAGCTCAGGCTCCCGGCGTCCCGGTCCTGGCGCACCCGTCTGCTGGCTTGGGTTCTCGGAGGACCTTGACGTCATCACCTGGGGCGAGTCCCAGGCCTGCCCGACGCGGAGCCCGCCTTGGGTGCGTCTGGGGAGGCGTGGCCACGGGCAGGGGACCCCGCAGCCCTGGCCCCGACGCTGCACACAAGTCTTACGGGGACTCCGGTGCCTATAAACTTCTCTTTTGGCACGTCTTCCACCAGGAATCTTCATGTGTTGAGGGCAGACGCAGAGCGTTTAGGTGGACGGTCTCACGGAAGGCCGCGGGGACGCGCGGGGGCCGGGTGCCCGAATCACGGGAAGGACCCCGTCCCTCCCTGGCCGCGATCCTGACGTCTCTCAAAGTCCTCACTCCGCGTCAGAACAGTTAGGGAAGAGGCCAGCACGGCATCTCTGTGTTTCCTGACTGTGACGTCAGGAAAGCCTGTCTTGACCCACGAGGAGGCCTGGCCGGGTCGGGCTGTTTCCTTCCACCACGAGACGCGACGCAGAGAACCGGGGCGTCACTAGGCCCCCGCCGCTTGGCTGCCGGGTGGGGTGAAGGGCAGCGGCTTCGCGCGCTGAACACGTATTTCCATGCGCATCAGTAACTCTTTGTCTCTCGGTCGCAGTCGGTGAGAACACAGGGTTCCAAACACACAGGAAATGCGTCCACGCTGGGCGGAACGTCTGTCCAGGGCACCGAATGGCAGAAACCCAAAGACTCTGCAAATAACAGACTATTTCCCGCTCCGGGTCCGCCTTCCCTGGAGCGAACCCGGTGGTGGCTTGCAGGGTGGATGTTGGGTCCCTTAAACAGGCCCTGAAATTAGTTCGGAGGGCGGTGGGGGCGGGGAGCAAGGGCGCAATACTTTTCATCTTTTTATATGAGCAGAGAAGGCGCTAGAACTTAAACTTAGGGCCCGATTTCCCGAGGCGACTGTGTCTCAGCTCCAGAAACCTGCCGAGAATTCAGATGTTGAGCCATAAAAGGAGGGAGTGAGCCTTGGCTGTAGGAGACCCTCCCTCTCCTGATGGACCTCACGTCTGAACCCCCTGGGACCCTCCCTCCCCTCCCTACCTCTCTTCCCACTGTGCCCATTAGGCCTCTCTCCTTCTTTGCATTAAATGAGTGAACCTTTGGCCCCAGGCGCACAGACCCCTCCTTCCCCTGGAAGCGAGGCTTGATTTGGGAACACACGGTCCCCCTGCCCGCAGAGGTGGGTGCACATTCGGCACCCCGTGCGGCAGCTCCCCGGACACTGCTACTCACGGCTGTGGCGTCAGGTCCCGCACACTCACCCCACCACGGCCCCCTTCCCAGAGATGGTGCGGGGGGAACCTCTGGCCTGAGCCCCAGCGTGCGCCAGAGTTGACCTAGGGCACGGGGTCCCTGGGAGGGACCAGCCCAAGCAGGCTTGTGCCTGGTGTGTGTGAGAACAAGGCGTGTGTGAACAGCGGTGCCCCACGCAGAATGGGGGTCAGTGTCGCAGAGGCCGCGGGAACCCGGGGGCAGGAAGGAGGCATGCGTGAAGGGTGCCGGGCCTGGAGGAGACAGGAAGCAGCAGGGGCAGGGGGTACTCAGAGCTAAGTGCACAGGAGGGTCCTCTAGTCACCATCCCGTCCCACAAAGGCCACTCTGGGTAAGACGAGCTGCTTAAGCAGATTTACAAGCAGGGCTGGACTCATTTGCATTAAAAAAAAAAACCCAGTTCCTATATACAAAACAAGCTGATTTTCATTTCCAAGTGTTAAAAGCACTTATTCAAAATTAAATGTAAAGCATGGATCACACGAACTGTTTCTCCGGGGGGGCACCAAAGCGAGTTAAGAGCCGGCCATGGGGCTGGCGGACGGACCCCTGCAGGTGTCGGGCGGGCCGGAGGGCGGGCTGCAGGCTGAGGGCCCACGGGTGCTCCCCGGCCTATGGGTGCAGAAGGGGCCGTCGCTAAACCCCAGGGTGCACAAGCCTGTAGAAAATTCACTTGCACGTCTGAATACTAAACTCAGCTGCAAAGCAAACCTTGTCCAGGTCCGTCAGCTGAATGCAACAGTGAGTCGTAAAACTCAGGGCCGCAGACAAAAACGTTTGCCGGACGTTTTGCACATCAACGTCGTGACCGCTGAGCGTCCACCCCACGCGACAGCAGCCCCTCCTGTCTCCCTGGCACCCTCTGAGCAGAAGGCACGGAAAGCCACACTCTCCCCCCTCCGCAAGGCCTCCCCCCACTCGCAACAGTGCAGGCAACGGCCCATCGTGCCTCGGGGAGGCGGGCCCTGGGGAAGCCGCCTGGCGCACCTGCTGAGTGCGTGAGTGTGTGTGTGTGAGTGTGAATGAGTGAGTGTGCGGGCACGCCCTGGCGAGGCCCCGGTCCCTGGAGGGTGCTGGGCCTCATCCCGGGCTCTCCAGACGTCTGGGCACCACAACAAGGAAAGTGGCCCCGGTCTCGTGTGTTCCCGAGTGCCGACGGGGAGGAGGGCACTCTCAGGGGACGTCACCTTCCCAGACCGTGACTGACGACGAGGAATAGTGGCTCCCATACGAAAAGGGCTTTATTGGGCTGTTAGAATCACACAGGAATTGAACAGGGCTGGACGTTAAACAACACAGGCTCGGGTGCCGGTCCGTCCGCCCGCTGGCCGTTGTGCTTTGAAATGTTCTCCTGTGGAGGCGGCGACCGCAGCGCTCAGAGGACTCGCCCTGGCCTCGCGGGACCGGCGGCCTTCAGGTCACAAGAGCTGTCCAGTAGCTTCCCGACGGAAGCCTCCGGGGGCGCTTCTGGGACGCTCAGGGCGGGCGTCCACCGCTGCCTTCCCAGGCACGGCCAGACCCTTCCAGCGGCCACACTGGCGGTCAGGGTCACCTGAGCCCTGGCTGTGACGGCCAAGCCAAGTGGCCGCTAATCTAAGCCTCGCACACAGACCACAGAAAGCGGCAGTTAGGAATGCCCTACAAAACCAAACAACAGCATTTTCCAAAAATACTTTTTACAGCACTTTAAATAATTTACAAAAAGGCTACAAAAACCCTATTTTCCAGGACACATCTGTTAAATAACACCACCCCTCCCGGCGGGCCTACCCGTCTACGGGGCTGCGCAGGGGGCCTTCCCGTTCCGGGCCCAGGCTCGCGAGCAGCGGGCACACACAGACGCGCTTCCCACAAGGACACAGAGCCAGCACGCGTCCTCAGGGCTGGAGGGCTTTGCCCTTGGCCGCCGGGCCGCCGCCCTCCTCCACGGACGTGTCGCTGAGCTCGCTCGAGTCGCTGCCCACGGCCTCCCGGGCCTCGTCCTCTCCACCGACGGCCCTCCGCCTGTACCTCAGGTCCAAACCGTCGTCCTCAGAGCCCGAGTTCCTCCTGGCGTGCAGGGTGCACGCAGCCTGTGACTTCCGGCTGGGCCAGCGTCCGCCTTCCTTCTTCGTGAGCAGGCGCGAGCCTCCGGACACGGGGCTGTGGCCAGCCGGCGTGTCTCTGAAGGCCGAGAAGGACGGGCCCTGCAGGGGCAGACTCAGGGGCGGGCTAAAGACTCCCGCCTGCTTCCCCCCCCAGGAGACACTCTTCCCGAAGTGGAATAACTGTGTGGACAGCAGTGAGGAGAAGCCTGCGAAGGGTAGGCCCTTCTTGGGGTCCTGGCCCTCCGGCCCCTGGTCTCTCTGGCCCCCGAGGCCCCCTCTCCACACGGCCTCTCTGCCCTCTGGGCTCAGCGCCCACGCGCTCTGCAGCCGACTCTGGTGGGCGAAGTTGGCCCACGGGAGGGCGAGGCCGGTCTGGGGGCCCCCCAGGCCATCCGCTCCCGGCTTGCGAGTCCGCGGGCTCCGGCCCCGTGTGGTCACAGCAAAGGCCGCACCGGGGCTTTCCGTCCGGACGCCAGCTTCGACGTGAGTGGGCGGCGGGCCAAGAGCTCGCTCTCTGGCACCCCCGGCCCCTCGCGGGCTCTGATCTCTGTGAGTGCAAACGAGTCTCCGACCGGCAGCCGACCCTCTGGCGGACAGGGCCCCGGCCGTGCCGGTGCGCCTGGCCAGGGCCGCAGGGAGGCAGGCCTGCTCCGCCAGGGGGCCGCTCCTCCCACCTGGAAGGAAGGCCCTCCCCGTGCCCCCAGGGCCACCCCTGCCCCGCTGGCTCTGTGTGCACACACCGGGCTGAAGGGCCAGGGCGGGAGTGGACACCTTCTGGCACGGCAGCTCGGGCCTGGGCATGCTCCGTGTGCCCGGGGCGGCGGGGCCCCCTCCTAGGGCCTCTGAACCGCTCCCGGACTCCTTGGCCTTTTCGGCCAAAAACCTTCTAATCTCCAGCTCGATGCTGTCATCGCTGTCCACAGAGCTGCTGTCATCGGGCGGGGGCCCAGGGCTGGGGCCCGCACCTTGAAGTTCACAGGCTTCTGCGTCACCGCAGAACGAGTTCCCTTCGGACGCTTTTCTCCTTGACTGGAGGACCGGGGGCGCGTCCGCGGTCCCCGTGCCGTCTGCCCGCGTTCTCTCCGTTTCCCTGCAGGAGACGCTCAAAGTTGTTTTCACCTGATTCTCTCTGCAGTCTTTTTTGGGTTTGGAGAGGCAACTCTTCAACAGAGGAGGGCTCTTGTCTTTCCAGTCCTTCTGGCAGCCCCCGAGTTTATCCACGCACTGGGTCTCAGTGGTGCTGAACCTGACCTTCCTCTTGCACGCGGCCCTGGGGTCCTTCCACCTCCTCCTGAGCCTGCGCCTGGACCGAAGCAGGTCCTTGATGGCGGTGTCCAGGTCCTCGTCGCTGTCCAGTGAGCTGCTCTTGTCCTCCGAGCTCCCCTTCCCCCCGGTGCTCCTCACCGCGGCCGCCTTCCCGTGGCCGGGCCACCCGCCGCCCCTCGCGTCCGGGCCACCGTGCTGCTCGCCCAGCTCCAGTGGCCTGCAGGAGAGGGGCTGGCCCCTGGTCTCGCCCTCCGTCCTGGGGGCCCGGCCGGGCTGCGCGTTCCCGGGGCCGTGGTCTGCGGCCTGGGCCCCCTCCTGCACCATCTCTCTTGTTTTCTTGGGTGTGGACGGCCGCACAGCATTGCTGCCTCCCCTGCGTTTCCTTCTGCAGCTCAGCGACAGGCCCAGCGTTTTGGAGACAGGGACCCCGGGGCCAGGCGACGGCGGTGGGCTCTGTGTGGACTGTGGGCGGCTCTCCGTTGTGGCCAGCCAACCCCCCGACTGAGCCTTCAGAGCCAGGAACGTCTGGATCTCCTGCTCGATGCTGTCATTGCTGTCCACGGAGCTGCTGTCCCCGTCGGAGCGGGCAGGCAGGGCTAGGGGGTAGGAGAGCGGGCTGGCAGGCGGGGGGCTCTCGCCGCCCCCCACGGGGGCTGGCAGGATCGTTTTGGAAATGTCCAGGATCGCTTCCGCGCACATCAGCTCGGCGGATGTTTCTGCCCCGCACGGCGGCCGTTCGGCAAGCTCGTCTTCGGCAGCTCTGGGTTCCCTGGGGGGCCTGGAGGGGGGGTCAGGGGCAGGGCCACCTGGGCGGAGGTCCACGGCCTTCGGGGCCGCCGGCTTCTTCCTGCTTGGTGTTTTCCTGTGGGTTTCGGGCAAGGCACTTTTTGTGGAGTGGCTTGTGCCGCGTGGGGGAGGGTCGGGCCCCCTCCCCTCCGCGAAGGGCGCTCTCTGCGGCGGGTCTCCGCTCGCTTCCTTCCTCTTCTCCAGCTGGTACAGCTGGATGGCCTCCTCGATGCCATCGTCACTGCTGGAGCCAGACGCCTCGGGCACCGGGGCCGTGCTCTTGGGTCGCTTCGCCCTCCTTCCGGGGCCCGCGCTCCTCCTGATGGTACCTTTATTCTGGGCCGCTTCCGCAGGCTCCACAGCCGCCTTAGACCTGAGGCCTCGGGGCCGCGTGCTCACCCTCGACAGCCTGGGGGGTTTCCGGAAGAGAAAATCCCTGCAGGCTCCAGTCACACCCGGTGCATGGTGTGCCCTGACCGCCAGCTCTTTGCTGGACCTAAACGCCGGTCTGGCCGGATTATCGCCGGGGTCTGGTTTTGTGTCCACGGGAACGTCACCTCTTGGGGTCTCGTGTTGTCTCTTCTCGTTCAGAAACTGCTCTATCTCTGCCTGGATGCTCTGCTCGAAGGAGTCATCGCTGCTAACGCTCGCCGGGGAGGCGGAGCCCTGGTCCCGGCCGGCTCGCACGCGGCTGCCAGGGGCGCCCCCTGAGCTGGGTGCCAGCTTCGGGGGACACGGGGCCGTCGGGGCGCTACTCCGGGGAACCTCTGGTCTGCACCGCCTCCCCCCGTCCGCGGCCCCGGATGGCTGGGCGGCCCCGCCCTTGGCCTTTAGGTACTCCTGGATGGCTTCTTCGATGTCCCGGTCCACGGAATCGTCGCTGTCCGAATCCAGCACCAGGGGGCCAAAGGCTGCAGCTTCCTCCTCCCTGGAGGGGGCAAAATCGGCAGCAAGCCCACAGGCGGCAAACGCGGGGTTGGCGGCCAGCCTGGCGTCCCGGCCTCTCTCTGCCCTCTGGCTTCTCTGCAGGGCAAGCTCATTGCTCATGCCCAGAGCGGCCTCGTGGCTCTGCAGCGTGCTAATGACCATCTGCACTCGGGCACTCACCGAAGCCCTCGCGACGCCCTCGTGTGGCTCTGCGAAGCCCCCGGGAAACCTAAAGCCCCCGGGTGTGCCAAAGGCCTCCCATTTCGACTGGAGAGCAACCACAGGAGGGGCGTTCATGAGAAACATTCTAGCAGGCGGGGAGGGACGTGCGGAAAGGCGACTCTTTATTTTTCTGCCCGTTTCACATCCTGGGAGGAAAGAGGGGGGGTCATCGCAACTCTGTTGGTGCACGCGGCCACGGAGAAACGGCACGCCAGGCTGCAGTCCAGACAGGCGGCTCAGAATCCGGTGCCGGGTGAGCCGGGGGCGCGGGGGGGAGGTCACTCATGCTTCCTGGGCCTCGGTCCTCGCAGCTGCAGGGGGAGGCGCGGAAGGACCCGCCCCCGAGCCATGGGCACCGGGCTCACACCGAGGCCCCCGCAAGCGTCTCTTCCCCGGCCTGCGTTCCTGCTTCGGCCTTCCGTCTTCTCTGCGCGGGAAGCGAGGTGTTATTTGCCGCAAAAGGCTGCCAACAGGTGCCAACGGGATCAGGTGCGCGTATGCGTCTCCGCAGGTTAAAAAGAATGACTGTGTGAATGTAAGCTCAGGGTGACTTCGCGGATAGTTTCCTTCTCCATGTGGAAAACAAGCCCCTGAAATAAAAAGTTATGTGCCGTGAGCAATGAAAAAACGAATTACCCAGACAGTCTTTAAAGAGCCACAGAGCCTACAGCCTTTTTGTTTAAAAACTGCCAGGCGGTCTCATGGGCTGATATCATTCTTTGCTAATCGGCAGAGAAGCCGTCCCACACGCTGTCACTGCGCCCTTTCTCATCCTGCGTGGTTACTCCGGTTCCCGCATCTCGGACCGAGGGTGGCTGCGTCAGCGGAACCGCTGGGCTGGTCCTGGGAGCGGTTCTGAGGACCTGTTTGCAAAGCACCCTTCCGCTAAAGGTCAGGGACCGCTGCAGAGGGGGATGTGACGGGCACCGTAGAGAGTCGCTTAGAAAATACAAGACACGTCACCTAACTGGTCATTCCTAACCTGTTTTTCTGATCCCTGATTTCTGACCACCCCCCCCCCCAATTAGAATGCAAAACATCTGTGATGCAAGACAGCTTTGCAGCATTTACAGCAACAGGGAAACTGAGTTCCGCCCCAGGATAGTGCCGGGCACGGCTGTCACCGCCTTTGAACCCCAGTGGACAGACCGGAACCGGCCTGTGTATCTGCTTTGCTTTTAACATGGACCCTTCTCTACCAGGAGCCTCCGTCCCGACGAGCACATCATCTTGTATTTACACACCACAGTCCTCTCCAAGAAAAGCGTGGCCGGCAACCTAGGCACAGACTTGCCCAAACAGGTGCAACTTAACCAGAGGGCACAACAGCTTCGGAAGCAAGCCGTTCACTATCACTGATTCGTGTGTCCCCAAAGTGAAACTATTACGTAAAAGCATTTATTGCAATCACTTGAAATTCTCAAGGCCAGGTTGGGTGGGATAACACAGGAGCCAATGTTTGTAAAGCATTTCCGGGGTTAGGTCTTCCTCCCCTCCCCTCCCCCCTTCCCATTCCTTTACCGACTTTTAAAATAGACTTTTGACTGCCACAGGGTAAAGAAAATCAGAAACATCTAATTCAGATGCCGAAACTTCAGCTAGTACAGATTTTTTTTTTTTTTTTTTTTTTTTTTTAGAAAGAGCATTAATTTAAGGGCTTGAAATTGAATTTTGGAAAAACTTAACCCTGAGACCAAAGACAGTTAATCACAGCTAATTCACAACTATCCTGGGCTACAGATCTGGTACCAGAGGAAGTATGTGAAGCTATCTGCCAGTTCTCAGACCCCGGCATCCCACTGCGGCCCCAAATCTCTCTCGTAACATCACCCTCCCGGAAGGCTCCCGGGGTCACAGACCGGTGGGGACGACAGGGTGGGGAGAGGGCTCTTTCACTGGCTAGGGGAGTCTGTGCCCACCTTGCAGTGGGGGTTATTCCAGCTGCCTCAGCAAAATGACAGAGATCATGAGATGTTCGCGTCAGCCTCGGGCTCTGAAGAGTCTATATCAAGAATGTTAACTACTTAAGCCGCAATACAATTTTTAAAAGCGGGCGCAGCAACGAACCCAAAGGCACTGGGCTGCAGTGATTTCCATACCACGTAGCATAGCTGGGGGAAGGACAGACACTGGTCTCCCCGTGTTCACCGTGTTCCCGTGGTTGCACGGCTGTAGAGAGCTCAGACTCCCAGTGAGGAGGCTTCTGAACTGTCAAATCACCTAGTGCGAGAATGAGGTAAAAAACTCACAGGGAATCTCCAGCGACAGCTTGCGTATTTAAAACAATCAACTACATAAGATGAATCATTCAGAAAAACTCCCCAAAACTATACTTGGAGAGAACTGTGAGCCGAAGCTTTGTCAAATAGCCACCCTGTACCCCGAGAGCCCCAAACCAGGCCTGGAGGGTGGCCAGTGGGGCCACCCAGCCCTGCACCCCAAAGCCACGCGGTGCCAAAGCTGGAAGGCGTTGGGGGGGGGGCACCCGGGCATCTCAGTGTGGATGCCAGACCCCAGGGGGGCGCGGAGGACAGAAGCTGGCTTATCCTCTGAACAGTCTGGCTCCCTGCACCAAATGCCCCCAAGCACATTTCTCGGCTCACCAAAGAGTGGTTCAGCTCCTGTCCTTCCCGCTCAGGTGGCAGCTTCCCCTCGTGGGGGAGGATGGTGAGGGTCAGGGTACCAGGCCCAGAAGGAGGGCCTGGTGGGGGGGGGGGCAAGTGGGCGTGGGCCTGCCAGGAGAGGAGGGTCCACAGGGTCGCCACGACCTCTTCTCCCGCGAAGCTGCCGGGCCACCGCCTGTGTCCGGGGGCGCAGCGGCCGAGACCCTCCCAGCGGGCCCGGCCCCGGGGCGCTCGGCCAGGGGAGCCCGGGCACCTCCCGCGGGGCGGGGCCGGCCTCCGCCCAGGTCTGCGCCGGGGATGCGCTGGCGGCCCGAGGCCCCGCCGAGGCCCCGCGACCCTCCCGGAAGCCGCGGCCGGGCG
>NC_064807.1:88313052-88368906 GCF_023721935.1 Panthera uncia
CGCCCTGTCCCCGGGGTGCCGGCGCGGGGGGCGCGCGCTCCGTAAACGCTGGAAGGTTGGCAGCCGAAGGGGCGGGCCGGAGGCCGGCGCTCGCTGGCTCCTCCGTCCTGACGTCGGTGCCGTGGTGACCGGCTGCAGCGTTGCTAGAAGTTCCTCCACGAGCGTCCATCGTGTCCCTGGCGCCCGGTCCGCGGCGCGGTCCTCGTCGTCTTCCCGCGCGCGACGGTTGAGCCCGACGTCCGGCCGCCCGGCCCCAGGGCCCCCCAGGCTGCCTGCTCCGGGGCCGGCTTCCTCTCCGGGAAAGCTGCCCAGGCCGCCAGCTGCCTGCGCCTTTAGTTTGGGCCGTGGCCTCCTCGCAGTGCGCGCTTACTCCTTCCCCCCAGCTAACAGATCAGGAGCCCCAGGAGGCTGAGGAGAGGCAGATCCCCCTCCCAGGGAGAAGAGGCAGGTAGGAGCCCACCAGGCACGCGTGGCTCAGTCACTCAGGTCTGGGCCCCTGGGAGTGTGGGCCCTGGGCCTGGCCTCCCGGGTTGGGGTTCTGTAGGGTGGGGTGGGGGGCGGGGTGGACACCAGCAGCCCCGTTCCTCCTGCGCGCTCACACACACAGACACACACACACACACACACACACACACACGGGGTAAAAGGTGTTCCTGGTGGCCTGTTGGGGGAGGGGAGGGGAGCCAGCCCCAAGAGCCCCACGGTTAAGTCAAGTTCTGTTTCTGCGCTCTGCTCAGGCCATGGGACCTTGTACCCCTGCGGTTTGGGCTGATGTTTGAGTCCTTGCTCAAGGCCATTGGTGTTCCAGGTGCTGCTCAGGTGAGGCCGGGGAGGGGGGCGGGTGGAACCCCGGGAAGGGAAGGAAGACACAGTTACCATCTGTGTGCAGGTCCCCCCTGGGGCACTCCTTGCCTCTGGGGTGAACTGGGGATCGTTTTCTGTCTAGTAAGTTCCAGGGGGTTGACAGGACGAAAACCAGAGGCTTTTTCTGACAGGGAAGAAGCGGGGCGGCGGGGGGGGGGGGGGGCATTTCTAGTCTTTCCAGTCTGGGGAATTCGGGGACTAAGTGTCAAGAAACCCATTAAAACATTGTTTAATGCTTTGGTGAGTTGTTTTAATAAACTTTTTTCTTTTTTTCTTTTTTAATTTTTTTAACGTTTATTCATTTCTGAGAGACAGAGACAGAGAGCGAGCGGGGGAGGGGCAGAGAGAGCGGGAGACACAGAATCCGAAGCAGGCTCCAGGCTCCGAGCTGTCAGCACAGAGCCCGACGCGGGGCTCGAACCCACGAACCGTGAGATCATGACCTGAGCCGAAGTCGGACGCTTACCCGACTGAGCCACCCAGGCGCCCCTCTTCACGGTTTTTAAATATGTGCCGTGATGAACATCTTTGGTGACAGAGTGGTCCCCCACCCCTTATCCGTGGGGAGTCCTTTCAGAGACCCGGTGGATGCCTGAAATCAGGGGTGGTACTGATCCCTACACAGACTGTGTTTTCTCTTATACGTACATACCTGTGACCAATTTAGCTTATGAACTAGGCGCAAAAAGAGAGTAACAATAATAACTAATAATAAGCTAGAGCCGTGGTAGCAATATCCTGGAGTGAAGTCACGGGGGCTGTGGTGACCGTCAAAGTATCTTCCTGCCCTGTGCTCGCCCTTCTTGTGATGTCAGAGGGTTGGATGAAGGAGGCGAGTGGCCCAGGCATGTGGCGCAGCGGGAGGCTGCCGGTGACTTGAGGATCCGTCAGAAGGAGGGTCATCTGCTCCTGGACCCTGGCGACCGCGGGGTAGCTGAGCTGGGGGGGCTGCTGTGTAGGAAGTGGCCTGAGTATCTACTCAGGGTGGTTTCCTAGAACAGACGCCGCTGGGCTGGGACAAAGACTACCTCGCATTTTGGCAGGATGCATTCCAGAGGAATCGGCGATGCCGTGTCCGCCACGGGGGGGCAAATGGCCCTCTGTCTCCTGCTGGCCGCTGGCCACCCTGCACATTCCGTTTCCTCTCGGGCAGGCTTGGGGAACAGGCCTTTTGTTGCTTGGATTTTTATTTCTTTGCTGGCGACGTTGAGCATCTTTTGATGCTGTTATTGGCCGTTTAGAATGTTGCCTGTGTGTGCTCTTGCACATTTTTGTTTTGTTTGGGCTGTGTGTCTCTTTCTTCTTCTAGAGCTCTTTTACAATAAGGCTTTTAGCCCGTGTCTACCCTGTGCTAGTGTGCATCACATCGGTTTTTCAGTTTGTCTTTTTACCTTTGGAATTCACTTTTTGTTTGTGACGCACAGATTTTTAAATGTGTGTGCAGCCAAATCTATCACTTCCTGACTGGGTTCTGCCTTTGGGATGAGGCCTAGGGTAGCTCTTACCAGGGTAAGATTTCCTAGGGGTTCACCAGTTTAATAGATACATTTCAAAATAAGAGAACTGTTTACGACATGGGGGGGGGGGGGCGTGAGTCAAGGCCTTCTGTGGAAAGGAGAGGCTGAAGTGTATGATGGGGAAGAAGCGGCCTCTTGAAAGGGAAAGTACTTTCTGCACTTCTGTCCAAAGGCATGACCTTCAGAAACATGGATCTGCACACATATGCACACACACAGAGGCATGCACACAGGCATGCATACGTGCACACACGTGTATGTGCACACACATACACACGAGACATGCACACACATGCACATGAGGCATGCACACGCACACACATGCACACGAGGCATGCACACACACATGCGCATGAGGCATGCACACGCACACACATGTACACGAGGCATGCACACGCACAGACATGCACACGAGGCATGCACACACACATGCGCACGAGGCATGCACACGCACACACATGTACACGAGGCATGCACACGCACAGACATGCACGCGAGGTATGCACATGCACACACATGCACATGAGGCACGCACACACATGCACACAAGGCATGCACACGTACACGCATGCACATGAGGCACGCTCACACATGCACATGAGGCATGCACAGACACGTACACGAGGCATGCACACGCACACACATGCACATGAGGCATGCACATGCACACGAGGCATGCACGCACACATGCACACGAGGCATGCACACGCACAGACATGCACTCAAGGTATGCACACGCACACACATGCACATGAGGCATGCACACACATGCACATGAGGCATGCACACACATGCACACGAGGCACGCACACACACATGCACATGAGGCACGCACATGCACACACACACGCACACGAGGCACAGACACGCACACACACATGTACATGAGGCATGCACACGCACGCACACATGCACACAAGGCATGCACACATGCACATACATGCATGCTCACACACATGCACACACACGCACAAACATGCATGCACACACACACGTTCTTAACTTTGGGAAGCTTAACCTCTTGCAAATCGTCAGGTCTCCATGGGAGGAATGAGAAGAGAGACGTCTGTGTTTACCAGAACTCTCCTGTCATGAGAGGTGTGGGGTTCGGTGTTGGGGACTCGAATTACCCCTCTAGACAGGCTCCTGACTGTGCAGGTTTGGGTCCCCCGGTATCAGCCCACGGGCTGCCTCCCCAGTGTTCTTGCAATAGCAGCCCCCCCCCCCCATTGTCCCCCCAGGGGAGGAGGGGCCGCTGGCAGCTTTGCTCAGCCCTGGCCCAGCGCTTCTGGAAGGACAGTCAGTAGCTGTGCTCTCCTCTAGGTGGGCCACGGTGGGAACGGGGACAGCGGTGGCGGGGCGTCTGGTCAGGCCCTGGGGCCCACGCGCGTGACCGCTCTCCTCTGGTCCTCCGTTTGCCCTTCTGTGAAGGGAGCAGAAAATCTCTAGGAAACTTCTTGTTACTCTCTGTACACCTCCAGGGAGACGGCTGGGGACCCCGGAGACCAGGGTCAGTGCTGGTAGAGAAGCCGGGGTCCTTTATTCACAGCTGTTTTCCTTTCAAGAGTTAATGATGGTCTCATAAAGGAACTCGTGTGGAAGGAGGCACCCCCCCCCCACCCCGCCCCAACTCAAGGACATTTGACAGTCCCCGGAGGCCCTGGGGATGCAGGCGTAGACCCAGGTGGTGCACCCGGGTGCTGCTGTGTCCCTGCCCTGCGTGAAACGGAAAATGCATCGGCCCCACTTTGACACTCTGGCCTGAGGTCGGGCTCACACGGTTCCTACAGGCGGGTCTCTACAAAGACTATTCTTGGCTCATCAAAGCAAAAGAGCCTCGAGGACCAGCAGCAGGGTCACTGGGAGGGAAGGAGGTCTGCCCTTGCACCCCCCAGAGCGGGTCAAGGTGCGTCCGCCTCCGGGTGAATTTTACCCCATTTGCTAATCGCCATCGCAGAGGCCAGCGCGACTCTAAGACCGCCTGTTTATATGGTGACGGCCTAGGTGAAGGCACAAGGTAAGCCTCCCAGGACGCAATTATTCCACAGGACCCGGTGTGCATTCTAAGTGGGAAACGAGGACACGTCACCTCCGATTCATTCAAGGCAGAGCGGGATAGTTTCTAATTCTGGATTCGAGAGAAAAATGATGTTCTCGCTCTGGTTCTTGGCAGAAAATAAAGTGGATGAAGACCTTGACCGGGCGGTGTTGGGGAGTTTTCTCCTGTCCTCTCCTCAGAGGGCCCGCTGGCACCGGGGGGCTCAGGGCCAGGATGGGTCCCCCCGACTTCCGGGCAGGAAAAACATACTGAGAAAAGGGAAAGGGACAAAGGCCAGCGGCAGGCCGACGCCTCCGACCCGACGAGCCCTGGGACAGGAGAAGGATGTGCGGGGGACTCCGGGACGGGCTCCCGAGGCCGGGCGGTGGGGCTGTGCTGCGAACGCAGTGGGGATCGGCCCAGTGGAGGCGAGAGGCCCGGCCTCTACACTGATGCACAGAGGCCACTGCTCGTGGGTCACCTCTGGGCAGGGGGTGACCACGGGCAGGGAGTGTCCCTCGGGCTGTGGCTCGGCCCACAGGGGGTCCGGGCAGCATAGGAAATGTCAGATTTAAAATTTATGTATTTTGGGGGCACCTGGGTGGCTCAGTCGGGTAAGCATCTGACTTCGGCTCAGGTCACGATCTCACAGTTCGTGGGTTCAAGCCCCGCGTCGGGCTCTGTGCTGACAGCTCGGAGCCCGGAGCCTGTTTCAGATTCTGTGTCTCCCTCTCTCTCTGACCGTCCCCTGTCCATGCTCTGTCTCTCTCTGTCTCAGAAATAAATAAACATTAAAAAAAAAAAATCAAAGTTTTTGATTTGAGTCCGGAGGCTCGACCCGTGTGTCCTGGGGGGCCGGGCCGGGGCAAGCTCACGCGGCCAAGTGCCTTACACTCTCCCCCAAAGTGACCCCCGAGGCTGGGTTGATGGACAGCAGTCAGGAGTCCTGCAAGGACATGCCCAGCAGGTGTCGGCTCCCCCTTCGCCTTCAGCTGGGATCTGGAATGAAAACCTGCTCCTCCGCGCTCCGCACAGGGCTGCAGGGAAGGGGGCACGCGGGCTCCGAGGGGACGTTCCCCACCTCCACCCAGGAGCCCCGGGCTGAGCACAGCAGAGCCAGGGAACTCATTCAAGTGAGCAGCCCGTCATCTTCAGGGACGTCTTAGAGCCCAAACGTAGGGTGGTGGCGGCCAGGGGCTGGGGGGAGTGGGGGGCTCGGGTGCTGGCCCGTGGACGTGGGGTCTCAGAAGGGGCTGGGCGGGATCCCCACGCCTTCCCTGGCCTGTGCACAAAGTGCTGGGTGCGTGTGTGTGTGTGGGGTGGCGGGGAGCCCCGAGGTGGCACCAGGCACTCCCTAAGGAGCAGAGACATGGCTCCAGTGTCTCCTCAGTTCAGTGGTTTGTCCCGGGGGAAGGCTTCCCTGCGGCCCGGCACCTTCCTTCCCAGCACAGACGGCACTCGTCTGTGTGTGTGATTCCCTGATGCCCCATCTAGTGGAAGCTGTCCCTGGGAACCCAGCAGGTACTAGCAGAAAGTGAAAATGGACTCAGGAAGCATTGCTTGGTGCTTCCTGGGTGCCACAGCCTGGCAATGCGGCAAAAGTAAGAGTCCAGCCCTGCTCCCCAAGAGCCACAGTGGATGGGGAATCGGTGAGGTGACATTGGCCAGTACAGTGTGGCTAAGGCTGGGGGAGCTCAGAGCCGGGCACATCCAGGCACATCGGAATGCAGTGAGAAGCTGCCGACGAGCTTCCAGCGGTAGAGGGGCAGGATCAGAGTTCCTCTCCCTTCCTGGGCTGCTGAACTGGGCAGGGTGGCCACGTACAGGTATGTAGGTTGCTCACTGAACAAGGAAGGCTAATTCACCATGGCACCACAGCCGCTGTCACCGCGATGTCCTTGGCAACAAACAGGAGAGGCTCTTGTGGCCCCGGACGCCCTGAGGCCACTCGTTGCCTTAACTGCACGCCTCTCCGGCTCACTTTGGTTCCATTCCTTTCTTCCTTTCTGTCTTTGTGACCTTGACGGTTCTGAAGAGGTCAGTTCCTGGCAAGCCCTGGATTGTTTCCTCTTTCGGGCGCGTCCTTGTGATCAGAAGCATCACAGAAGCGGGCTTGCACCGTAGCAGACACAGGTGTCGATCTGTCCAGTCCCTGCCGACCGCTCGGGCAGGGAGGCGTCAGGCGCGAATCGTAGTTTTCCCTTTCGCCGCGAGCAAGTCTCAGGGAGCCGAACTTCAGGACGACGTAAACATCCTGCTTCTCATCGTAATTTTGCCCACTGGTGTTGGCATCCGTTGATGATTCTCGCCAGGAAGAAACTAGACCGTGACGTTGGTCAGACGGCGGTTGCCTATCCCGTCGTCTGTCTTTACCACTTTTCGTTCTGCAGGAGGAAGTCTTTCCCTTCGACGTGACTCTGCAAGTAGGGACTCGTGACTCTTTTTTTTTTTTTTTTTAATGCTTACTTATTTTTGAGACAGAGAGAGACAGAGCATGAGCGGGGGAGGGGCAGAGAGAGAGGGAGACACAGAATCTGAAACAGGCCCCAGGCTCTGAGCCATCAGCACAGAGCCCGACGCGGGGCTCGAACTCACGGACCGCGAGATCATGACCTGAGCCGAAGTCCGTCGCTCAACCGACGGAGCCCCCCAGGCGCCCCTGGACTCGTGACTCCTATTTTATGTGCCATACTGAGTTACTGTCAGTTTTGCTGTCGTTATTCAAATTGTCCCCGAGTTGGCCGGAAGGATTTTGGAGAGTTTTGATGAAGGAGGGCCACAATTAGATGCAGATTTGTAAAAAAGATCCCCGTGAACCTCAGGGCGACACTGCTCTATACAGCCGGGGTCAGCTACGCTCGAGGGCAGGGGTGACACAGGGGCCGGCAGAGACTTGGAGCCGCTTCGACCCTCAGCCGCCGCCCGTGGGAACGCGCGATGCTGAAAACCGGTGGGTACTTTCTTAGAGACAGCCGCCGACCGCCTTTTGTCGTTCTGCAGGTTCTAGAAGGTCGTATAAATAGGATCTCACGGTGCTATTCTCTTACTCCTGGCTCCTTTCACTTGGTGTGATGTTTTGGGGACCCACCCACGTTGCGCGTGTCACAAGTGGGTTCCTTTCTGTGCTGTGTCTTTTCCAGCGCATGGAAATGCCACCGTTTTTATAACTGGCTCGGCTGCCGGTAGACGGGCTGTTTTCCGTCTGGGCTGTTGTAAGCCGTGCACGCCTGGGGTGGAATTGTATACGGTATGTTAGCTTTAGAAGACACTGCCCAGCTGTTTCCCAAAGTGGTCCCGGTGGGGGCACACGAGCCCTGTGTCCTCAGGCTGGGGGGGCCAGAGGGTCCCCCGTGTGCTGGGCAGACCCCTCAGGGAGAGACGCTGGGGTCCCCCTTCCTGGGGCTTCTTTGGGGCTGGCAGAGTGGTGTTCGGGCCGCTAAAGGAGAGACACCCTGCCCCACCCCCACCCCCAAGTTATGAAGAACTTACAGGCCCACAGGGCAATGAAGTCACAGGGACAGTAAGAAAGGAGCCGAGGCTAAAGTCCCCAAAACGTCTAGGAAGTTCTAAAGTCCCTCCTTCCCTCCCTCCCTCCTTCGAGCTCTGGCTCCAGCAGCCCCACTGGGGCCCCGGGGCAGAGGGGCAGGGACATTCAGGTTTGGGGGGGCCACGAGCCCCACATATCACTGCTGTCCCCCCGGGTTCCCGTGTGCAGACCTGTTTGGGAATCTCCCCCACGGTAGGCTCTGCCCTTGGCCAGCCTGGCCCATAACAGGTCAATCAGATCAGAAGCTCTGGGCCAGGGGCTCAGGGCTTCCCAGTGGTTTCCGATGCTCGACCAGGGTGAGACCCTCCGGCTGTGGGGCTCCAGGCTAGGAGCTGGCCCCGGGGGACCGGGCCTCCTCTGAGCAAGGTTGCTCCAGCTTCAGGCAAGGCTGGATTGGCTCCTGATGTTCCAGAGTGCCTTGTGGCCTCTGGGAGAGCAAGGGGCCGGCTCTACTGACAACCCGGCTTGTGGGCTCCTGGTTGAGGCCCTGGGGCTGCGGGTGGCAGCAAAACAGGACAAAGGGCTGTTACTATCCAAGGGAAGTCGGTGCCCTTCCCACGGTGGGGAGACAGGCGGGGTTTGATTTCTAAGATCGGAGGCACCAACCAGGTGAGGAATGGCTTCCCCTGCAGGTTTACAGGATGGCCCTGGGGGTCAGAAGCAGGGACAGAGCCACCCACCCTCCCGGATCGCTGTCCGAGCCATGCCTTTCTTTTGTGCAGAGGACCCCTTCGCCGCCTGGACACCCAAGGCGCACAGACGAGCTGGGGGTGCAGCCAGCCTCCCAAATGCTCACCCGCCCTTGCAGCTACGTGAAACGACCCCACGGCGTTGGAGATGATCTGTTGTGAGTCCCTGTCCTGCAGACCAGACCCCGCTTACTCAGCGGGCTGCATTGGAGGCCCCTGGCTCCCGTTCCCACAACGCCCAGCAGCCGTCACGGCCCCCTCGGGGAAACCAGTCCCGGGTGATTTTGCCAAGCCCTGCATTCAAGCTGACACCCACAGCCCGCCTGGTGACTCACACCATTCTCCCAAAAGTAATTCCCGAAAAGTAAATCCCCCTGGATTACTGTTTGTATTCGCAAAAGTGAAATCCATCTGGACAGCGTGGCCGTGTGCCCTGTGGGGTCTCTCACGGACCCAGAAGGCCATGGTCCGGAGTGAGCATCTTTCTTGGGGGGGAAACGATTTAACGTCTAGTCTGCTAAAATATTTGTATTGCATTGCCGAAAAGTAATGGGGGCTTCTGGTGGAAAATCTGAGAGGTAGCAGGTCTGTTAAAAAGAGGCTTAAAAGCACCTACAATGGGCAACCATTTCTCATCTACTCTGCTATGGAAGGGTCAGTTGGAAGTCGGGAGAAAGCCCCTGCAGGACAGGGCTGGGCTGTGGGGACACAGGACAAGTGTGTGCCCCCACCCCCCGAGACTGGCCCGGCCTCCCCAGACAGCTGGTCTGTGGCTGTGGGGCCATGGGCGATGGCCAGTGGGTGCCCTAGGGCAACAAGTCCCTACCACCCTCGGTCACCGAGACAACCGCGTGACATCGCTTTAGTAGTAAACCTTCAATTAGTGACAGGGGTGTGGAGACTGGGGAGGAGCAGTGAATCACCCACTTCCAGCCCCCCTGGTGGAGCCCAAACGAGGGCAGGGAGCCTGGAACCCAAGGCTGGGGAGGGAGGACGGTGGACACAGACCGTGGAGAGGAAATTTCCAGCACGGTGGTCCAGCATCAGATGCCCGATGAGGTCTATGGACGTAGGAGTGTTTGGGGAGGGAGATGGCAGGTTCTTGTTTGTGTTCTAGAAAGGTCAGCTGGCTGGCTGCTTGGATAACGAGTTTGGGTGATGGCCGTGAGGTCCGGGACCGCTGGGAGACCACCCCTGTCTTCCAGGAGGAGGAGGGGAAAGAAGGAACACCGAGTTGTTCAGACAGGTTCCAGTGACGGGGGGTTTGTTCCTTTAGGGTGAGGAGCCCAAGGGCTGACCCCTCAGGGACAGAGGGCTGAGGCCCACAGGAGCTTGGGCTTTATCCTAAGGCAGCTCTTGCGCCCTCTCTGGGCCAGCGTCCCAGGTCATCGCTCATTTTGACCAGCTTCTCTCGAGGGCACCTGTCCGGCATGGCTCACCCGACCACCCGCCTTTGCTGCACCCCAAAAGTTTGGCCCCCAGCTCCCCCACAGCCAGCAGCTCTGTCTCTGGTGCTCGAGCTCAGACCCTAGGGAGGGAGTCTGTCTGGCAGGGGTCATCTTTCCAACCCAGACGCCCAGCCACAGGGCACAGACCACTCTGTGGGTTGGTTGTCCTTGGGTCAGGTGTTTACTCAAATCAGCTCTGCCTAGAGGGCTGAGGGGCTTGGGCGGGGGCGGGGAGAGGCCAATCCCTGGAAGGAATAAAGGGCAAGCCACTTGGGAATGGGGAGTAGGTCCAGCATTAGATGCCCAGCAAGTACCTGGGACTGAAAATGCCCCCGACTGGACCAGCTCCAGTCTACCACTTACCATTCCCGTTGAGGTACACCCGCCCACGTCTACACGGCCGCTTAAGCCAGAACCCCAGGGTGGTGGATCGCAAGCAAGGGCCGCGGCTGCTTCTATCTCATACACCTGCTCCTTCGCTGGTGACTTTGCCCATGTGGCTCGCTTGGGCTGATGGGCATCTGGAAACAGGACGTAAGAAGAGGCTTGAATGCCTTTGCACGTTGGGGCTTGCCGTTCTTGCTGAAGTTGGAGCCCCGAGACCCCTGTGGCAGGAAGCCCAGGCTGGCAGGGATTGAGTGTGACAGACCCTGGAGGGACCTGTCCCAGCCGAGGCCCTCACCACGATCGTCTGGCCACCAGCCAGCCCGCCAACGGACCACAGGTGCAAGAGAGCAGCTGAGACCTACAGAACAGCCCAGCCCATCCCAAATGGCTCGGGCTCCGATGACGGGGAGTTTGTTCAGGGTGCAAGGCTCTCTTCTGAACGGAGCCCAAGGGCTGACCATGCAGGTAAATGAGGTACACATTTTGCAGCCGCTACTTTTGGGATCCTTTGTTATGCAGCACTAGCCGACTGAAACAGGAAGGGGAATCCAGAGATGGGGGGCTAATGTTCACAAACCTCAAGCCCGTGGCATTGGTTTGGGGACCGGGCGGCAGGCAGCACACGGGAAAGTGCCAAGGCGACCACTAGCAAAGCCTGGGAAGATGGCAGAACTATCAGGGGCGTTGGGAAAGGCAGTAGAGAGCACTGTGGCTGGCAGAAAAGTGGTCGCACAGGAACTCAACGGCTGGCCAACCGCTGTCCGTGGTAACTCAGAAGGTGGGACCTGGTGGAGGGTGATGAGTGGAAGAAATGAGCACGGGGTCAGGGTCAAATCAAACAGGGAGCTTAAGCCCTTTGCTAGGACCTCGGGGAGGACTGCAGGCAGTGGCCAGTGGACCCTCCCCGGCAGGTGAGAGAGAGTCTAAGAATCTTCAGGCTATTGCCCGTGGAACCTTCACATCCCACCCCAGCTGGAGAGGGGCCTGTCTAGAAACGAACTGAAGGCAGGACCACTGTTGAATGGGAAGGACTGAAGTCAGATTCGTAGGAAATGCACACGTCTTTAAAGGCAGTTGTATTGTCAGAAGCACCACAGTGTGGCCTGAGACAGCTCGAGCTGCGGGCAAGATTCTGGGGGCCCAGCTTCCTCTGTGCAGAAACCAGACTGAGAAGGCCAGTCAGCTGCCAAGGGGCATTGCTTATGGAAATAGGGACCCCCCAGAGGGTAGAGTTCTGGAGCACAGAGGGGGCTGCAGCCCACCCCGCTCAGGGAAACACACTCTCTTGACTTCCCGCCTCTCCCCACCTGTCCCCACCTCCACGAGTGCTTCCTGAGATGACCCTCGAGGAAGCGCCCACCTCCGAGTATCTTCTCACTAAGCGCGATCCTGGCTGACTTCTCCCAGGGTGAACGCACACCTGACCAGGGGAGACATGCGTAGGGAGAAGCTGAGGAGGCTGAGGGGTCCCGGGAGTAGGGCAGACGGCAGGGGGGCGGTGGGAGAGTCGGAGCAGGAAACAGCCCTAGTGCTTTAGGGTAGCGATGTCTCATGGTCAGCCTCCAGCAGTTGCCTGTCGTACTTGTACGGTCCTCTCCCGCCATTACCAAATGTATTTATTATTATCTTTTTAACGTTTATTCCCTTTTTGAGAGACAGAGACAGTGTGAGCAGGGCAGGGGGCAGAGAGAGAGGGAGACCCAGAATCTGAAGCAGGCTCCAGGCTCCGAGCTGTCAGCACAGAGCCCAACACGGGGCTCGAACCCACGAACCGGGAGATCATGACCTGATCTGAAGTCGGACGCTTAACCGACTGAGCCCCCCGGGCGCCCCTACCAAATTTAAATCAAAGTCCGCTGTCCAGCAAAAAGTACGATGTGGAAGATACATGAGGAGCATTTAACTATTTCTTATCAAGTTTTTTTTTTTTTTTTTAAGGATTAGTTGTTGAATTTTGTCAAGTTCCATTTTTTTTATTTGAGAGAGAGAGAGAGATTGAATCTCAACCAAGCAGGCTCCATACTCAGCTTGGGGCAGGACCGGGGGCTCGATCTCATGACCCTGGGATCGTGACCTGAGCCGAAATCAAGAGTCGGATGCTCAACCGACTGAGCCCCCCAGGCGCCCCCGGTCGCGTTCCGTCTTGTGAACACCACATTCATGCTTCTCCTATGGGGCGAACACGAATATTCTGGTACCCGCCCCCCAGTAGGCATGCTCGCACACCTTTGGGACAAACACGGCAGGTGTTTCTGCACAAACGGGCCACGCCACTCACACCCCCCAGCGCCGCAAGGGTCCCAGCTGACCTGCGTTCTCGCTGACGCTTGTTACCGGAGGCCCTCTGCCTGCCACGAGGCGTTACGGTGGCTTTCGTCCCCCCACCCCTGCGATCCCCGAGGCGGGCGGTGTTCTCCCGCGTGGTCTGTGGCCGTCGGATGCTCCCCTGGATTAAGGCCCCGCTCAAGTCTCTTGTCCCCGTTTTCATCGTGCTGATGGTCTTTTCCTCACTGATTTATAAAATTTCTTTAAGTAACCCGGGAGTGGCTGATCCGGGTCGCAGACATTGCAACTGTTTGTATCTCCCTCGCCTGTTTCTTCCTTGCCCGCGGGGCGTCCTTTCGCGAACAGAAGCTCTCAGTTTCAGCGCAGGTGAAATGTTCAGTATTTCCCTTCACGATTGACCCTTTTCTCCTTTGCCCGCTCCGGGGTCGAAGCTGTTCTTTTCTAGGATCCTTTAAAATCGGTGTGTTTTTGCCTTTCGCGTTCGCACAGGGTATGAATTATGGATTACATATATTTTTAAAAACACCAACGCTTCTCTGCCCAGAGCCACTAACTGAAGAAACGCTTCCTTCCTCAGGGCTCTGTAGGGCCGGCTTTGTCATCAATCAAGTACCCACTTAGGAAGATTTGCTTCTGGGCTCCCTATTCTATTGCCAAACCCGTTGTCTCAGTTGCTTAATTGCTGTCTTCGCCATTCATTCGGCAGTTGATGGACATGCTAATTTGGGGCAATTACGCAGCCATTTGAGTGTGGCATGATGCGCTAGGAACCCACCCGCAATTCTGCATTTGCCGGTGCCTCGTTCCTTTTCAGCGTGGCGGAACCAGTGGTTGGACGGACCACGGCTGGCTCGTGAGATGATTGGGTCACAGGGTAAGTTTTCACGGGGCCGCCAAGTGGTGGGCGTTCCTCCCGGCAGTGAGTGGCGGCTCCAGTCTGCCCGCCCCGTCCTCTGCCCCGGGGCCGTGAGCACGCGTGTGCGGGTGTTGGTCACGATGCACCGCGGTAGGTGGTGGCGTCTTGCCGTGGCTTCTGTCTGCGTCTCCTAATGACAAAGATGCCGAGTCTCGATTTGTTGCTTATTTGTGGCCACGTGTCCTCTGGAGTGAACCTTTTCCCCAATTTTAAAATTAACAAATTTTTTCCTCGGGTTTTTGAAATGTTTATTTATTTTTGAGAGAGAGCGAGCAGAGTGTGAGCAGGGGAGGGGCAGAGCGAGAGGAGACACAGAATCCGAGGCAGGGTCCAGGCTCTGAGCCGTCAGCACAGAGCCTGACGCGGGGCTCGAACCCACGAGCCGCGAGATCATGACCTGAGCCGAAGTCGGACGCTCAACTGACCGAGCCACCCAGGTGCCCCTGGTGCCCAACTTTTTAAAAAACATTTTTAACATTTATTTATACTTGAGACAGAGAGAAGGACAGAGTGCAAGCAGGGGAGGGGCAGAGACAGAGGGAGACACAGAATCCGAAGCAGGCTCCAGGCTCCGAGCTGTCAGCACAGAGCCCGACGCGGGGCTCGAACCCACGAACCGCGAGATCATGACCTGAGCCCAAGTCAGATGCTTAACCGACCGAGCCACCCAGGCACCTCCAGTTAAAAATATTTTTGTAGTAATTTGATAGTAACTTCCAAGTATGGACATTTGTGAAATTAAAAAAAAAAAAAAAAAAAGATTTCCAGCTTAGTTTCATTGGTTTGGTTACACGTTACTTTTGAAAAACTACCCCCAAACAGTGAACTCAAGTGACAACGACAACAACAAGGGCATTGATTTTGCTGGTGAAGTTTGGCTGGAGCTCTGTGGGCGGGACCCAAAGTTGAGGTCGAATCACCGGAGGGCCCGCCCAGCCACATGTCTAGCGCCTGATGGGACAGCCGCTGGGGGCTCTGGGGGTGGGACACCTTCCCAGGACCCCTGCGTGTGCCCTCAGCTTCCTCGAGGCATCCTGGCCGGTTTTACGGGCCAGACCTTTCTGAGAGAGAGCCCACCAGAAGTGGTGTCCACCTTGGGTGTCTCGTGGCATCGGGTCCACTGGGCTCCCGTCCTTGAAGCAGCCACAAAGACCCTCCAGGTTCAGAGTTCTTCTCTTAATGGGAAAGGCCAAGGTTCTGGAAAAACCCTGGAACAGAAATACCGTCGCAGCCATTTTTGGAAAATAGTCTGTTGCGCTCATTGCGGTCGGAAAATATACTGTGCGAGCTATCAGCCCTTTTGCTTTTCTTCGAGACTTGATGATCAATTTTTGTAAATGCTCTGGGAGCATTTGAGAGGGACGTGTGCTCTGGGCTCGTACGAAGTAACAAAATCTCAGTCAATTGTGTTCGTCACGTTGATTGATATCCGTACTGATTTTCTGTCTCGTTGTTCTTTTTATTGGGAGAGAATATGTTAAAATCTCCCATTTGGTCATAGGTTTGGCTATTTTTCTTTGTTTCTTTGAAAGGTTTTGCTTTATGTATTTTGAAGCTATTTTATTAGGTACGTAAAATTTGGAATTGTTACATATTCCTGATAAATGGGTTGTTTTGTCAGGCACAAACTGTTTCTCTTTATCTCTAGTAATGCTTTTTGTTTTGAAGTTTATTTTTCTGATGTTACTCTGGCTACAGCAGCTTTCCTTCAGTTAGCATTTTGTGCTATCTTTTCCCTGTTCTTGTACCTTCAATCTTTCCGGATACTTGTGTCTGGGGCAAATTTCCCTTAAGCACGATGTAGTTTCCCACCCCTGCCCCATCCCGTTATAATTCTACATTGATTCTTATTTACTTTGAGCAATTATTAAGTTTATTTATTAAGTACAAATAGCTTATTAAAATTTTTTTAATGTTTATTTATTTTTGAGAGACAGAGCACGAGTTGGGAGGGGCAGAGAGAGAGGGAGACACAGAATCCGAAGCTGGCTCCAGGGTCTAAGCTGTCCGCACAGAGCCCGACGCGGGGCTCGAACCCACGAACCGCGAGATCATGACCTGAACCGAAATTGGACGCCCAACTGACTGGGCACTACCCAGGCGCCCCTAAGTACAAATAATCTGAACAAACCCACCCAGTAGAGTGAACTAAGAGGGCAAATTTTACTAGATTCTTATTTTCAAAAAGAAAAAAGAACCAAGGACTTCTCGTTTCCTGCTGCTTGGTATTACGCTTGTTTGTGTAAAAGCCTTGAGGGAAAACCAATGATTTTTCCGTGCTGACACTTCTCAGACGAAAAGGGCTAAAAGATCATCGAGGTCTGCAGACAGATGTGGGCCCCTGGCTCTGGATGGCCCCTGGGACCCCGTGGAATTGGAGGTGAGAAATTCCGCCCGGATGGAGAGGGGAGGTGGGGAGGGCAGCTCCCTCAGGGGGGCTGAACTCCAGAAGGACCCCCGGACTCAGGAGACCTCAAGCCAGGGCAGCCTTGTCAGGTGTGACCCCCCCCCTCCCCACGGCTCAGGCCCAGGCCCCGGGCCCCCTCAAGTCGGGGCGATCTTTGATCGATCTTTGCTCCCAGGGACCCTCTCGGATAGGAACGCTCCTTGGTGATTATATTCCACACGAAAGGCCCCGGCTTGGAATGTCCCTCGCAGCAAATTCATTCAAACCGTCTTTGGTGGAAGAAGCTGTCGAAAATGTGTCAGCAATGACAAAGCTCGCCCCAAACGGGGACATGAAGAGTTCTCCCAGCACTGACGGAGAGAATGAGGGAGAATGAGCGCATAAACGTGCTGGGGAGACAGCTGTCAAGGTTGGCATTCGTCATTGCGGTGTGACAGCGTCCCATCCATGGGACTTCTCCCCGAAGATGTGCTCGGTCCAGTGACCTACAAAGACCCACTGTATGGCCTGGATGTGTGTCCCTCTCACCGGGCTCAACAACAGAGCCAAGATCTAAGAAAGGCGTGCCCTCTGTACCTGTGGTTCTCGAGGGAGGTGGGGCCCCCCCGGGGACTCGTGGCCATGTCTGGGGACACTGTGGCCGCCCACCTCCAGTATCCAGTGCCCAGGGACCCTGAGGCAGGAAGTCACTCAGCCCCGCGGTGAAGTGGGGACCCACTCTTGGGGCGTCTTTTAGGAAAAGCAGATGGGCAGCCTGAATTTGGGCAAGAGAACTATATGAAGCTTTATAATGTTGTGTAAAAATATCTTTATTATAAAGGAAAGCGCTCCCCACCGTCTCTCAGAGCCTCCCGGAACTCGGAAGTCATGGTTGCTGGTCTATCCTGATTGATTTAAGGCAACAGGAGAATTAATTGGCCTAAACGTTGCAACCTGAAGGCACGTTTCAGTTGATGCATCGGCACACGTCCCACGTAGAAGGCGCTCAATAAATACTTGCAGGATAAATGGAGGAGGGGGTCCCGGAGGCTCGGGGAAGAGGCAGGGGCGGGACCCGAACTGCCAGCGGGAACCGCGTCCCTGCTGTCGCGGCTGGGCTGTGGCGTTCCCTTGTCCGCACCCCGGGGTGCCGGCCCGCAGGGACCCTCCCCCAGGAGCACGGGGCGGGTGAGACGAACCCTCTCCAGGCTCCACACCAGCCGACTGCAGAGCGAAAATGAAAAATGTCCTCTGGGGCAGGAAGTTTTGTATTTCGGTGCAGGCGTTTCCCTCCCTTAGGTGTCTTTCTAAAAAGGTCTGTCGTCCTTCCTGACAGAAGGGGTCCTTAGGGTAGATGGCCAAGTCTCGAGTATGGGAAGGTGGCGAAACCCAGGGTGTGTGTGTGTGTGTGTGTGTGTGTGCACACGTGAGCCCGTGTGCATGTGTGTGCACACGTGAAGCGGGAGACCGTCCCCTTCCAGGTGGCTGATGTGGGACGGTGTCATCCTGGAACCCTGTGGCCACGTGGAGAAGGCTCATTTACAGAAGGAGGGAAAGAGGGAGGGAGGGAGGCAGAAATGCCTCATGCCTCTGCTTGGTCTCTCGGCCCAGGCTGAGGCTGCCTCCGCCCTGCCAGAAGCTTCCTTCCTGGGGCAAGTTGGTTTGGGTCGAGTTTCTGCTCCTTGCAATGGAAAGTTCTGACCTGTAGGGCTTCTAGCAAGGTCTGTGCTTCCTGAGCAAACTGCTGTTCACCAAGTCTTTACACGCCTGAGCTCAGACATTCGCAAGACGTGAGTTTTTAGATAGAAAGAGAACCAGGGGCGCCTGGCCGGCTCAGCCGTCTGGCTGCTGATTACGACTCGGGTCATGATTCCGCGGTTGATGAGTTCGAGCCGATGGCGTGGAGCCTGTTTGGGATTCTGTCTCTTCCTCTCTCTCTGCCCCTCACCTGCTTGCCCTCTGTATCTTCTCAAAAATAAATAAAAATAAACTCTTTAAAAAAAAGAGAGCAAACCAGCTGCAGGTCGTTCAAATGGGAAGCCATAAGACAGCTGTCAGTCAGTAAAGGACCGTGCGGAGGATGTGGCCGTCTGTCCTGTGAGGCGTATCACCCCGGCCTTTGTTGTGTGACACAGTTTAGCCTCGCCCACGGGGCCCGCAGGGCCAGAATCTGGGGTGGCTTTGCCCCTGTCGGGTGTCGTCTGGGGCCCTGCCGGGAGCGGGCCGGCACGGGAGGCGTCCCAAGGCTGCACCCTCACACTGTGGGTGAGCACCTGTTCTCGGCCCCTCCGTGTGGCTTGGGGCTCTCCCGGCCGTGGCCAGGCTCCGAGAGGGAGCCTCCCCACTGAGCCGGCCCAGGGAGCTGGCACTGCAGAGCGCTGGTGAGTGCTGCCTGGGTCTTGTGGCCCCTCTGCCCGTCCTGTGCTGGAGGAAGCAGCCACAGCCCCTCCTCGGGGAGAGGGACAGAGACCCCATCACTCAAAGGAAAGAGAGTCGCAAACTTGGAGGCCATGTTTTATCGCTGCCACACATGAGTCCCTAAGACCTCTCCAAGCCTGGAATGTTAGCGTCGTGCGAAAATTCCTAAGGAAGGAACACACGCCTCTGTCCTCTGTGTCTGGGGGACAGGAAGGACCCGCTCTGGAGCTCTAGGAATGAATGGCGACATCCAAGGTATCCCAGAAAATCTGGAACTTTCCAGATGTTTAAACCGCCCCAGCCTGCGAAGCTGGGTCCCTGCTGCCACTCAGAGCACCCTGCAAGGGTGACAGCACTCTCAAGAAAATTGAGGTTAAGTTCACGTAACATAAAAGGAACCACTTTAGAGGACACGATTTGGTGACGTGTAACACGTTCACGATGTTGGGCAACTACCTCCTGTCTCGGGTTCTGGAACATCTATGGCGGCACCTCCCCTCCCCGGGAACCACCCATCAATTGTCTCTAGGGATTGGCTTGTTCTGCACCCCCTCGTGCAAAGGGGGTCATGTGGCATGCGGCCTTTCCGGTTCACGTCTTTCCACCAGCGTCGCGTTTTGAGGTTTGTCCATGCCGCGCCGTGTGTTAGAACTTCACACGCCGAAGTGGTTCTTTGCTGTGTGGACGGGCCCGTTTTGGTGATCTTTCCGCCTGCTGAGGGACGTTGGGGGTTGTTTTCGTATTTTGGCCGCTGTGAATAGGGCCGCTCTGAACGTTTGTGTAAAAGTGTTTGGATGAGTGTCTGTCTTCAATTATTAGGGAAAGGACGAGAGAGAGAGAGAGAGAGAGAGAGAGAGAGAGAGAGAGATGCTCCCTCCCTCGGCTGTGCCTCCAGAGAGAAAGCTTTAAGCTGAATGCTCCTTGCACCCCGGGCCAGGCCACTTTTGTAACAAGACGCAGCTGGAAAGTCTTGCAGAAGCTCCCAAGAAGTCAGCTCGGTTTGGCTGGAGGCGCCCGGAGAAACCGAGGCCGGTCTCCCATCTCTGCAGTGAGCTGGGCCCGCAGGGCAGGGCGAGCTGGGCCCGGACAGAGGCAGCAGGTCTGTGTGATCTGGGCTGTCCCGCCTTTACCCCTGGGTGTATACCCAGGATGACCACGGGCCCTGGGTGACCGCAGGCTCCTCCGTGGGGGGGAGGGGGTCACGGAAATCAAATGTCCAGCAGCTCAGAGGCCACCATCGGGATCCTCGTGGGCGCAGAAAGAGCTGTCGCGGGGAGAAGCCTGCTGCCGGCCTGGAATCCGGGAGACCCTGTGGGCTGGGACGTGGCCAGGCCGGTGGCCCCGAGGCCTGGCTGCTGAAGAGAGGCAGGGGAGCCTGGCCTGAGCTGCGGGGCTGTTGAAGATCGTGCAGGCAGGTGGGTTACTGGGCCCACGTTTGACCCACACCTTTGCCAGGCGGTGGTGGGTCCGGGCAGGTTCTGGGGTCCGGCTGCTGGTCTGCATTCCTAAGTTGAAGTCACCTTACCCCCGGGTGACTGCTTTGGGATATTGGGCCTTTAGGGGGCACTGAAGCCTCAAGGGGGTTGTGAGGGTGATCCGACAGGGCTGGTGTCCTCACGAGAAGAGGGAGAGACAGGGGACCCCACCTCTGCGTGTGTGCACCCAGGAAGGGCCATGTGAGGACGTGGCCAGGAGGTATCCTCTGTGTGCCAGGAAGAGCCCACAGTGGCCAGCCCCCTGATCTGGGACTTCTGGCCTCTAGAACTGTAAGAAAATCAAGTTCTGTAGTTTCAGCACCCCCCCCCCCCCCCCCCCCTGCCCCGTCTGTGGTGTCTTTTATGGCCGCTCAAACAGGTTAATACACCATCTTCTTCCAGAAAAATCTCTGAGGGCTGGGAGAGCCCTGGGCCACCCGGGTTTATTTCCCTGAGGCTGAGAAGGACCTCAGTCACCACCAGGGCTGGGCGAGGGGGAAGCAAGGGTCCGATCCCATATTTATTTACCGTTGGATATTTTGCCCATCATGGATGTTTTTTTGCACTGACTGATTTAAAAATTATGGGGCGCCTGGGTGGCTCAGTCAGTTAAGCCTCCGACTCTTGATTTTGGCTCTGGTCATGTCCTCACGGTTCCATCTCTCTCTCTCTCTCTCTCTCTGCCCCTCCTTTGCTTGTGCTCTAACTCTCAAAAGTAAATAAATGTTAAAAAAAATTAAAAAAAAATTGAGGCATAATTGACATGTCACATTATATTGACTTCAAGTATACACACGCAATGATTCATTTTTTTATTTTATTTTTTTTAACTTTTTCTTTTTTTTGAGAGAGAGAGACAGAGCACGAGCAGGGGAAGGGCAGAGAGAGAGGGAGACACAGAATCCGAAGCGGGCTCCGGGCTCTGAGCCATCAGCACAGAGCCCGATGTGGGGCTCGAACCCATAAATGCGCGATCATGACCTGAGCCGAAGTCGGACACTTAACCGACTGAGCCACCCAGGCGCCCAACATGCAATGACTCAATATTAGTATGTATTGCAAAATGACCACCACACTACGTCTATTACCATCTGTCACCTCCCACAGTTCTAGAATCTGTTCTCTTGTGACCAGGAGTTTCAAGATTTACGTCTCTCAGCAGCTTTCAAATATGCAACCCAGTCTGATTAACGGGGCCCGTCTCATCCCCAGGGCTCGACTGTCCTAGGCGTGTCCCTCTGATCGCCTTCACCCGAGGGCGCCGCCCCCCCCCCCACCAACCTCGGGAGCCGCCACCAACCGCAGAAGTCGGGGCTCTGGGAGCCCAGGACCCTCCGCAGGCAGCGGTGCGGGCGCAGGGAGGGGCGCGTCCAGCAGGGGGCAGTCACGAGCCGGGCGCCCAGCGCTGGAAGAGACGCCTGCTCCAAGTGGAGCGGAGACCCCCGCTTCCCGGCGCTGGCCCCACGCTCCTCTTTTCAGAAAAGTGGCTTCACGGTTTTTCGTATTCGTGTCCACGCGGGCGAGGTGGGGGTTCCTGGGCCCTTCCCGCTGCTCTGCGCATCCAATGCAGCGCCCCCTTCCCCCGTGGCGACTGAGCCCGCAACGGGCCTGGACGTGTCCCTCTACCCGCCTAGCAGAGGGACTGCAAAACCGCGCCTGAGTCCCGTGTGTAGCTGTCACACGCTGGCACCGACAACCGCTTGGATGCTGTGGCTGAGTGGACGGGGCTCCCTTCCACTTCCGTAGGACAGCGCTGCGCGGATAGTGCCCCCCCCCCCCGGGTGTGTTCTGTCTGCCTCGCGGAGTCGGGGAGACCCCGTGGGGGTGGCCCATCCCCGAGCAGCGGGCACTTGGGGACAAGACGTCTGGATGTGTTCCCCCGGGGTGGAGGCAGATCCCAGAACCGGATCTTTGACCTCTGCCCCCTCCAGGCAGCCCTCCGGCGGGGAGGGGGGGGTAGGGGTTGGAGAGCGGGCACCTGACCCAGTCTAGAAGCCACGCGATTCACAGAGACTGGGGTGCCCAAAGGGAGCTCTGAGGTGGGGGGGGGGGGGGGGGGGGAGGGGTCCCGGGCTCAGCAGGGCTGGGGCCGGAGTCCCCAGGGGGATTTCTATTTCGGCTAACACCTCGGGCAGGCGTGGGATGTGCCACACCCGGGCAGCCTTCGCTGCCAGCACCTCTTTCAATCCTCAGCCCTGGCGGGGAGCCGCAGCTAGACAGCTGGGGCCTTGGGTGACATGATGGGGAGGGCGGGCTTCCTGGGGGAGGCAGTCAGAGCCGTGGGGGGGGGGGTGACCATGGGCAGCGGGTGCCCCCGTGGGACCTTTCAGCCACGGGGAGGCCTGCGTGGGCTCCCCTCTCTGGGTCCCTCTGCCTTGTCCCTCCCAGACCCCGCCCAGAACCCCAGAGCCCCCCCCCCCCACCCCGTCTGCACCTGGGCCGACAAAGCTCATTCCCTCCCAGCTCTGCAGCCCCCGGGGGCAGGTTTGGGGGCAAGAAATCCTGGGGAGGAGGCGAAGCAGGGGCTGGAGACAGGGTGGCCTGCAGTGGTGTCCTCCTGGCCTTCAGGGGTTTGGGACCAGCCAGGGCCCCGCTCCGCCGCGGGGGAGCCCCCGAGGAGGGGAGCACCGAGCACTGGGCGTCCCCACCAGGAGGGCACTGTCCCAGGCACCGCGGGGCAGAAACACTTCCATCAGGGCCTGGCAGCCTGCTCTGCCCCAGAGAGAGGAGCATCGGGTCCCAAAGGACCTGCCTTGTTTGACCCCGGGGCCCGTTTCCAGAATATTCTCTGCAATGGGGAGAAACGCCAGCGGCTTTGTGGAGACCTCTCAGGGCACCTGGGTCCCCAGAAAGCAGCTGGAGGAGAGGCTGACTGGGAAGGTTTTCTGACTGCCGGGGCGGCCGTCACACAGAAGGCAGCTCAGACAACATCACGAGGATGTCTTCACGCCGTGGAGGCTGGAGTGAGTCCGAGGCGGAGGCCTGGCAGGGCTGGTTCCTTCCGGGGCCTCCCTCTCGGGCTTCTGCTCGGCCGTGCTCTCCCCGTGTCTGCACTCGGTCGTCCCTGTGTGCGTCTGTGTCCTGTGCCTCGTTGGTCATCCTGGTTGATGACCGTCTCCCTGGGCCCTGAGCCCCTGGAAGCTGGTCCCGTGCCCCGTGGAGCAGGGGGAGCGCAGGAGGCTTGTGAGTCTCCGACAGCATAGCCCGGGCAGACCCGAGCTGCCTCGGGTCTGGGGAAGGAGGGCTGTGCGTTGCGGGTTTGATCGAGTCCTTGGACCTCCCGTCCTGGCTGCAGGGCCCGTGGCCAGGATCAGCCCGGGCCTCAGGGTGCTGGTGTGCCTGGCCTCGCGGCACCAGCCCCCCCGCCACCGCCTCCCGGGCCCCCATGTATGTGGGGAGCTCGGTCAGCAGCACTCAGGCTGCCACAGACAGAGCGTGTCCCCACACAGGGGCCCAGACTCCCATCGGCCTCTGACACCCAGCAGAGTCCTCCCAAGTGTCTGTACAAACCCCTCCTTCCGCGACAGCATCGGCCATAGTGGGAACCGTGCGGAGGACCTTGGGGCCACGCACGCCCTTCCCAGGCACCCGGGCCCCGAAGCGGAGCAGGGAAAGGCAGAACATCTTTTCCCGGTGAACAAACGGGGCTCAGAAGCCCCCCTTCCCACCCGTGGAGGGAAACTTGATCTCGTTAGTTCACGGGGACCGTGTCCCTTCAGGATTTTTCCTGGCCCCTTTTGGGAGACATCGGGGCCACTCCTTCCACGTCGCCCATCTGCTTCTCCTGGGGGTGGGCAGGTTCTGGGCCTGGTGGCACGCAGGTCACAACAATGGGGTAGGTCAGTCCTCCGCTGTCCTCCCCTGGCCCTCTGCCCGGATGTAGCTCGTCCGCTGTCCTCTCCGGCCTTGGGTTCCGGCCAAGTTCTCCCCAGAGAGTATGCTTCATCGCGTCTGAGCCCCGGGTCCAGATGGCACACGGACACGAGTGCCACCCCCGCAAACCTACCTGCTCAGGGTTACAACTGACACAGAAGGAAACACCGGCTGCCCCATAGCTTGGTCTCTTGTTTATGCCTGTCTTTTCCAGGTTTTCCCAGGGTCCAGCTGGGCGTCCATGGCCAAGGACCAGCTCACGGCAGGGAAGGGCTGGCCCGAGGCCGCAGGGTGACCTGGGGGCGGTGCCGGCGGGTCCCCGCCTTCCCCCTGCAGACACCCGCTTGCACAACGGACAGGCTTTGCACGGGCGTCCCTCAGTCTGAGAGGGGAAGTCGGGGGCCCCGGAGCCTCCCGTCTGTCGGCATGAATCCGTGCTCTGTGTCCCCCCGCCATCCCAGCTTGTGGGAAGACAGTCGATCTCTGTCTCCGGAAATCCATTTTGGGGAGCGTCTGGTTCTGACCCACTTGTGGACACGGATATGAGCAGCTTCATTAGCTTAAAGATTTCCTGTCCCTGAGCGGGCTGGAGATTCCGCACGTGGACGTGCCAGTGTTGGGCTCTTTCCCGCGCTGAGCTGAGCGGGGGGGGTGGGGGGGTGGGGACAAGGGTGTCACAGAACAGCTCTGGGTGACTCTTTGACTTGTTCCAAGACCCTTTGTGGCAGAAATTCCCTAGTGTCCTGCTCAGAACACCCGCTCCGGGGATGCTGGTAGATGAGGCGTGGAGAAAAGAATTCCAGCCAAATAAATTTGGGGACGTGGTTCTGGATGAAGGGTTGAGGTCCCCCATGCTTTCTGGCCAGTTGTACAGCCCTGCACTTTGTAAGCTGCTGTGGGGGCCGAGCACAGACCTCCTCGGTGTGTTTGCCCCCGGGGGTGTTTCATGGGAAGACGCCAGAAGGAACGCACTCTGGAAATACCACCCAGGGGGGTCCCTGTCCACCGTCCGCCTCTAGAAGGTGGTCATCCATCGTGATGGGACCCCACCTCCCTGAGGAAGGGGGAGGGGAGCAGCAGCTGGCGTGCCCCAGGGGACCGGGGCGTGCGGTCCACCACGCGATGGCGAATGTTCTCAGAGGGTTCCTGGCAGGGTTGCTCTGGGCACCCCTGCCCTGGGCTGTCCCCTCGGTCACCTCTCCCACCGGGTTTTGGGCACGCCCCAGGGAAGCGAGCTCCGGTCTCCACTGCCGTGGTGGGCGACGTCACTGCCCTGGTCTTCGGAGGGGGCACGGGGGCCCAGGCTGGGGCCAGGCGGGGTCACTCCAAGTCTGTGACAGTCACGCAGGGAGTGGCCGCGGAAGGGAGTCGGTTCTACCCAGCTCCAAACTCCACACTTTTCCACTTGCTGGACTTGATGCAAACCCGATGTCCAGAGTCGGACCCCGTTTGGGTTACCGGCTTCCCAGGGTGTAGGGACATGGCAGTGGTCCGGACCCCGGAGCCTGCAGGGAGCCCGCCGGGCACTTGGCCAAGCACAGAGTAGGGTCTTCTGCCCGTCAGTCGCCAGCAACAGTGTGTGTCCCTCCGAGGAGCTCCCTGCATGGCTGTGCGGAGCACTGACAGCTGGGTGTGGCTCCTCTGGGGACAGGAAGCTGAAGCCTGGGCACGGGGCTCAGGACAGCCTGTCACCTGCACGGATCCTAGCAAATCCCGGCGGCCTCTGTGCTTCCGACTCGGCCCCCGGAACCTGTTCAGCGGCCTCCGGGGCAGTGGTTTGGGAGGTGGCTGAAGTGTCCTGCTGAGGGGGTGGGTGAGGGGTCCGGTGCCCTGCCTGTCGTGTGGTGGGGACCATCTCCCCGGGTGCCTGGCCCGCCCTGCTTGTGGTGAGGCCGCCTCGCTTCTGGGCTCAGCGTCCTGGGTCCGGCCAAGAGCAGCCCGGGGCACTCGTCCGTGGCCCCGACTGGCAAGTCCCAACATCGGGACCAAGTTGTCTGGGCCTGGGGCTGAGCAGACCCGAGGGCAGGGGTCGTCCCATCTAGTGCCCGACGGGGCTGGGAGAGGGGGGTCACATGAGGCCAAAAGCATGTAGGGCCCACCCTGGAGAAGAGTGAACACAGAACCAGGGGGGAGGTGCTGTGAATAAGAGCAGTGACGTGCCCCAACCCGGTCCTGGGCCCCTCGGGGGGCTCGTCTGGTGCAGGCTGAGGGCGGGGGCCCGACTGAGGGTGAGGGAGAGTTGGCCTGGTCCCCAGTGGCTCTCCTTCCCCGTGGCTGCCCCCCTTCCCTGTGACTGCTCCCCTGTCCGGTGGCCACCCCTTTCTGGGGAACTCGGCCAGCTTCTGGGCTCAGACGTGTCCTTGTGCCCACCTCAGATGTTTCCGTAAAAAGGCACGGTCCAGACAGTGGGACCCTGGACCACAGACAGTCACTGGGGTTTAGTGACTTGGCACCTGAGAAGTGCTCAGCCCCACGTCGGTCACAGAAGTGCCGTCTCCAAGCCACTGCACGCGGACCCAAGCCATCCAGCGAGAAGGGCAGCCGAGCCACCTCTGCCCCCTTGCTGGTGCTGCCCTGTGGCCGCTAGGAGCACAGGCTTCCCTTCATCAGGGTCCCGGGCCCCCCAGCTTCCTGCAGTGACTCTGCTCCTGCTCATGGATTGTAGGAAGGCCCCCCTCTACTTGCTGGTTCTCGGGGACGGAGCCCCAAGTCTGCCCTCACCGTGGAAAACAGGGAAATCGGACCGCACCTGCCGGGGGGCCTCAGCTGCCACAGCTGGGCCCCTGCGGGAGCAAGTTCTCCAGACCCCCTCTTCTCCCTGGGTCCCTGCAAGACGCCTCCACCTCCCTCCCGGGTGTGTCACGCGGAGGCCGGTGCTGGGGACACAGCGTGGAAGGCAGAGCAGAACCGTCGCCCTCGGGGCTCTCCTTGGGGTCAGAGAGGGAGAGTGACAACGGCATGAGGTGGGGCTGTGAGGCCACGGTGGCCCCAAGCGGTGGCCCCAGGACTCTGGGTTCCTCCACCAGCCTACCTGAGACCCTAGAGCCGCCTGAATGGCCCAAGCCCCACCCACTGCTCCCTTCCCCTTCTAGAAAGCTCTCCAGGAGCTCCCGCCCTCACCCCACGCCCGCCCAGTCACCAGGCCTGCTGTGCCCACCCTATTGCCCCAGGTCACCCCTCACCAGCCTGGGCTGCTGTGACGGCCCCCTCCCCCAGGCCCCCATAGTCGTCTCCCTAACTCATCAGTCTGGCCTCGTCCACCTCTGCTCAGGACTCCGTGGCCCCCCATGCCCAAGCCCCCAGAGTGAATCTTACTGACCTTTCCCTGCTCACTCCCGTGATGCTGGACCACGTGTCCTGACTCCAATCCCTGCAGCCCACCCCACAGACCTGCCCCGGATGGGATGCAATCCTCCTTGGGGCTCCCATGGGACCCGGTGAGCGTCTCAGCCGGGATGACCACATGGCTCGGTTCACACATCTGCCCCAGACTGGCACTCCACGAGCAGAGCCCCCAAGCCCGGGCCCTGGTGGCGGGCATCCTTGGCACAGTGGGCACCCAGGAAGACACGGCTTGGATGAATATGTGAACGATGATCCTGTGGCCCCTGGGCCCTGAAACGCCAGAATCACCTGCCGTGGGTGGGGGCCGTGGGGACCACCCCCAACTCGAGACTCCCACCCTCCACCACCCGCGAGGCCACTCCTCCCCGCCCCTGCCGCGGGCCTCCTGCCCGCCCTCCTGCCCTCGGAGTCTTCTTTGGGTCCCCATCCCTTGTGTGGGGTGACCGGGGAGTGCTGTCCTGGCACTGCCCCGGACGGCTGGGGACCGGCCAGCCTGTGATTGTCCACAAGAGGGCGCCGAGAGCCCACCCACGGCCGCTGAGTGGCCTGGGGAGCGGGCGGGGAGGGGGGTGAGCACGCGCACGTGGCAGGCGGGCGCGTGTCTACACGGATCTGGGGGCCTGGGGGCGCTGTGCCTGCAGGGCGGTGGGCCAGGGCAGCCCAGGGGGTCCTCGATGGGTGCTGGTCAGGAGGGGCCCAGGCCCAGGGCAGCCTCCAGCTCGGCCCTGCCCTCTGCGTGGTTTCAGGCTGGGACCCTGCCAGCCTCCGTGGGCGTGGGCGTGGGCGTGGGCGTGCGTTCCCGGGTTCTGCCTCAGCCCCAGCACTCATGGGCATGACCTGGGTGCTGGGTGAAAACGCCAGTTCCCGGGCCCCAAGGCACCTGCATCTGTGTGTGGGGCTTGTCTGGGAAGCCTTGAGGCCACTCACAGAGGTCCCGTTGGGCCCCTCTGCCATCTGTTTTCCCTGCAGGGGGCCAGGGCGCGGGTTCGGGGTTCGAGGTGGCTGCGATGGGACACAGACAGCAGTGCCTGGAGGTGGTCCAGACCAGGGAGGTGCCGCTGGGAGGTGGTGGTTGGTGGTGGGGGGGGGGGAACGAGTCCACGTGCCTGTGGGGCATCTTTCCTAAGTTGGGTCTAAAGTCCTCCAGGAGCAAAGAAAACCTCAGTAGGAGGGGTCCAGAAGAGACCTCTTCTCCCACATGAGGGAGGGGGCCCGGGGTGGGCAGGGGGCTTGCTGGGAGGCGGATGAGAGGGCACCCAGGAGAGGGGCCTGGGTCCCAGTCTCTGGGCAGCTCAGGGCCCTCCCCCTGCAGGAGGCCCGTGGTGGACTGTGGGTGGGGCACTCAGCATGTGGCCGGGTGAGCAGCGGGGGAGGGCCCACCATCATCTCCAAGTGGGGGGGTCCAGGATTGTGTCTCTGGTGACACTGGCACCCCAGCCCAGGTCAAGGGTGTCCCTTTCCCCCACAGCCGGTCCCTTCCTGCTGCAGCAGCCAGCCGCCAGGACTCCCCTTCCTGGCCCTGGGGCCCTCTGAGCCCGGCTGCCACCGCCCAGCGTCCACCTGCCCCATTTCCGTGTCTCTCCGTGTCCCCATGCCTGCTGGCCTCTCCAGCCTTTGGGGCTCGTGCTCTCTGTCTGTCCCTCTGCCCCCCACCCCCCACCCCAGGGCACTATCCCGGCCCCACGATGGGCTTAGATCCAGGCCCATCTGCTTTGCCAACACCCGGTTTTCTCCCTGTGGCCTCGATGTAATTACAGAGCCGCGTGTGCATTTGCCGTGCCGCCTGTCCCCTGATGCAGCCCGGCAGGGTGGGGACCGTCTGCCCCACCCAAGCCCCGCCCCCGCGGATGAATGCATGGAAACGCTCCTGACGTGGTCTGTCCTGTGTGAGCCTCAGTGTCCCCACCTGCGGAGCTGAGAACGGCCTTTCCCGTGAGGCCCGCCCCGGGATCCGGGTGCGGGCTCCCCGCAGCGTCTGACACACGGTGCTCAGCAGCGTGGCCTCCGCCACGGTCACCTCTCCCACCACGCGCGCCAGCTGGGACCACTGCCCGAGCTGGGAGTGCCCACCCTGTGCCAGCAACTCGCTGGGCTGTCATCTCGGGAGGAGGCACCCCAAGGAAGCAGGGAGGGCCGTCCTAAAGTGTGGGCCACCGTGGCCCTGGACGGAACGTGGACCAGGCTCCCAAGAGGCGCTGAGGCAGGGCTGAGGGTGCCCGCCCGGATCAGCCACAGCCTCTGTCGTCGAGCCAGAAGCTGCTGCTCTCTGCAGGCTGACTTGGCGCTGGGCATGCTGGGACGAGACCGCCCCTGGCTTCCCCGCTGGGCTGGATTCCTTCCGAATGGAAGGACACATGCGTTTTAATTTGTTCTAACTGGACACACCCCCACTCCACCCCGCACCCGGGGAAACTGGGTCACCAAGCAAAGAAGCCCTCGGCCGGCTCAAACCCACAATTCTTTCCCATAAAATGGCCCTCGTTCTTTTTAGCACACTGAAGGTTCCCGCGGGGCTGACCCTCTGGATGCCCGGTCCCGTGCGCGGAGGTTTCCAGAAACACTCGGGCTTCGGGGAGCCGAGGGCAGCTCGGGAACAGAGCGCTCTGCTCCTGGAGCCCAAAGAGGCCTCGACCGGGGCCTCACCTCCAGTCTGCACGTCGCAGGGCACAACGGTGGGGTGCGGTAGGGCCGGGGGGGGGGGTGCCCAGGGCTCCGGAGGGACTGTGAATGAGAGAAGCCTCGTCGTCGTCGGGAGGCTGCCTGGGAGCATGGGGAGCAGCTCACAGAGCCGTTCTGCCTCGGATGACATCTTCCTCATCAGCACCTTAATGGAGACGGCGCTGCTGGGGCTGCGGGGCTGTGCACACAGGCTCCGCTCCTCCCGGCTCCTGGCGCTGCCTCCGGGGGCTTGGCTCCCGGCCTGGGCCCTGCCTCTCCTCCTGCTTTTCTGCACCGGGATTATCCCTCCACCTACGTGCTGAACTGGTCTGTCCACGCGTCCGTCCGTCCATCCGCTGGTCCAGGCAACCTTACCTGGCCACGTGTCCACCCATCAGCCACTCGTCCTTCTGTCCGTTTTTCCGTCTGTCGTTCGGCCCGCCCACTATCCGGGCACGGATGTCTTCATCCGGCCATGCCTCCACCCCCTCAGCCACCCACCCTCCGTCCACCAATCCCCGTGCACCTGTCCCTGCCTGCCTCATTCTATAAATGTCCTCTCGGGCAAGTCACGATGCCACTTCAGGGTGGGGATGGGTGGGGAGGGGCCCACAGGGGAGAAACCAGATCCAGATCCTGCCCCCACACAGCCGAAGTCCGCTGAGCGGCTGCATCCGGGGACGCGGGGGGGGGGGGGGGGGGAGGGACGAGGGCGGTGCCTGATCCGGGAGGGCTTCCCGGAGGACACAGCCGAGGTTCTGGAGGCCCATCCCCTGGCCAAGCCGGCTGTCCCCGTGGCGTCTCCCGATGCGTGCGGAGGCGGCCGCACAGAAAAGTCTGCGTCGACCGCCCGCGCGGTCGGCGCCACCAGCCTGCCCACGAGCCATCTGCCTCTTTCCTTCCGCGAGCGAGCGCGCTGGAGCCCGTGGGCTGCCCGGCTCCCGCACAGTTGCCGGCTGCACACGTGGGCCCTGGCACCCGGGGGGGGGGGGCTCTCGCCCGGGGGGGGCCGGGGGGGGGGGGGGGGGGGGGGGGGGGGGGGACGCTCCTCCGGGAGGCGCAGCACTTTACAGTATAGGAGGCCCGTTTCTGTGACAGTCCCGGGAGGCTTGCCGCCTCATAGAAGTGGAAACTGAGGATCAAGGGAGTTGGTGGCTTGTCTCTGGCACAGGGCCCCCAGGGACAGGGCTGAGCCTTCTCCTCGGTGGGACCTGTGATCTGTGCTGGTGTGGACGGGGGAATGGAGAGGCTGGAGGGAAGGCTGCCCCGTGGAAGGCCTGGCCTGGGGGGGCGGGGCTTGGACTTGGGGGTGGGGCTTGGGGGAGGGGCGAGGAGTGCAGAGGTGTAGGCGGGAGGGAATCACCCATCACTCACTTGCTATCAACAGATTCATTTTTCAGTCATTTGCCCTCACACGGTGGTTGAGCCCCTACAATGGGCTTGCGGTGCTGGGTGGCCTGTCCCTTGCCGATGTCTGCCCCTCGGCTCCGCTGCCCCCTGGGGCTGGGCCATTCTTTGTCTTGGAACTGGCCTGTGCCCTGGGAGGTGTCGAGCAGCATCCTTGGCCCCTGCCCGCTAGATGCCGGGGACACGTCCCCACTTGTGACAGCCAGAATGTCTGCAGACCTTGCCGAGCGTCCCCTGGGGCGGGAAGGGTCCCCCTGGAGAAACGCCGGTCTGCCGACAGTGGGCACAGCAGAACCCCCTGCCCGCATGGAGCTCACGGCCCGTGGGGGAGACGGGGAAGAGAACGCTGGGTTTGGGTCGCAGAGAGGCGGCGGGAAGGGCAAGAGGAGGCCCCTGTGTCGTCGGACCTGCGGTCTGTGGATGGCGGGGAGGGGGGCCTGGAGACTGTGTGCCGGGCATCTGGGAGGAGATGGGAGCCTCGGCTGAGCTGGGGAGGCCAGGAGGAGCGCCCGGGTGTCAGGCATCCTGCACATGGAGGGACCCTCCATCTAGAGGGCGGGGGTTTGCCCTTTTCCTCTCCTGCCAGCCTCGCCCTCTGCCCGCAGATGTGCCTGCCCCCTCCCGCAGGGCGGGGGCTGTGGAGGACAGCAGCCTGACAGCCCACAGATCACGGAAGGCGGTGATTGGAGGCTCAGACCCAGAGCCTCATTAAAAAGGACACAAGACAGAAAGGCCCTCCCCGGGGAGCATAATTAGTCGCTGGCTGCCCCCCGGGTGAGGGACGTGGCCACGGTGGGAGGGCCGCGGGCAGGCTGGTCTGCCGGGCAGGGGTCTGCCGGGCCCCCGTGGCACCTTGACACGTGGGTCTTTTGTGCTGGGGAGCGTGGAGGGGTGCGGGGACGCGGCGCCCACCCCCTCGGGGAGAGAAGTGCAGGGCCATGGGAGAAGGAGCCTGTTGGAGGCTGGGCTGCGGGTCCCGGAGACGTCCCGGGCCCCTGTGCCTCTGTGGCGGCACCACAATGGAGCCAGGCGACCAGGCGGGGCGGTCAAGGGGCCAGGAGGAGGGTGGGGGGCTCTGGACTCGGGGAGGCCGTGTGTTCAGGGCACCGAGCTCTGGAGCCCCGTGGGTCGTGGGAGAAAAAAAAAGAAGTAACAGGACGTGCTGAAGGCTGTCTGTGCCTTCTGATTGGGGTCGGTTCAACCTCTTCTGTTCTTTTTTTTAGCTTTTTTTTTTTTTTATGTTTATTTATTTTTGAGAGAGAGAGAGACAGAGCGCGAGTGGGGGAGGGGCAGAGAGAGAGGGAGACACACAGAATCTAAAACAGACTTCAGGCTCCGAGCTGTCAGCACGGAGCCCGACGCGGGGCTCGAACCCACGAACCGCGAGATCATGACCTGAGCGGAAGCTGGACGCTCAGCCGACTGAGCCAGCCAGGCGCCCCAGTTCAATCTTTTCTAAGCAGCATAAAGAAAGGCCAGAATTTGTTTTATTACATACTTTTGGCTGTTGGACTGTGAGTCTTTGAGGGTGACTCCGGGCGGGACCGGGCCGTCTGGGTCTCATTAAAGAATCCACCGCGGAGGGAAAACATAGTATCTGGCCCGGTGCCTCTGGAGGGGGGCTGCCCGCTTCAGAAGCTGCCGGAGGGAGAGGCTGGCGCCCAGCACGTCTGCAGGGGCCTCTCTGGGCCACAAGGGGAGGGCTTTGCTTGGGCGGCGGGCGGTGCGTGTCTCCTGGAGGCTGGCAGGGGTCTGGGGTCTCTGGGAGGCCATGCTTCACATGGCACCAGCAGAACGTGCAGAGGGGTTCGGGCAGCCCGGGAGGCCCTCGCCCTTTGAAGGGGCTCAGAATCGGGGTCCCGCGGAGCTGGTCCCACGTACTCAACCCCTGCGTGAGGCCCTAGTCCCCCAGCACCCCCAGGTCAGAGGGGAGGCCTCCTGCTACGGTCGCACTGCTGGCACGGAGGCGAGTCCGATTTGAACCCGGCCCCGCCACCCTGCCCTTGACGTCCACTGTGGCCCCGACGCCCCATTTCTGCCCTCACGGCTGCCTGCCAGGAGTCCCACGCTCTGCCTCCGTCCCTCCCCCACCCCCGCCTGATGCTCAGACTCTGTCCCGCACCTCCCGTGGCTCCCTGATGACTGTGTGTCCCAGCACGGGTCACCTCGCTGCCCTCGCCACCCCCCCGTTTTCTCCACCCTCCCTCATTGCTGGGAAGGCAGACCAAGACCCTTCCAAAGACACCCCACTTGGGTGTTGGGGGGTGCAGGGGCCCCGGGCACAACAGCCTTCCTTGCCGGGTGCCGGGACCGGCGTCGTGGTCTGTAGGGTCCAGCGCGGAAGGACAGCGGGGCCCTTTGTTCGGAATGACGAAGGAATTAATGCAAGAGCAGAGCAAGGACCCAAGTGTGGGGACGTGGGGCTGCCTGTCCCCGGAGCCCGCCCTGCCCCACGCCCCCCGAAAGGCCGTCCTTAACGCATCTCTCGGGTTTCTTCCGGGGGCAGGAGGGCAGTGTCAGACCCATCCCGTGGTCAGCGTGGGCCCCACTGCTCTTGAGACCCGAGTGCAAAGAATTTGGACAAGTGGCTGTTAGGGTGCTGCTCGGCGGACCCACCGAGGTGTCCTCGACCTCGTCCACGAGGTTGGGGGTCACCCGCTGCACTGACAGGGGGGCTGAGGTGTGGGGGGCAGGAGCGGACTTTGGGTTCACACAGGGTCAAGCCCGTCTCCACCACTGAGAGCCCTGGGGTCTTGAGCCGGTCAGGGGAGCTCTCAGAACCTCAGGCTCTTCATCGGGGAACTTCAACGGCAGAGTCTGAACTGGGGAGGGGCCCCCCTGCCGTCCAGCCTTTGCTCCCTGTGTGGCCGAGTCTCCCCAGGACCTCTTCCCTGGACAGGACTTCCCGCTCCTTGGAGCTCGATGGTCATATTTATTTTATTCTATGGCTTTGATCTATAAAGTGCTTGTGTGGACCCAGGAAAATCCTCCCAGAAGGTGCTGGCTCCTGCCTCACGTTTTAGTTGTGAAATACGGCGTTTAAACGTCTCGTGGACCGGTGGTAACGTTTTACTGGAGAGACCCGTTGGCTGGAGGTCGGTGGCTGGGTGCGTCTCTCCTGGGACTCAGGGGAGAGACAGAGCCGGGGAGATGTGCCAGGCCCTTTGTCCAGAGACAGCCCTGAGCTCGGAGGCCCCTGGGTCTGGCCGGGGCAAAGGCAAGGGAGCGGGCGAGGCCCCTTCCCTCTGACCCTCTCAGCCCTCCGGGCCCTCTAGGGGTCCGAGTGTGGGCCAGGCTGTTGCCGTGGCAACCACGCATCATCTGTGATGGCCTGAGGACCCGTTGCTCAAAGGGAGGAGAGCAGTTTCCTGGGCTCCCTCTGGGCGGCCCCCCTGAACGCAGGCTCCGCCCACAGGCCATTCTTGGCTCCTGGTGGGGAGCCGGGCGGGGGGGGGGGGGGGGAGGGAGGGCTGGGTCCTCGGGGTCCCCTGGAGCCCCTGTTCTTTGCTTCTTGCCGCCTTCCTGCCTCTCCTCCCACTGCTTTAGTCACACACGCTTAGTCCCTCGGGGCAGGTTGGACACCCCCCCCCCTCCCCCCCCAGCCTGTGGGTCTGGGCGTGCTCTGCACCCCATCTCCATCCCTGAGTCCCCACCCGGCTGGCCCTCTGTGCCCCGCCCGTTCTGCCCAGCGGACTGGCCCGCGTGCCTTTGTTTCCAGCTCAGAGGACGTGTGTTCATGTGGAAAACCGAGGAACAAGCGACTGAGACGGAGAAGTCCTAGCGGCCAGTCGTCGGCACCCGGCCAGAAATAAGCAAGCCCTCATTCGGTGCACACGCTGATGACAATAGGGACGTTTGTGCCGGGTTTATGTCCGTTTTTAATTGTGGTAGAATACAGATAACACAAGCTATGCCTTCATAGCTATTTTGAAGTGCCTAGTTCTCTGGCGTCGGGCACACTCGCGTGGTTGTGTAACCACCTCCGTCCGTCTCCAGGACTCTGCGTCCTCCCAGACGGAACCCTGTCCCTGTTACACACGGACCACCCCCCCTCCGGCTCCCTGCACCTGTGGAGCCCCCCCCCCCCCCCCGCCAGATGACTCATATCAATGGAACCCTACAGAATCTGTCCTTTTGAGCCTGGCTTAGTTCACGGAACATGACGACCTTCAGGTCCATCCAGGTTGTGCCAGAATTTCCCTCCTTTCTTAGGCTACATCGTATTCCGTTGTGGGGATCGACCACACTTTACTTATCCATCATCCCTCGATGGACGCTTGGGCTCGTAAGGATCTTATTGAAAGAGCTAGACAAGGGAGGATGGGCTTTCCTGCTCAGCCTGTTCCCTCAGATACGTCTCTCCCTGCCCTGGACGATGTCTCTTGTCCAGTCTGGCCCCGTAGTCACACATCTCCAGACACTCATCTGATGTCAAGCCCCTGCCTTCTGGGACAACGCCCCTCTGGGCGGGATACAGATGCTTCCAGGGAGCTGTCGGCTGATTCTCTAAGACCTGCCTGGTCTCCCCCCTCACTAGCCTCCAGCAGAGTCCGGGGCGGTGGGGGGGGGGCGGCAAGGGAGGCTCGCACCTGCTGCTGGGGGCCCTGGGCTGGGTGTTGGAGACCTGGTCTCTGAAGGTCTCTCACCTGTGGGGGATCTCTTCTTGATGTAGGGGAAGCCTGCTGGCCGGGTACCTCCCACTGTCTCCTCTCCTGAGGTCGCCTGGCCACTCCAAGTGGTCCTCGTGGGTCCCCAAGCCCAGCTCCCCTGGTGGAGAAGCCCACTTGTGCCATGCCTCCAAATGGGGCCCCTGGCCCTGCCACACCGAGTGTGGGCCCCGTACTCTGTCACAGGGCCTCTCCAGCCACAGCCCCTATTCCTGGACAGCCTGGGTGGAGGTGCCCAGCCTGAGGTCCCCTGGCTTGACTCATAGTGCCAGGAGAGTACCTGCCTCCCTGCCCGGGGTGGGGGGCACAGGACACAGCACACGGCAACGTTTCCCTCAGGGAAACGCTCGTCCTGCTCTCCCAGCCCTTGGCAGGCTGTTCACGTCCTCCTGCGGGGTCACAGGTGCGGGAGGGAGACCAGCCTCCTGGTGGGTCCCCGCGCGGGTGGCGTGGCGGCTGGCTCGAGGATGTGTGCACCCCCGTCGTACGGGCGGGGGTCTCAGATGAACACTCAGGCGATGGTTCTCGTTTCCAGGTGCCCGTTGGAGCCACCGGCCTCAAAGAGGTCACATCCAGCCGGGGGTGGGGTCCTGGCACTAGCCTGCCTCGGAGAGAGGCTCCCCCGAGAAGGGGCAGGGCTCCCGGGGGCCACGGCGGCGGCAGGGGCCGGACAGTAGTCGTCATGACGGGGAAGGCAAGATGGTGAGTGTTTCAGGAGCAGCCAAGGTCCAGCCAAGTGGCTGCAAGAGCCTCCAGGGTGAGCAGAGCACTCGGGGACACTGGCCACTCGGACACTCTGCCCGTGGCCCCCTTTGGTGCCGTCTGCCCGAGCCTTATAGTTGTCGGGAAGCACGGGGTATGCGGGGGCCGGGCAGCGTCCGTGTGCCGGTGGGCTCCCCCCGGCCCCTCCGCGCTGTGCTCGGTAACGGGCTGATGAATGGATCTGCAGAAGGGAAGTTAGGGGCCTTCAGGGAAACCAGCAGATTTTATTTATTTATTTTTTTTGCAAGGAAAGAGCCGTAAATCAGGGCTGCGGTGGAGAGCGATTAGCGCCTCGCTCATGCACCAGTAGGTGCGGGTGCTGCGCTGGGCGGGGTGCCCTCGGGGTGCTGCCCCTGTGAGCTGGGAACGTGGGGGGGGGGGGCGGGAACCCTGCGCGGCCGCAGCGGCTGCACACCCCCCCGCCCTGTGCAGAGCTGAAGGTGGACATCAGGGTCGCTGTCCAAGGGCGACGGGGGGGCGGGGTCCCAGACACAGCCACGCAGGGAGCCCCCGGGGATGCCCTCCATCCCAGGCTGGCTGCCCCCCCGGACCCGCGGAGGCACGTGGTCAGGTGGGGACCGCCAGGGAAGCCAGGACAGGCGGGCGCAGCCCGGAGCCCCAGGGCCCGGGGGTCCCTCTGGCTCGTCAGGGGCCGTGACGGGAGGGGGGTTCTGGCCTGGCCGAGCCCCTTTGGTCAGTTACGTGTCCTGCCAGTTCTTTGTTTTCTTCCATTCAAAGGTGCCCGTCAAGCCCCTGCCCCCCGGGAATCTGGGTCGGTCCTCGCCACTTGGCTTGGCCGGCGGAAGGCGGAGGAGGCCAGGCTGCGTGACTTCGGAGGCGAGGTCCTGAACTTACTCTGTCTGGGTTTAGGCTTAGAGTAAAGCTGTAGAGACGGTTCAGAGGCTTCGTGCCCCGATGGTCACAGGGCAGGTGGGCACAGCCCGGACACCGACACCGGCACGTCCTGGCTCTTCTCCAGCTTCCCACAGCTGACCTCCCATGGAGGCCTTTTCTTTTTTTTAAAAAAAAAAAACTTTTTAAACGTTTATTTATTTTTGAGACAGAGAGAGACACAGCATGAACAGGGGAGGGTCAGAGAGAGAATGAGACACAGAATCCGAAACAGGCTCCAGGCTCTGAGCTGTCAGCACAGAGCCCGACGCGGGGCTCGAACTCACGGACCGCGAGATCATGACCTGAGCCGAAGTCGGCCGCCTAACCGACTGAGCCACCCAGGCGCCCCCCACGGAGGGCTTTTCTAGGGCGCCGGGCCCGCCTAGCTGCTGAGACTGCGTGCTCCGTGACCCCCAGGGAGCTCCCTGGGGAGAAGGCGGGGCGGGCGGGGCTCTGACCTGGGGGTGCTCCGCTGACCTGGGTGCCCTGTGTGCCCCACCCTGGGGGAGATTCCACAACCACAGCAGGTCGGCAACCGCCCCCCCCCCCCCCCCCCCCGCCGCCTTCCCAGAATGTGTCCCTACTGGTTGCCAGAGCCTGGCGCATAGTAGGTGCTCGGCACATTTGTGTTAAATGAATGAACCTGGGTGGGGGTTGGGCGGGGAGCCCTTGGGAGGGTAGCAGCCAGTGGGGAGGTGGAGGGGCGAAAGGCCCCCCAGGCAGGGGACACCTGAGCCGGCCGCCCCAGGGAGAAGCAGAGAGTGGGGCTGGGGAGGTGGTGAGGCCCCTGCTGTTCCCAGAATAAACAAACCTCTTCCTTCCAGGCCAGCAGCCATGCACCCCAACTCTGGTTGCCTACCCACCCCCCAACTTCAGGGTTGACTGAGTCCTTTCACTATGAATGGGTTTGCACACCCCCATGTTAGGGGACCCGAGACTCAGCCTGCTTGGGGCCACACAACATCGAGAACTGCACTGGGGTCCCAGTGTCCTTGACCTTGACCATCCCCTCCCTCACTGCCTCCCACATCCTAGAAACTTCTGATCAACGCGCCTCCAATCTTCCCCTGAGCTAGAAAGACCCAGGCTCGGATCCCCGACTGACTTGCCACCAGCCAGGCCCGGAGCAGGCAGATTTCAGGGCTTATGACGCCGAATCTCCTCACTGATCCACCCACGTGCAGAGGCGCTCAGGCCCGCCTGACCCAGAGGCCGCCCCGAACCCTTAGCTGTCCTGCCCTGATGGAGGTTAGCGCGGGTCTGTGTGTGGTCACGCTGGCAGGAGGGAGAGCGAGCTCCTGGGGGCTGAGTTCTCCGTGGGGACCCACACAGGGTCGCCTCCAGCCCTCGGCTCCGCCCCCTAAGCCCCCTAACTTTGGAGATACCTCCAAAGGCTTATTTCAGTAACGACCCAGGTGACGAGCCTTCAGAGCCCCGCAACTGCGTTATTAAAAAGAAGGCTCTGAAGACGTCTAACATGCATCAAAGTACTCAATACTCCACGTCTGATCATAATTAAAAGTAAAACATATGGCCGAGAAGGGGGCTGGTTGTGACAGATTTGCCGCATGGGGCTAATGGAAGCATTATTAACACGTGGAAATTGCCGGAGACGGGCTTGGCAGGACGCCCGGTTTCAACGTGCACGTGGAGGGCGACGGGGGGCCGGTGGCCGTGAATGTGGCCACCCCCCTGCCAGGCCACGCAGAGCACTGGCTCTGACCCCCCATTCTGGGGACCCAGGGTCTCTGTGCTTGCAGGATTCGGGGCCTCTACGGTGGTGGGCGGGGCAGCTGGGGGAGGGTACGTGGACGACGAAGGCGGGGAGGTGGGTGGTGGTGGGTGTGGGCCCCCCCTGCCCTGGGTCCCTGGAGGGAAGCCTTGTGTCCCCTGCAGCTGTGGGTACTGATGGTCAACAACAGCCCTGGGGGGCACCCTCTGCAGACTCACCCTCGGCCCCAGTCTCCACCTTCTGAGGGCAGCCAGCCCCCCGACTGGCGCAGGAGGTGGGGTGTGGAGGGGCCGGCCCCTTCCCCGGGCCTGGGACCCCCTAAGCACCGGGGGACGAGCTATGGCTTTTGCCAAGATTGGGTCAAAGCTCAGTTCTCCGCCCAATCCCGCTTCTTCCCCCCACGGGGCTCGTCCCAGCAGGCTCCCCAGTGAGCCCCCTGCACACCCGTCTGTCTCAGGGACAGAGCCCGGACCTGTGGCAGGGGAATCGAGCCACCTGGGGCCGGCATCTGGGCAGGGCCTCGGGGACGGCTGCAGGGAGCAGGGGTCAGGAGACCCCGGCAGACCACGCGTCCCCATTTCCTCGAGCGTGTCCCAGGCCGAGGTGCCCACCCTCGCCGACCTCGCCCTCGGGCGACAGGGAGGAGGTACGGTGGCTCGTTTCCGTGGGCTCCGTGTCAGAACGAGCCCGCATCTCTCCTCATCAGCCCAGCGTGGCTGCCTGATTTCAGCTTTCTCATCTCAGCTTCTCCGTGCCGGTGCCGAGACGGGGGCCTCCTTACCCCCTGCGCCCCACGCCCCCCATGCCCCGTGGACAGATTCTAAAGCCAGAGTGCGCGCTCCCGGCCCGGCTCCGTCGTCGCCCTGCCTCAGTCTCCCGGGCTGGTGTTTTCCAGGATCGAATGGTGAGGGTTAGAAGGGAGAGGGGGCGGGCGTGTGGCAAGCGCGATGTCATGGTGTCAGACCCAAGCCCTGCTGCTCTGCCCGGGGGGTGGGGGGCGGGCTCCAGGCCACCCTGACACGTGCAGAACGGCCGGGGGAGGCTGTTGAGATTCAGATTCTGATTCAGTTGACATATTGGTTTCCCGTGGCTGCGCTAACAGCCACAAGCCGCGGGGCCCCGAACAACCGAGATCAGAGATTCATTCTCCCTGTTCTGCGGCCATGGGTCCAAAATCAACGTGTCAGGGGACTGTGCTCAGCTGGAGGCTCGAGGCGAGGAATCTTCCTTGTCCCCTCTGGCTGCCGGTGGCTCCCGTGTCCCTCGGCTTGCGGCCGTGTCCCCCCCCCCCCCCCCCCGGCCCCCGCTCCGTCCTCTCGTGGCCTCTCCCATCGGGTGTCACATATCCTCTGCCTCCCCCTTAGAAGGACCCTCCTACCAAGATGCTCACCTTTCCTGGTGCTGCGGTGGCTCGTGGGGACCGCGGGGGTGGGGGAGGGGGCCCTGCAGTGGAGCCCCTCCCTCCGAAAATCTGGAAGGATGCTTTGTTACCACGCCTTCCTGGTGGCTTGTATCTTCACAGAGGATCCGGTAAGCGGGTAAACGGGAGGAAGGGTTAATCAGGAGCCGGGAGGCTCGGCTCGGTGATTAGCACACGGATCCCTTAATGCCCTGTGTTACGTGCAGTTAATTACCCAGATTGCGCGGGAATTAATGTCGGGCCCTGCTAATGATTTTTGGGGAGGAATAATTTTATTTACACAACACGGGCTGAAAGAATTGTTGGGAGAGATGGGGACAGCAGGGGACCGACTGCTCCCAGGGGAGGGGCTCCGTGGTCCTGGGGCGCCGCGGGCAGACGGGGCCAGGGGTCCTCTGCCGTACCAGGCAGAGAGGCAGTCCCAGCACAGACGTGTGAACGGCCGGTGAGGTCAGCTGGTCACCCCACTGGCGGGGTGACACTGCCCACCGCCCTGCCTTTCCCCGGGAGCTGCCCGGCTCAGGTCCCCCCCACCGCTCCACCCCTCCTGCCGCTGGCGTGTCAGCGTCGGGAGCCCCAACGCCCGCGGATGCCGGGGACACCAGGGTGGGAAAGCCACGGTCCTGCTCGCGGGGCATTTATAGTTTACAGCCAGAGAGATAGAGAAGTATGGCCCACGGCCCGCGTGACGCGGACAGGCTGGGACAGACCGGGCCTGTGCGGGCAGATGTCTGGGGAGAAGGTGGAGGGTAGGTGTGAAGGGCCTGTCTGCAGGGCCCAGGGGGGGAGGTGGGGGCGGGCAGGGCCCCTGCACCGGTGGGGCTTTGTCAGCCAGGCTCTGGCCCCGGGGGACCCAGCACCTGGAAAGGCCGCCTTAGTCCCCAGCTGCCCCCAGCCCTGGCCTCTGCCACAGGAAGCTCAAGATTGGGACAGGGTGGGGTCTGCAGGCTGACGGTTTCTCAGCGACGGGGAGGAGCCCAGAGCCGGGTGCCCACCCCGAGTCAAACACGGCACCGGGGTCAGCCTCAGGCAGGACATCCTGGGGAGGGGCCGGGTCGGTGTCCAGGCCCCGGAACGGGGGCGGGATGGCAGGAGAGGGGCCGCAAGGGGGGCCGGGACCCCGGTGCCCAGAGGCATTCCCCGGCAACAAACGAGAAGCACAAATTGTGTAATTTCTGTCATTTTGCACACGAGCGAGATGCTCCGATGTAACGATCAGGTGAGAAATACAGAAGAATTCCGAATTAGAATTAGGATTTTCCTTGGAGTGGCATGAAATAGCGGATAAAACACATCAGGTGGAAGAAAGAACAGCGTTCTGGGGTTCCGTCCCGTGTGCAGCCCATTCTCCCGCTTTGTCGGGCCACAGCCTTGCAGCTTCATCTGGCTCTGGGCCCCCGAGTGCAGCCCTTGCCAGTTCCCGCCCTCCTTGGGCTCACCTTCCCCCGGGCCGCCCCGTCTCCGTCCCTGCCCTCCACCCCTCCCGCCCCCTGACCTCTGCCCCCACAGGCTCCTGCTCCTTAGCCTTCCATGGCTCCCACTGTCCAGCCCACCGTGTGCCCTCGAGGATGCTTTCCAGTGGCACCGCGTTCCCCTTCCCACCACCTTCTCTGTTGACCCCAGGACCCCAGTTTACAAAGAAGGGCCCCTTGGTCCTGTCCTCCGGGTCTCCCAGAGAGAGTGGGATTTGGCAAAGCCCAGAAGGGAGCCCAGTACCTGCCTGGAGGTTCTGACTCCCGGCCTGTGTCCCTCCTCTCCATGTGTCCTGTGAAGGAGCCCCTGAGGCCCCGGGGGCCTGGAGGTCTCTGCGGTGTCCTCCCTGTGACCGGACGCTCGGTCTGCCCGGTGAAGGGACCAGGCCACACGCGGTGCCCCTGGGCACCCTTTGGGGACCCTCCACTACTGACAAGGGAAGAAAGACTTGTATTTGGTGCCCCCCACGCGCACGGAGATGCCAATGGCGGCCAGCCGCCCGCCAGGACCTGCCTCTGGCGTTTGAAAGGTCCCCCTGATCCTGTCTATGGAGAAAGCAAACGTCCACTTCTGCCGGCCCAGACAGGCTGATCGCAAACCCCTGGTCAGCGGTGTCTGAAGTATGGGGTTCTTGTTACACGCAAATTACTTCCCGAAAGCAATCCCGAGGGGCGTGTAGGTCCAGATGGCCCTTCCAGAGGGGCTTTGGGCCTTGCGACCAGGGCGCCTTTGCCTTGGGGAGGGACTTCCAGGGGAACGAAACTGAAGCCGGGGCCCAGCTGGGCTCGCCCGGGGAGTGCGAGCGTGGGAGACCCCCGTGGGGACGCCTGCCTTGGAGGGCAGTGACCTGGGGGTGCCCGCGCGGCCGCGGGGGGGGGGGGGGAGGCAGAGGCAGCAGGTGAAGGTTGCTTCCCGCCCCGGGAAGCTGGTGCGCGGGAGAAGCCGCTCGCCGTGGCCCCGTGCCCAGTCTCCGCGCAGGGCGCTCCTCGCTTTCCACCCGAGAGGATGCTTTTGGCAAACCTCAGGACGTCGTTAAAATTTCATGGGCTCCCCTTAAGCGGAGGACCGCCGGCCGTGACCTCGAGCGGGATCTGCGCCTCGCCCAGGTGTGCCTCTGGCCGGCCGGCCGTCTCCTCACTGTCACGGAAATGAGAGATCACCCCGGAGCTGGCAGGGCAGGCTGGCCGGGCCCTGACTTGCTGGCTGGGATGCCGTGGGGACAAACTCGCCTCCAAATAAAGCATTGTTAACACCACCATTAAATGCCTGATGGCTCTCTTTCTCCTTCTCCAAACTATATTTCAGGGCCAGGCTTTGCCAGCAGCGATGAATATTACATCGTAACGTGAGCTCCTTCCGCTCCTGCCGCCGCGTGCTCGTCACGGGGCACTGGGGGGCCAAGCCAGCCCGTCCCGCCGCCGCGTGGCGGCCGTGGGCCCGCAGCCCGCCCGACGTGGACCCCGCCAGCCCACCGCCTCCCCGGCTGGCAGCCTGAGCCGGGCCGCCCGGAAGGCTCGCCGTCCGTGGTGCCTGGGGCTTACTCGCCTCTGTGGCTGCTGTCTGCTCAACCCAGAGCCGGGCCTCGTCCCTCTCCACAGCGAGCCCCCCGCCCGCCCCCCGGAGCGCGGAGGCCCCTCCTTGGGGAGCACTCCTGCTCCCCCAGCAGCCCCGGACCCTCCCGCAGCTCGGCCCCGAAGCGAGAATGCCTGAAGTCTGTGGACGCGTTGATTCATAAATAAACGTTCTGAAGGTGCTTGGTGCAGAGTAGATGTTCATTGAACATTTGAAAAACGCACCCATGGCCGATGAGGGAGCGCACGAATATGAATGAGTTCATTAACATGCACGGACAAGCAACTGGACGTCTGTCTGTCCTCCATAGGCAGTAGCCACCAGTAAACACGTGTTCCAGGCTGGGGCGCCTGCCAGCCGTCAGGCCAGGGACCCTCGCTGCTGCCGGGCCGCCCCTTCCCGGAGGCGGGTCCTGGCCCGTCCGCTCTGCTGGGTGCCGATGCCCTGGGGAAGGTCAGGGCTGTCCCTCTGGCGGGGGGGGGGGGGGAGGCTTGATTGGCCTCCTCTCCGTGGCTCATCTGGGCGAGGAGTACCTTCTGGCACACGGTGCCCCCGGCCACGGGACCGCGGTCGGCTCTTCTGAAATATTTCCCCGGCAATGAGAATCCGAGAGACCTCATTAATCCTGGCAGCCGTAATTAGGGTTCACAGACTTTGTGTTTGGGGCTGGCACAAGCCGCTACTCACTCTCTTCTTAGACAGAAAAGCACTGACTGAGTGAGGGAGTCGGTGAATCAGTGAGCAAATGCCTGGGCTGGGCACTCGGCGGCCCCACGGTCCACTTTCGGAATGAACGGCCGTGCCCTGTGCCTGGGGACTGACTCCGTGCCCAGGAAGAGCTCTCAGGGCCTCTTGCCCGGGTCCCCCAACCCTCCCTCGGCCCTCGCGGGGTGGGGGTGGGGGGCACTCGATTGAAAACATTCCAGGCTGAGTTCGGTGGCACTGGCCTTGTGCAGGGGACCGGCCATCCACCTGCTGCCTGGAATGCCACCCCCTGGCTTCTTTCTTTTGGCTTCTTTTCTACCACTTAACTGAATAATTTTTTTTTTTCTGTTAAGCAAAATCAAGACCCTTTTATAGACAATCGTATTTCGGCGATTTTATGGTGACGTGTGTGCACTGCTCCATTGTCACGCGGGATGGTCTTCCTGCCCTAACCATCCCCTGTGCCGCACCCCACCTGCCCCCGGTAACTTCCGACCCCCTCACCGTCTCCAAAATCTTGCCCTTTCCAGAACGCCACAGACTCACGAGCGCACCGTGCGAGCTTTCCCACGTCGGCGTCTCAGTTACCCATCTGCACGTGAGGTGCCTCCGTGTCTTTTCGTGGCCTGATCGCTGGTGTCTTTCTCTCGCTGGATTACATTCTGCCGTCTGCGTGGACGGCAGTTCATTTATGCACCTTCCGAGGGACATCGTGGCTACTTTCCAAGTTTCGGCACTCATAAACAAAACTGCCCTTCACATCCGTGACCAGATTGCGCGGTGGATATGCGTTTAACGTGGGTGAATGCCAAGGCGTGCGGTGACTGGGCTGCGTGGAAAGAGTACGCCGTGTCCCGTAAGAAACTGCCGACCCGTCTTGCGGGGGCGGTGGCCCCGGTCCGCCATCACCCAGCCCTGAACGAGCATTCCTGTGGCCCCGTGCCCTCGCCAGCGGTCCTGCGGCCAGTGTTCTGGACGTTGGTCGTTCTCAGAGGTGCAGAGAGAGAGAGGGGGACACACAGAATCGGAAGCAGGCTCCGGGTGCCGAGCTGTCAGCACAGAGCCCAGACGCGGGGCTTGAACTCACGAACCTTGAGATCATGACCTGAGCCGGAGTCGGACGCTCAACCCACTGAGCCACCAGGCGCCCCGTATTTTGCTCATTTTTAAGCGTGTTTTTTGTTTTCCTGGTTGTTGAGTTTCAAGAGTACTTTAGATTTTTGCATAGCAGCCCTTTATCAGACGTGTTCTGCACGTGTTTTCTCTCCGTCTATGGCCTGTCTTCTTGCCGTCCTGACGTTGTCTTTCTTGTGGAGCAGGTTTTAAATTTAACCAAGTCCTGCCCATCGGCTGTTTCATCACGGACGGTGCCTCTCATGTTGTAGCGAACAAGTCCTCGGGGGGCCCAGGGTCGGCCAGACCTCTCCCCTCAGGTGGCTTCGGACCTTGCGTTCAGGTCTGCGATCCATTTTGAGCTAACTTTTATGAAAGGTGTAAGGTCTGTTCTACCGCATTGTTTCGCCTGGGGACGTCCAGGGCCCCTAAAATACGACACTTGTGCTGCCAGTGCGGGGCCGTCTTGCTACGAGCCCAACCTGGGCCCGGGTGGGGGCACACTGCCCCTCCAGATGAGGAAAAGCCTTGCCGCCAGCCCCGTGCTCAGTGCTCGCCCACACAGAGGGGTGGGGAGGGCGGCAGGGGGACACGCAGAAGTCAGCGCCTTCACGCAGTAATTCCTTTGGTCCTGTTCCCTTCGGGGCAGGTGCCCCGAGTGCCTTGCAGACCCCTGGGCTGATGCGGCCAGCCGCGAGGGTCAAGGCCACTGGCCGAGCTTGCCTCTCCTCTTGCCGGGGCTGGGCCCCGGGCGTCCGCTCCAGGGCCCTGCACGCAGGTCTTCTGGGGAAAGACGCAGCCGTGGCGCAGCCGGCCCAGGACCGTGAGGGGGGCTCAAGGGCACGGGGCACAGACGCGGACAGTGAGGCCAGTCTGGAGGGTCAGGAAGGCTTCCTGGAGGAGGGGCCGTCCAAGGGAGGTTAACGGGACAGATAAGAATCAGCCATATGTATCGATGAGAATAGAGGAGGACACGGGGACATTTCGGTGCTTTCCTGGGAAGGGGTCCTGCGGAAGTGAGTGCAGAGGTATGACAGGACGTGCTGCCGTTGGCGTCCCCTGGTAGAGGTCACCAGGGACACCCTGGGCTTGAACAAGTCCGGTTTACTGCTGGCCGCGGCAGGGGAGAACGCACACTCTGGGGACCCAAGGGGCGTGTCCACACAGGGTGTTAGAAAGGGCTGATCGCAGGACTCCGGTTTGTGTTAGGTGACCAGGGGGGATTTGGAGAAGTGGGGTTCGCTCTGGATTGGGCGCTCAGGAAGCAGACAGCGGGAGGGGGGGGTGGGGTTCGGTCACAAGGCAGACGGTGGAAGGAAAGCCTGGAGGGAGGCTGGGATGCCCAGCTAAGGAGCCTGCGGGCAGCGGGAAACCCCGAGGGTCTCACCAGAGCCGAGCGTGGGCAGAAGGCATCAGAAACCCTCTCACTCTGGGGTGGAGACCCAGGTGTGCGGGTTCCGGGGGTTGGGAGGAGGAGAACGGGCTCCCGGGGCCTGTGCGCAGACAGCTGCCTGGGGCCCTGCTCTCGCGGACCCTGCTGCCTGGGGCACCTGTGCGGGGTCAGGCGCTGGAGACGCAGTGGGGAGCCGGACGGGGCCCCGGCCCTCCTGAGCCCTGGGCGGAGGCTCTGTACTTTAATTCCGACATCAATTTATTTATTTTTATTTGAATGCATTTTTCGGGCTGAGACCGCAGTCTCACGTAGGCCACAGTTAATTGGTCCACCCAGTATGGTTATTAGGTCCGCTGGGATCCCCTGTTCTGGAAGTTCACGGGCAGAGGTGGGCCGGGCAGGCAGCTGGGGCCTCACTGTGTCCCGCTCATCTGTTGCTGTCAGGTTCCCCAGTTCTTCCGGCCCCTCCCCATCATCCCCCACGTGCCTGGGACCCGGGACCGGATGGTCCTCGACTCACGTCCCTCCAGCTCCCCTTCCTTCCTTGGAAAAACCAACAGTGATCGGGGCAGAATGAAACCACACTTCCTTGGCCCCCCCGCTGGGCACTCTGTGTGATGCTCCTGCAGTTGCCACGAAGGCAGGTGATGTTTTCCCCATTTCACAGATGGGAACACTGAGGCTCGGGGCCAAGGGCTTGGTGCTCAGGCCTGTGTTTCCACTCTGCACCGCCTCCTGAACGCAGCTGCTGCTTTGACCGAGCCTGAGATAGAAAACGGGGGCACCTTGTTCACCCCAGACTCCCCAGTGCCCCATTTTGCCCACCTGGGGGACATCTCGGGGGAGTTGCCTCGCTGCCTCTTAAGTTCTGCTGGGGGTGGCCAGGGCTGCGGGGGGGTCGCGGGAAAGCAGCCCCGACTCCGCGGGCCTGGCGGCCGCTCCCGCCAGTTGTAGGGGACACAGCCCGTTGGAGCCCCTCAGTGATGAGAAGGTCACCGCCATGTTCCTTCTTTTAATTACATTTGGGTGACGGGGCTGCAGCCGCCAGGGAGGGCCTGTCTGCTCTCAGGGAAGTACGTCCACGTGGGGGAGGAGAGGGGCCCACGGGCTCAAACCCAGGCGGCCCCGCACCGTCTGTCCCAGCCGCCGAAGAGGTGCGGCTGGGCACCGCGGGGCACGAGCCACGGGGCTGTGGCTGGGGACCCCTGGCTGGGCTGTGGCCTGACGAGCCCTCAGAGCCCGCTGACGCACTTTCTGTGACTGACCCGTCATTCCAGGCCTTGTTTGCAAACTGGGGTCCTAGCTTGAGCCTCCGGAACTGGGGTCCTAGCGTTCGCACCGGAACGAGGGGTGGGTGGCCGTGGAACCGTGTGGGGCCCCACCAGGGCTGCTCTGGGGGCACCGTGGCCTCGCACGTGCCCTGGCTGCCCCGCGGAGGCCAGAGCGAGCTGCCCAGTGCAGTCCATTCGCTCGGGGCCCGCTCTCCCCGCCCCGTTGCTGCCGGACGTGGCTGAGCAAACAGTGGCCCCGGAGAACCCTCCCGAGTTTGGAAATTCCAATAGCATTTCTTTAAAGTGTCATAGCTGATCGGCAGCTGGTGCCTCTGATGGTTTCAGGGGGAAGAGAAAGTAATTTGGAGCAGAGAAATAGCTATTGATTGAGGCAAGAAGTTACTGCCGCCTGCCGCCTCTGGGTCCCCGGCTCCGGTCTCCCGCCCGCCTCCCCAGACGCCCTGGAGAGCTTCCTCGCTTCCCAGACGGGTCGCGGCTGTGATGTCCGCACACGCCATGCCAGCCCCACTTCGGCCCTGTGGGCTCTGCTGTCCCCGCACCCACCTCTCGGGTCCTTCCCCGTCGGGGATGGGCCGACCCAGACGCGCCCGGGCAAGGTCGCCGAGGTTTGAGATTTTTACTGGAAAGGCTAGGGGCCATCTGGTCCACGGACATCACGTTGAGTGAAACAAGGAGGTAGTGGGCAGCACAGCGGCCCAATCCGTTCCCGTAAAGTTCCCGTATCTGCAAACCACAGGCGGGCTGGTTGGGGGTGGTCAGCAGGTTCTCTCTGTGGGGGTGGGGGGGCGCGGGGCGCGCTCGGGAAACCTGCTTCCTGCCCGGCAGAACTCCGGACGTGCCACAATGAGCTCTAATATCTTCGTCAAGAACAAAAGCCCTGTTCTTGACCGGTAAGGGCCGTCTCAGGGTCTGCACCGCCCTCGCTGTGAGCGGGGAGGGGCGAGGGGCGCCGGGCTCAGGGCAGCCAGCCCCTGCTGGAGCTGTCGGAGGAAGCGTGTGCCCGCCCCCCTGCTGCACCTGCACCGGCTTCTTTCAACAAGCACCACCCAGGGGCAGGGGCACCACAGCCCGCGAGGGACCTTTGAGAGTGGCAGTGGCAGCCAGGAGAGGCAGCGCGGAGGTACCTGCACTGGCACCGGGAGGGGTTTGTCTCAGGGCCCTGGCCGATGGGCAGGCTCCACTTGTCCTCTCGTCCCCGAGGGCCACAGGCCTGGCCCAGGCTCCCGGCTCGGGCCCCCCAGCCAGCCTCCAGCCAGGCCCCTGCCTGTCACACAGGAGCCTCCGGACGTATGAGGGCCCCGGGCCCCACCTCCCTGCTCTATCAGACTTTCGGATGGAGCCTCTTCTCCTGCCTTCCCCCGGAGGGGGGGTCTGCGGGAGTCTGGAAGCCTGAGGCCGCACGGCGGAGGTCCCACACTCAGACATCCAAGACCTTTCGCCACGTGCCTGGGAGTGCGGGCCGGCTGGGGTGTGGCTTGCCGCTCCGCGACGACCGCCTCCCCGGGTCTCAGAACCCTCGTCTGTAAGAGGGACGCCCGACCGGTGTGAAGGTTAAGGGCCACCGTCCAGCGGAGCAATCGGTAAGCGCTCAATTAACGTCAACGGCCGTTGGTCTACAGGCCGTGTTGTGGCCCGTGTCGCCGTCAGGATGGAGCATCCCGGCCCCCTCCCTGCCTCCCAACCCCGGGCTGGTGTCCGGGTGACGGTCCCGACTCCTGCGGGCGCCTTGGCAGAGAGGCACGGAGGGGAGGCGGGCCTGGGGCTCAGGCTGGTGAGAGGAGGGAGCCCCGCCAGGCCGGGCCCCGGGGGGTGTCGAACAGGGCTCTGCGCCCGCTCCCAGCGCCTCGGGCTCCTCGGGGGGAAGCAGATGGGGCCGTCAGCTCTGCTTACGCCCGGACTTCCCAAAACCAGCCAAGCGTGCCCCGGAACAGGGTCTGGGCAGCTGGTGGGGCTCCGGGCTGGCATCTCTTGGGGCCCGGTGACGCTGATTAGCAGGAAATAATGCGCCGGCAGAGGGAGCGGGCCCGGAGAGGACCCGCTGGCCCGGGGCCCAGAGCTGTCATCCGGGCCGGCGTGCCCAGGAGGCTGCGGGCTCCGGGCCGGCTTCCCTCACCCACAGCTGGCCCCTTCCATCAGCGGCCGCCCCGGGCCCGCCGGGGCGCAACCTCGGGCCTGGGGGTCCGGGAGGGAGTTGTCACTTAACATCTTGCCCGCGACGGAGGCCCAGAGAGGCAGGCCTCACCGCGGTCCCCTGAGCCACGTGTGCTCTGCTCAGCGGTGCTCACGCAGCGCTGGCTCGGCTGGCTCCACGCTCGGCCACGCTCGGCCACGCTCCGCGCTCGGGCTCTTGGTGACGTGCCGCAAAGCGCGACTCATGCCGGAGGGTGATACCACCACGCCAGGTCACGGCAACACACGGGACAAGCCTCAGAACTGGCAAAGAGAGGGGCGCCCGGGGGGCTCAGTCGGTTAGGTGTCCGACTTCGGCTCAGGTCACGATCTCGCGGTCCGTGAGTGCGAGCCCCGCGTCGGGCTCTGGGCTGACGGCTCGGAGCCTGGAGCCCGCTTCCGATTCTGTGTCTCCCTCTCTCTCTGCCCCTCCCCAGTTCGTGCTCTGTCTCTCTCTGTCCCAAAAACAAATAAAACGTTAAAAAAAAAGAACTGGCAAAGAGGAGCAAAGAGTCCTCCCAAGTCCCGTATCCGGGAGACGCCCCCTTTTAGGACTCGGCCACCATCCTTCCGCGTACGTGAGGCCTGTGGTTCTACGTGCGTTTGCTGGTCGTGACCCGTTCATTTCACGGAACGGTTTATCGAGAACACAAACCCACTCAGTAAACGTGTTTCCCCCGCGACGTCCTGCGCGTGCCGCGTTCCAGTGGGGGCATGAGCCGCCAGGTATTCAAAGCTCTCTCAGTGGACGTTCGAAGTGGTTTCTAAAGTATTAAACATCTGTGTGCACCCCTTAGCTATCTCCTTATGAAGAACTCCCAGGGGCTTCTGGGGGGCTCAGTCGGCTAAGCATCGGACCCTTGATTTCAGCTCGGGTCATGACCTCACAGTTCGTGAGATCGAGCCTCTGCTCTGACAGCTCAGAGCCTGCTGGGGATTCTCTTTCTCTGCCCCTCCCCTGTTTGCACTCTTTCTGTCTCTCAATAAATAAATAAATAAACATTCAGAGGCGCCTGGGTGGCTCAGTCAGTTGAGCGTCCGACTTCGGCTCAGGTCACGATCTCACGGTCCGTGAGTTCGAGCCCCGCGTCGGGCTCTGTGCTGACGGCTCCGAGCCCGGAGCCTGCTTCGGATTCTGTGTCTCCCTCTCTCTCTGCCCCTCCCCCTGCCCACCCTCTGTCTCTCTCTCTCAAAAAGTGAATAAACATTTAAAAAAAAAAAAAAAAGAAAAACCCCTAGAAATGGAATTTCTAGGTCAGAGAGTATATATGTGTGTATATATTTTTCAGAATGAATGTATTATTTTTCTATAGGGATTAAGAAAACCCAGTTTTATTGAGATATGATGCATGTGACTATAATTCGGTGGTTTTTCGGCGTATTCACAGGGTCGCGTGACCACCTCAGCCAAGTTGAGGACATTTTCATCACCCCCAGAAGGAAACTCCCGTCCCCCGTGGCACTGACTCAAATCCCCGGCCCCCGGCCCCTGGCAACCTCTGACGTGTTTTCTGTCCCTGGGATTTGCGTCTTCCGGACATTCCCCTAAACGGAGTCCTATAACACGTGGTCCCGTGTGTCGGGCTTCTTCCACCTAGCGCGCTGTTCTCACCCGTGCCCTGGGGCGGATCAGAACTCCGTCCCTTGGTGTTGCCTGTAACAGCCCTGGAGACGGCATGTACATATTTCAGGCTTCACGGTGCCCCCCAAAGGCTGCCTCTGCTCCAGTGCCCAGAAGGAGATGGGGGCACCCGCGTCTCAGCGTGGGCACTGGGCCTCGGTCCCAGTTGGGGTTTCTGCAGGGGGAGGGGTCTCAGATCCAGACGGGGTCAAAGCTAGGGAGGGAGGGAGCCCCAGGAAGGCAAACCAGAGAAATTTTAAGGGACCTTAACTTAAAAAAAAAATTGCCACGGTATAGAGCAGCCCCCCCCCCCCCTTTTCTTTTGTCGACGTTGGAAAAATTGACGTCGATCTCATAACACCTAACACAATAGAAGGCGGGATACCTTTTAGAAAGTGTGGTTGCTATGACAATAGAGAAGAGGCCATTAATATTTACCACGTCAGAGGGGCTCAGAGACCGCCCCCCCTGCCTTCGAGGCCGTCCGGCAGCCGGCGGGTTTAGGGGAGTTGGGGCTGCCTCTTGGAGGCCTGTGGCCCCTACCGCGCTGCTCCAGGACGGACGCCCGGGCCCCACCCCCGGCCTGTGCCCCGAGTCGAGCGTTGCCGTGGCCAGGCCCGCTCTGCTCTGGCTCTGATGCTCAGCAGGCTCTGCCGAAGAGACAGGGCCGGGCCCCACGCCTCGGACGGTCGGCTCTGCACCCGTCTTACTTACACGCGTCTCCCGTGCCCCTCCACTGTCAGGCGGCCCAGTTCACGGGCGGGGAGCGAGGCCTGAGGGAGGGCGTTCCCAGCCCAGAACCCTGACCTCACCTAGAGCCGACCTACCTGGACTCATCCTCGCCCCAGAAAGACAGGCTCCTGGCCTCCGATGAGCCTGGGGCTCTCCGGAGGCGAGGCCTCAGCACGGGGGCTGGCCAGTGCGCCCGGTGCCATCCCGTCTTGCCCGCCACCGTGACTGGAGCTGGCCGGAGGAGGGGGCCCCGGGGTTGCCGGCCGAGCAATGGGGAGAGAAGGGTCCGGTGGCTGAGGGCTGCTTTTGGGGTCTGGAATGGCTTGTTCCAGTCTATGGAACAGGCAGATTTCCTCCGGGCTGGTTCAGAGTCCCCGAGAACGCCTCAAGGAAGCCGCTGGAACGTGGCAGCAAAGGCAGCCCTGAGCCCCACCTCCCGGGACACGGGACCCTCCCTGAGCTGAGACCCCATAAGAACGGGGCTCCCCAACACTTACAGGGATCTCTTCTCTTGAAGCGGACCAGGAAAGGGGGACCAGGGGGGCTCTCCGTGCCCCAGGAGCAGGTGGCCCTGACCTTGTCGCAGGGAACGGAGCTGCACCTGACCCTGGGCCTGTATGAGGAAAGGTGCTCACGAGACCTCTGTTCCCCAGTCTGGGCCTGCGTGCGATTAATATTTCATACCCCGAGAAGGCGCTGACATTTTGCTGGATGGCTTCAATTAGCTCCCAAGCCTCGTTCTCGCGCTAATAATCAGCTTGCTTATCATAATGGTTTATTAATCTGTTTCCCAGTGTGAAGTCACGACGTGCTTCACAGAGCCCTCCTGCTGCTGCCCGGAGTGAGCAGAGATGGCTCCGGCCCAAGGTTGCTTGTGAAGGGGGTCCCGTTCTTGGAGGGCTGGGCTGGGGAGTCGGCTGGGGCCGGAGGCCCGTGGCTCTGGCGTCTCTCTGTGCTCCCGGGGCTGAGAGGTCCCTTCTGGACCCAACCCAGGGACGAGAGGCCCCACATTGTGGTTTGGCTTTCTCTTTTCTGCCTCTGTCCCTTGGTGCCATCTCTTGACCCAAGGGAGTAGGCTTTGGCAGAAATTTCTACGTGGAAAACACGACGAGGGGTTAAGGAGAAAGGGAGATGGGAGAGAGTAGAATCATTTGAGCGGGGAATCTTTTTGTTCCAGAAAGGATTTTTTTTTTTACGTGTTGGTTTTTTGTTTGTTTGTTCTGTTTGTTTGTTTTTTGAGAGAGAGAGAGAGACAGAGAGACAGAGCATGAGCGAGGGAGGGGCAGAGAGAGGGGAGACACAGAATCCAAAGCAGGTTCCAGGCTCCGAGCTGTCAGCACAGAGCCCTACTCGGGGCTCGAACTCATGCACTGTGAGATCACGACTTGAGCCGAAGTCGGGTGCTTAACTGACCGAGCCACCCAGGCGCCCTTGTTGCAGAAAGGATTTTTAGGCAGAGGCCGCCGTACTCAGTATCTTGTGGGCCGCCTGACCCCAAGGCAGTCACCGGTAGACAGGCCACTACGGGCAGGAATCCGTCCCTCCGGGGGCAGTGGGCGTGGGGCTCCCCCTGGGGGCCGCTTGGCCAGTCGTGGGGTGAGGGAGGTGCCCGAGCTCCTGGAGGCGGGAGCTGTCTCCAGCTGGGAGCACCTCTGAATGAGGCAAGGTCAGAGAGCTCCGTGGAGGGGTGCGGGGGGCGCAGGGGCTGGGGAAGGGAGGAGGGAGGCCGAGGGAGGGCTGAGCCACTTGGGGCCCGGCTGGAGTCCAAGCAGGGAAGGGTGCTTTCCTTATTACTTATTTTAAAATAAAAGGAAGAGCCGCAAACTAGGGCAGAGGTGTTGTGTGCAGTCCCCCTAACGCCCCTGTCCGACCAAATCTCACGCAATTAGCAAGAGTGAGACACAAGCACGGCTGTGACACTATGAAGGGCCCCGCAGGCCTCCCCCGGGGCTCACCCACTTTGCGGAGGCCCTTCCCGCCAGGACCGAGCTGCGTCGCGCCCACGTTCCGTCTTGCCCCTTAATCTCTGCCGTCTGCCGAGAGGTCTGTCTTTGTCTCTCTGCCTTTGGACTGTGCTGATCGGCTTTTTCACAGAATGTCCCCCAAATGGGGTCCGTCCGGTACGTTTTCACCACTAGCCGCACCTGGGCAGGAAGACAGGAGAGCCGAGGCGGCTTTCTCACGCCCCGTCTTGCGGGGACGGGACGCCCACAGGTCCCCGTGTTGTTAACCTTGAGCCCTTCGTTAAGCTGCTGTCTGCTGTGTTTCTCTACTGCAAATTTGTCTCCTGAAAAGTTATTGCAAAATATTTTCTCTTGCAAACTGTCTCTGTTTTCTCTTTGTAATTAGCCAGTGTCTTGAGGGAGATACGTTCAGGCTCTGCAGAGACACAGGTCCCCCTCAAACTTCTGTGATTTTGGGCGCCCATTGGTGAATCTTGGTGGCAGCGGGTCTGATGACGTTCCGTTCCCTCACTCCCTCCACATTTATGAACTAGGACCTTCCCGAAGGAAGCGCTGTCCCTTCTCCGTGTAATCATTCAGTCGTTTATTTATGCCAGGATGGACTCGTGAACATTAATTCCGTTGTGGGTTAAAATGCAACACTCCTTTTCTTTATCTCTTGCCCAGATTGTCCCAGCTTTTGGAGCCAAGCTGGCAGCTCCTTGGGTCTGGCTCCCTCGCCCTTTCCGTGGGTCTGTGCATCATTTCGCAACATCCCAGGACGTTCCGGGCTCAGCTCCACCCCGGAGCCTGCCTCTTCCCCCAGGAGGCCGAGGGGATTCCAGAAAAGGAGGCCAAATGTGTCACTTTGGATCCTCGGCAGTACAGCTTCCAATGCCCTCTCTTCCAGCCGGTGGTGTTACTGAATCAACAGAGAAGGTCCCTGCCCTCTGTCAGTCCCAGGGGGTGGTGTTTTGCTGGATTGGGGGGTACGCCCTTCATTTGTGTTGGCAGAAGACTGGAGAGAGAGAAGTAGGTGAAGACAGAGAATGGATCTAGAAACTGATGGCCGGTGGGAGGGGTGGAGGGTGGTGGGGGCCGGTGGGGGCCAG
>NC_064807.1:88369306-88373236 GCF_023721935.1 Panthera uncia
GGTGGAGGGTGGTGGGGGCCAGTGGGGGTTGGGGGGCCAGTGGGGGCCAGTGGGGGTTGGGGGGGGGGGGGGAGGGGGGGGGGGGCAGGGGGGGGCCGGGGGGGGTTGGGGGGGGATGTCGAGGGTAGCGGGGGCTGGTGGAAGCAGGAAACTGAGGCAGAGAAGACTGGCTCATGGCTGAGCCTGTCTGAGAGGGCACCGGACTGATCCTGGGCTCTGGGGGGCAGTGAGTGACCCTGGTTATACTACAAGCAAGGGACCCTGGCTGACAAAAAGGACGAATCTGCCCCCACGCTGCCTGTGAGCACCGTTCCACATCCACCTGCAGCCATGTCTGTGCCCTGCGTGGACACTCCCTGCTGAGTTCTCCCCACTCCTCAGCGTCCAGCCGCCCCCAGAGCTGGCTCTGCCATGACCTGAGCTCAACCTTGGACCCCAGCTACCGAGAACTCTGCATCTGGCTTGGGGAATGACCTTGACTCTGATCCCAGCCTCCTAAGATGCCCCCACCCATCGCCGCTCCCCGATCCAGACGGAGCCCCTGCCCCTTGACCATAGCTAGTCTCTGACCTTGCCTCTGCCTGAAGCCTGAGCGCTTCACCTTTCTGGTGCTTTTCTTGGTGGCCAATAAGTCCCTGTCACTTGTGAAGTCCTTGTAGGGCCCTATGCCGTTTCCTAGTATACCTGTGAGCACATACCTGTGAGCTCATGTCTGCTCACTGTCCCCGGAGGGACCCCGAGCCATTTACCCCTTCCTGGCCTATTGGGTTTTCCTTTCACGCCAGCCCTGAAGACCCCTCCCGACACCTGCTTCCTGCCCTTCCCTCTCAGCCATGTCACTGGACCCCCACCCCACCCCACCTGCCACCCCTGGACAGGCTGGGGCCACATGGGCCCCGGGGGCTCATCTCTGTAACCGATTTCCTTCCTCCCTGCTGTGGGCTTGTGTCTGACTTTTAGTGCCAGGCTGCAAATCCTGGCAAAGGCCACCCGTAAAAGCCACCGATATTGCTGACAGCCTTCCTCCTCCGGGCTTCGCTGCAGAGGCAGGGAACAGGGAGGCCTGGCTGTCCAGAGGGTAGAGGCTGCAGGGAGGGGAGGGAAGGGGCCCCAGTCCAGGTTTGTCTCGGGATGGCATTGAGGGCACCCTGGGTTTGGCACGTGCACCCCACCCGCCCATCCTGGGACTTGCCGCCTGGCCAGAAACCGGGCCTCCGAGTTCGCAGGGGGAAGGAGTAGGCAGAGAGGTTTGCTGCTGTGAAGGGGTGACGAGCCCATGGATGAGGGCTGGCAGGGGCCCAAGGTCCAGCGGCCGTTGATGGGGTGCTCTGCCCAGGGACCCACCGCTGAGGGGGGCTCTGTAGGGGTCCGGCTGGGGCGGGTCCCCAGAGGCTCGGAAGCTCCTCCCTCTCCCCTGGAGTCCGCTCTGGTCCTCTCTCGTCCGGACCCCAGCGAGACTCCTCCTTCCGTCCTGCCCCAGGGACCCCCTCTCGCACAGCGGGTCTCAGGAGGGCCCCCGCCTGGCAGCACGAGCCGGGAGTGCGTCAGACACCCACACTCTCAGACCCCACCCCAGACCTGCTGCTTCAGAGGCCCTGGGGTGGGTCGGCGCTCTGGGGACCCCCGCCGCACACTTGGGAGTGAGGGGCGCTGCCATGGCACAGGTCAGGTCAGCTCAGTCCCCGCCGGAGCCGCCGTGGGTCCCCATCACAGCAGAAACACGGCAGGGGATTTACGAGCGCTTTCCGCGGGCTGGGGATCTGCTGCGTCCCCGTGAGTCTCACGGACGGTATACACACACGCTGTGTATTTCCCTGTCGTCCAGAGGTGGAAACCGAGGGTCGGGGAGGGTCAGCGCCCTCCCAGAGGTGACCCGGCACTCCTCCCGCCCGCCTGGGGACGCGGGCCTAGAGGGGAAGGTGCAAGTGCCCGCTGTTTGCCCCATCTGCCGAGGGCTGGTCACCCTCCCCGCTGCCCCAGCGCCGACCTTCACCCGCGTGGCTCGGGATGATGGGCTTAGGGCCGCTCTCCGTCTCCCTGCGCAGCCCGGAGAGACAGCCCCGTGCCGCCTCCTCAGTGTTGCAGGCATTTAAATTGCCGTTTTATTTAAATTTATGTCCGAGGATACAGGCGGAGAAAGGGCCATTTCAAAGTCAGTTTCTGCTTTATGGCTTTGCGGGGGATCACATCAGGCAGCTGTTGGAAATATCTTGCTGCTCCCAGCACGGCAGAGGATCACGTGGGCTGCACAGGCTCGCGCTGTTCCCGCGAAGAGATTCCACCTCCCGTCCGGGGAGCTCGTGCTTCGTGCCCCTGCTCCAGACTGAGCCCTGTTCCTCCAGCAGGCTGAGACCTGATGCCAGCCTCAGGCTGAGCCCTGATCCTAGTCCCAGACTCAGCCCTGATCCCCAGCCCCAGGCTGAGCCCTGATCCCAGCCCCAGGCTGAGCCCTGACCTCAGCCCCAGACTCAGCCTTGATCCCAGCCTCAGACTGAGCCCTGATTCCAGCCCCAGAATCAGCCCTGATCCCCAGCCCCAGGTTGAGCTCTGATTCCAGCCCCAGACTCAGCCTTGATCCCACCCCCCAGGCTGAGCCCTGATCCTAGTCCCAGACTCAGCCCTGATCCCCAGCCCCAGGCTGAGCTCTGATCCCAGCCCCAGGTATAGCGCTGACCTGGACCACATTAACTCTTTTATGAGGTCATGCGATTGCTTACCAGGGCAGTAGCGTCATTTGGAACTCACGCGCCTCCGTAAACATCTTTGCACCGACCTACTACGCAGAGGCACGGCTTAACCGCACCGGGCTCTGGGCAGGCGCTCTCCACAGCCGGAGGAACACCCACCCACACGCCGTGAGCTGATGAGCCTGCGAACGGTTGGCTGCTTCTGACCTCCCTTCCTCACGCGTGGAGCGTGTCCGCGGGAGCCCCAGGAGGCCTGGCTGACACGGGGCTCTGACTGCACCCCTGCAGAGCCGGCTTGCGGGTGGATCACGCGTGGAGGGGTGCTTCCTGAACCCCGTGAAGGGGGCTGCTGGAGTCCGGCCGGCGCCTGCGGGGAGGAGGAGCCCGGGGCCTGGTGCCCCGAGGGCTGGGTGACCTTGGGCTCGTCCAGGGCGCTGGAGCAGAAGCTCTTACCCCAGCATCTGGGAAAAGTCTACTTAGGGGGAGGTGGGGCCGGGGTAGGAAGCACGCTGGCCCAGGAGGCCCGGATCCTCCTTGGCCCCCTGGCACCAGACCCCAGGCTGCTTCAGCTGCCGGTGCCTCGGTGTCTCCATCCGTAAAGTGGGCCCAGCACGGGGCAGGGTCAGTGTTTTCTGCCCCGGATCCAGGCCTGTGCCGGGTCGGGTGAGGCGCCCTCCCTGCAGGTCCCTGACCCTGGGCCGCCCAGCGCGTACCCGGGCTGGGGGCTGTTACGAACCCATTTCCCCCGAGCTCTCTGAGCTCCCGTGTCTTTTCTCTCGTCAGCTCCAGATTCAGCTCAGTACCCGACCAAACAGGGGCAGAGGTGAACACCGGGAAGGATGAGTGTAGACCGCAGGAGGCCGGTCAGAGGCCGCGAGCCTTGGGTGTGCTGCCCCCTCACCTACTAACAGTGTCCCTGCACCACACAGTCGAGTCCCTGCTGGTGGGAGAACGGTGGGAGCCCTGGCATCCCCCGGAGCGAGGCAGAGTGCGTTTTAACCAGACAGCCTCCTCCCCCTGCCTCCCTTGCCTCCCATACCTCCCCCTGCCTCCCTCTGCCTCCCCCAGCCTCCCCCTGCTGCCCCTGCCTCCCCCTGCCTCTCCCTGCCTCCCCCTGTCTCCCCCTATCTCCCTCTGACTCCCCTGCCTCCTCCCACCTCCCCCTGCCTCCCCTTGTCTCCCTCTGTTTCCCATGTCTCCCCTGCTTCCCCTGTCCCCTCACTCCCCCTGCCTCCCCCATCTC
>NC_064807.1:88373336-88381841 GCF_023721935.1 Panthera uncia
TCTGCTTCCCATGTCTCCCCTGCTTCCCTTGTCCCCTCACCCCCCCCTGCCTCCCCCATCTCCCCCTGCCTTCCCTGCCTCCCCTTATCTCCCCCTATCTCCCCATGCCTCTCCCCATCTCCCCCTGCTGCCCCTGCCTCCCCTGCCTCCCCTGCCTCCCCCTGCCTCCCCTTCCTCCCCCTGCCTCTCCCTATCTTTCCCTGCCTCCCCCTGCTGGTTCCTCACTTTGGCCGCAAAGATCTGGGCTACAGAGAACCAGAGACTCAACCGGCACCTGGGATGTTTTCAGGTGAAACCGGGAGGTTTAACAACTTGCTAAGGGAGCCCTGCCAGGGACGTGGTGGGTGGGACACGGGAAGAAGTGTCTCTGGAATGGGGACCTGCACAAGGGCTGCCTGGCCGCCCTGCCTTCTGGGCAGAGCAAAGGGCAAAGATCCAGTGAGCGCCTACCGGGTGCCTGATGGCCGGGAGCAGAGAACTCTAGTGTAGGGGACGAGACCATAATACCCGGCCTGGGTCTGAGTGTGGGGCCCCGGGGCTTTCGCCGAGGCGCGATGTCTGAGCCGAGGCCCGAGCGGAAGAAGGTGCCCCCACACACCCGGGCTGGGGCACACGCATCCAAGGGGAGGTCGAGGCAGGCCCGGGGCCACCTGCCTCGTTTCTGTTGAAAGAATTGAGAGGGTCCGTGGGGCCCGGGGTGCTGGGGAATTGCCTGACAGTGGACACTGGACAGATGCCTGGAGCAGAGTTGGCATCAGAGCTGGGGAAGTTGACTCGGACTGAGCTGAGCCCTCTGCAGAGGACGGCGGGGGTGGGGGGGGAGGGGGGCTAAGGCCAGCGGGACGTGGGGCGGGGGGGGGCGGGGAGGCTGACACGGGGGGAGGGGCAGCGACGTGCAAGTCCTACCTGGGCATCTCCTGCAGGGGAGGCCACTGGTCACCCCGGGACTTCGGAGGCGTGGCCGAGGAGGTCCAGAGAGGCGGGCAGCTGCTGGGAGCGGAGAGTCCTTGGCATCCGGAAGCCAGATTGGAGTAGGCCGGGGAGCGAGGGGGTGGTGGGGGATGAGACAGTGGGTGCCACCAATTCTGATTTTTTTTTTGGTCATTCCACTGTTTTATGTACACAATCAGCAACGGGAACGTTCTGGAACACCAGCTTTAGTCCCTCTCAAGCCCACCGTTAGCACAAGAAGTCAAACCGTAGTGTAACGTGGCCCGGCCCCTGGCGCCGACTCAGGTGGCAAAGTCCACCTCCCGTGTGGCCCGCGCCCGGGGGGACGTCTGAACTGGCGCCGGCCGCCGCCGGCAGAAGCTGGACAGAGCCCGCGTCCGCGGGGGCGTTGGCAGCGGGCTCCGCACGATCGGGCCCGCCTCTCACTGCAGCTCAGCGAGGAACAAGGCAGCCCACGGACGCAGCAAACACGGCCCACGAAACAGATCCCGTGGTCTCCGAGGCGCCGGGTTCCTTGATGGCGTTGAGGGGAGGATGGGCCGTGGGGCTGAGGGGCGGGGCAGGCTCCGGGGGCGGGAGGCCCCGCTCAGGACTGGGGCTGGGCCGTGGCTGCAGTTGAGGGGCCGGGGGCCAGGGAGCACTCTGGTCCTCACAGACTCCCGCCCCCACCCCCGCGTGGAGCTGCTCAGAGGTTCACATGCACCTGCACGCACACACACGGCCGCGTCCGCCCACGCGCACGGGGGCACACGCGTGCCGACCCGCATGCGCGGCTGAGCCCTCGGGCCCACGTTTCCCGAAGGGACAGAGGAGACCACACCAAGTCCCTCTTTCCCAGAACCAGGGCTGAGAGACGCTGGTTCAGAGCGGAAGGCCCGGCCCAGACCCGTTTGTTCGTAACCCAGCAAGTGCCCCGCTAGCCTGTCTGGCGGTGTGGCCCCGACGGAAGACGAGACACAAAAAGGGAGGGGGCGGATTTCAATTGTCCCCGCCTGTAGGACACCCCCCACGTCCCCCCGGCCCCTTGCTGGTGCCAGACCGGGGTGGGGGGGGGAGTCTGGGGTCCGGGCGGCGCCCCACAGAGAGCCATCTCTCGGGCCCGGCGGCCTTACACCCGTGTCTCCACCTCGGGCTCTCACCTCCGACATCGAGACAGCCGCCCGTCCCCCTCGCATCTTGCCTATGAAGCCCACTGACGTCGCCTTCCCCTCACAGCTCTGAGGTCCCCACTAACTGCTGGGCAGGGTAAATTTGGGATTAAAGCCGCCGTATCTGAAGGGCACATTCACATTGACATAAGGAGTGAGGGTCCCAGCGGGTGGCGACTGTCCCACCCCTGCGAGGGGCCGTGCCAGCAGGGGGCGCCCCCGTGCCACCCCGTGCATCCGTCCTCATTGGGGTGAGGAAGGTCCTGGGAAGGCGGGCCTGGGGTCTTGGCCGGCTCAGAGGCCCCCCGCTGCCCTCTGCCCTGCAGCCACCTGCCGAGAGGACTCAGGGGAATGCCGCCGTGATTGCAGCCGGAGCTCCGTGGGGGGGGGGGGGGGAGGGGACGGGACCCAACACCAACGCAGAAACAGCTTCTCATCTGAGACTGGGTCCTCCCCGTTCGCCCTCCCCGGTGTCCACGGCGCCACGACTGGGCCGGGACCGAGGGAGGGGACGGACTTCGATGCGCCTAAAGCTTCCTCCGTCCAGCCCTGGCTCCCAGGCGTGGGGACCAGGGATTTTGAAGAGATCAGGTCTTCAGGAGAAAAAGCCCAAACCTGTCTTTTCAAGTAGTCGGTGGCTGCCGCGTGGACAGGCCTTTCTGGGACTCCGTGGAACTTGAGCCTTACGTTCTTTTGTGTTTTGTTGAGGGTCGCGTGCCAGAGACAGGTGGGCTTCAGGCTGTCTGGTGCCCTAGAAGGGGCTTCTGCGCAGCTGGTTCCCTCCCCTGGGCGCTGGGCTGAGCAGGTGCAGGGGCCAGGCCGTGGACGCCCACCTGCAGGCCCCGCCGCTCCCGCTAGGTGGCGCTGCCGCACGTCTGTGTCCTGCTGTCAACAGCTCCCTGGAGGCTTGAGGAGGATGGTCACCTGCTGGCCCAGGGCCTCAGCACCGAGAGGGGGACAGAGCCTCCCCCTCCCAGGGGGCTGGAAGCCCTCATTGCTGGGTTCCGGGAGCCCGGAGCACAGATTTTGTTCAATCCTGCCCGGAGAAGCCCAGTTCTGACCAGGAAACACCCCTCCCTGTCGGTGGGACTAGGACGTGTGCACGTGGGCCTGCCCTGCCTGTGTGTGCGTGAGTGTGCGTGTGCCTGTGGGGGGGGTGGTGGGTGGGCTGTAGAGGTGGGAAGCAGTGCTCTCCAGGCCAGGCCAGGCCCTGTGACATGGGCCGGACTCGTCCAGGCCTGCCTCGCCCTTCCTGAGCCTCAGTCTTACTCATCTGCAAAATGGAGTTGCCGTGGACCTGCCCAGCCTGCTCCCCGCCTGCGGTGAGGCCCCCACGTACGCCACGGGTGGGGGGACGGGTCCTCCCCGTAAACCGTTGCGTGATGTAAACTAAGGGACACAAAGGGACGTCTTCTCTACAATGGCCACGGTGCCCCTGGCAGGGGTCTGATGCCAGTCCTGGGTTTTCAGAGGGCCCACGGTGTCCCACTGTTTTAGGGGGCCAGACGGCCACCTCACAGGGGAGCGGACTGAGGCTGGAGAGAGCCCAAGCTTTCGCCTGGGGCCCTTGCTCGGAGGTTGGAAAATGGAAGAGGCACACAGGAGGCCGGTCGGCGTGCAGGAAGCTGTCGGCAACTTGGGGGTCCAGAGAGCACGTGACCCAGGCTGGCGCTGGCCTTTGGGGGACTTGTTACCCCTGTACCCACCTGCCTCCACGACGCCCCCGCAGGGACCTGCTCAGCCGCACAACCTCTTGGAAAGGCCACAGACCCCCGAGGAGGTCGGCACGTGTCGCCCTGGGACTGGGCATCTGGCTAGAGGTCAACTTGTCCCGGCCCGAATGCGGGGACCCTGTGACCGAGCCTGCTTTGTGCACGGAGGTGACCGCCAGAGCCTGGGCTCAGCCAGCACCCTGGTTCTCCTGCACCTGCTGCTTCCTGATGTCCGCCAAGGTCCCCGAACTGCTTGCACAGCCGTGGCTCTGGAGGGGTGGCTCTGGAGGGGTGGGGCTGGGGGGGAGCAGACAGAGTGCCCTCTGTGGCTTCAGTCCTGGGAAGCCCTGACATCAGGCTTGTCTGTCTTGGGGAGGGGCCCCAGGGAGGTACAGATGCAAAGATTTCTTGACAAGAGGAGCCTTCTCCCCTGTCTGCCGATCGGCCCGGGTGTCGGGAAACCCATCTATGAGTGGGAGTGGCCCAGGCTGTTTGGCCAGTGGCGTCCTCACGCTGGTGGTCCTCCCAGAGCCAAAGCCGGGCAGCTGTCCCTGGGCAGGGGCAGGGTGGACAGACCCACTAGGCACAGTGGAGGCGGTGCCCAGGGCTCAGGAATGTCGCGGTGTGGTCTTACGGGATGCTTCTGAGGAGCTTGGGAGCCCTGGGGGAGGGAGGGGAGGGGGCGGGGGGGGACACAAAGGCACTACAAGGACCCCCCAGGGGCCCTTATCCAGAGAGCATGACACGGAGATGCTGTTCCCAACACAGTGTGTCCTCAGTCCCCCAGAACATCGGGAGTCCCATGCTGTCCTCAGCTCCCTCGGGCACAGGGTCATCCCCTCGCATGCGGCCAAAGGCCCCTCGGGTCGGTCTCGCTGGGTTGCGATGGTAGAGAGGGAAAGTAACCCTAACAGGAACATCAGGATGCCTGTCACCACCAGGCCCAGCCAGGGCAGTGTCCTCGAGTGTCCTCGAGCCACGAGGCGGCCCCTCGGGGCTGTGGGTAGGATGATCTGTGATTATCTCGTTTTGCGGAAGATAAGTAGAGGTGTGGGGGTCGGGCAGGGGGTACAGAGCATAGCCTGTGGCACTTGTCTGAGGCCCTGGCTGCTCGAGGCTTGAGGGCACCGGCCCATCAGCCCGGAGAGCAGCCTCGGTCCCGCCCTGCAGCCCCGCCTGTCACTCGTCCCCTGACCCTGGCTGGTGGGCGCCCGGAACAGGCTGCACGGATGAGGGGCTTCTTGCCGGACCCCGGCCAGGCGTCCCCACCAGGCCCCCAAGCACCTCCCGTGCCACTCACCCGTCCGCCCTTCATCTCGGGTCCTTTGTCACGTGGGCCCCACGGGCCCGGGCCCCTCTGTGTCCGTCCACCGCTTCCCTCGCCTCCGCTACACCTGCCAGCAGCCAGCGGCGCCTTCCGGAGCCTTCCAGAGCCTTCCGGCCCCAATTAGGTTTTGTAAAAGCCTGTCTCTGCCAGCGGCCTTCTGTACAAACAGGCCTCCATTAGCGACTGCAGAGGAACAGCCTCTCCCTGCTGAGCGCGGGTGGCGCCTCTCCTGCCGGGCTGGTGTCCCCCGGGGAACGGGGCCTGTCGCCATGTACAGAGTGCCCGCCACGGCCACCGCTGCAGCCCCGGGTCGGCGCCTCCACCCTCTCCTGCGGGGCGGCTGCGGGTCCTGCGGCCACCCTCTGGCACCTGGCCAGCCCCCCTCCGCGTGGCGGGAAAGAGCCGTCCAGTTGCAGCCGCACGGCTCCTACGACGGACGGTCCGTCGCCCCGTCAAGCGCACGGTGCCCGTCTCCCCTCCCAGGGGCCCGCGGCTGCTTCCTGCCGACACCCCCAAGCCGCGGAGGGAGGGGCCGAGGCCCGGGTCCCTGGCAGAGCAGACTCCCGGACTGGGTTGGCTTTTCCAGGTCCCGAGGGGGCCTTGGGGCTCCCCCGCTGCGGCCGGCTGGGCCCCACCACACACACTGGGAGACCACTGGCCGGGAATTCCCCAAATCATACTTAGATGGCATCTCTCCCGGAGGTGAGACGGGGCTCTCCACTCGTTCAACCAAAACGCATTGCAAGGGAGGTTGGTGTTCATGAACTTTTACAGCGACACGTCTGCATTTATCTGGCCTTTGTTTTATTTTAATTTTCGTCTTCGCGCCTTCCTGTTTGGGGCCGGCGCGGCTGTGGGGCGGGCTTTGGCTGGAACCCTCGGCGTGGGCTGTCTAAATATTTTATCCACCAGCTGCTAACAGGACGTGTCATCGAGAGCCCGACCCCTAGCCGCACCAGGGAAGGGGGTCCCCGCCCGGCCCCGTCCTCTTTAGTCTTTGGAATTTTTGGCGTTTGGATCACGCTGCCACTGGGAGCAGGCTTTTTATCTTTATTTTTGACGAGAACGGAGGCAAAGGTTTCTGCAGATATGAAATCCCCCCGACTCCCACCGACGACCCTGAGACGTGCCTACCTACCGTTTGCTTTGCTTGGGCCACCAGGCCGGAAGGCTCGGAGGCGGAGGTCAGGGGCAGAAGGGGCCGGGCTGTGGGAGGAGGGGGCGTGGAAGGAACTTTCTGGAGATAACGAAGAAAACCAGAGCTGGGAGCCTGTGGGGGACTGGTCATCCGCTCCTTCTGCAGGACCGGGACGGCTGCCCTTCTGAGTCCTTCATTCTCCTCGGGTGCCACCGGGCTCAAAAAGTGCCTATCCTCGGGAGGACCCTGGGTACCTGTCAGTGAGACTGTCCAGGCCTCTTCTGGTTGAGAGAAGTGCAGGGTGCAACCTGCACAGCTGTACATGGAAGCCCTAAAGATCAGCTCTCCTCCAGGGCCCGTGTCCACCTCGGGAGCTCCTGCTGTGGGGTCCCACTCTCGGCACCCCTGCAGCCTTGCGGTGTGAGCGTGCCCATCAGGGATCCCGGGACCTCACCCACAGCAGGTGGGCATCCAAGCTCGGCCAGCTTTGCTCTGAGGGTCCCCGTCCACCTCTGCTTTAGGCGAGTGTGTCTGGGGCAGCGCTGGCCTGGACCCCCTCCCCACCACCTGCCCCGGCAGCTCCCCGGGCCGGTCCACCTCCTGCCTCCGGCCAGCCTCCTGGTGCTTCTGCTTTGACTTCCCCGTGGCGGCGTGACCGTCCCCACCCCGCCAGGTGAGGAAAGCCTGTGGGAAGGGCTTCTCGCCCCCGGCCCCTTACAAGAAAGGGCCCCCTCGATGCCTGGGCCTCGGGAGCCTGTGCTCCTCAGACGTTCCCGGGTAATCTCTTTCCAGATTGGTGGTTACTGCTGAGCTTGTGAAGAGCACCTCCCAGCAAGCCATGCTCGTCCCAGAATCAGGAGAGGGCGAGCGCGGCTTGGTGTAGAGCCCACTGGGCTCTGTCTCCGCGCTTTGCAAACTTCAGGGCATTTTTACGGCGATCACGCTCTGCACAATTCCACGGCCTGCTCTTTCTCCTCTGGTCCCCAGGGAGCATCTGGCCCCGTCCAGGTCGGACACGCGCTTTATTACCGGTGCTGTGAAAATCTGCCGTAAGTCCGTGCCGTTGTTCACATAAATAGTCTCCTGCGGTCGAAAATTAGGCTGCTTCCAGTGTTGACTTTCTGAAACAACACTGGAGTGGACGAGCCATGTGCCCGGATGTTTGTGCACTTGCTGACGTCCAGAGCGTCTTTGGAAGTTGAGGACGGCGCCTGGAACAGCCCAGAGCTGGAGTCGGTGAGGGGCCCGGCGAGGGGCTTCTCAGTCTGGTTTGCTGCAGGAGCTGGGACAGAGCCGATCTCAGGGTTTCCGCGTACAGCTGTGCAGGTTGCACACTGCACTTCTCTAGGGACCGCAGTCTTGTTGAGACACAGCGTCACTGGCGAGGCCTAGAGCTGTGTGTGGTGATGGTCCAGCTGGGAGAGGCCGGGCAGGGGGAAACTGAACATTCCTATGGCCTCTGCTGATGGGATCGTGAGCCCAGGGAGTCCAGATGCCGGCTGGGCTGATCATACACGCTTCTGCCCCAAGTCTGGATGGCTGTTTCCCTACCTGGGTGCGGTGAACATGTGTCTGGATGTTGTTGGCCCTACAGGTGTAGAAAGTTCTGGAGGAGGAGCGAGGGTCCTCTGGCTTCCACATGGCCTTTCCCCTCTCTTGGCTTTTGCTGCAGACTCTCTCTCCTGGACACTCCCCGCTTTTGCCTCTTGTCCGGCTCTGGCTCATCCTCCAGACCCAAGCCACAGCCCTCCCAGGAGGGCCCGGGACGCCCTCGGAGCTCTCATGGCTGAGCTGCAGGAACTCAGGGTCTGCTGGACCTCCAGCTCCTCCGGGTCCCAGGCCCCCCCCCCCCCCCCCCCCCCCCCCCGGGGGGGGCCGGGGCCCCCCCGGGGCCCCCCCGGGTGGGGGGCGGGGACCCCGGGGTCCCGGGGCCCCCCCCCCCCCCGGGCCCCCGGCCCCCCCCCCCCCCCGCCCAGACACAGGGTGTCCCGGGAACGCGGACCATCTGCCTCCCCCCGCCATCATACCAACAACCTGGTGTATGTCTCAGCCTGGCTACTCACGGCTCTCTGAAGCTTCCAGAAGGCCTCCTTTATCAGACAGACGGACCGGTAGTTGGCAAGTCAGACCCCCAGGCTCAGAAATGTCTTCTGCTTCTATGGAAACGACCTTGTGACTCGAGCGCAGTAAGCAGCTGTGCCAGGCTCTTGGGCGGGTGAGTGCCACCCA
>NC_064807.1:88381851-88404090 GCF_023721935.1 Panthera uncia
CCATCTGACCACAGGGGCCGAGGTGCCACCCGGAGCAGCTTCAGGAGCACCTGCCAAGCGACCAGCACTCTGGCCGACGGGACGTCCACATCCTCAGTGCTGCCTTGCAGCCCGGTACCCCCGAGGCCGGCCTGAGGAGGCTACGTTGCAATTCCAGAAGCTCCCGCCAGCCCAGAGCCACGTGCAGCTCAGCGTGGGAGCACAGCTCCGACCCTTCCACGTGGTGGGGACCTTGGAGGAAAAAAAGGTGCTATTTTTGCTCAGAAAGTGCGCTGAGCGTGAGCCTCCTCTTGTGGGAGCAGCTGGGTGGGCGGGAATAATGGTAATGCCATCGCAAGACGCGGGCCGTGCCGTATTATTAACTTGTCCGAATCCTCAGCACAAGCCTGAACTAGTTGCGATCACTTGCCCTGTTTTACCGATGAGGAAACAGAGGCACAGAGAGCGTCCTGGGCCCACGGCCACACCTCCTGCCAGCGGGGTCGCACCCACCGCTCCCGGCTGCTCTTAGGATGTGGGGGAGGGTGTGGTGGCCCTGCCTTTGTGCGGCACTGCTGGGGATTTTAAGTGGTGGCCTTGCTGTCTCTTCCCCGCCGCAGCCACCTTGAAGGCCAGGGCCGGGGCCACAGAGGGCCACAGGCCAGGCCTCCGGGTCTCAGCCTGGGAGGAGCTGCCCCGACCGCTACCGGCCACTGCGGACGTTGTTGCAGGAAGGCAAGCCGGGTAGCCAGCCACGAGATCTCCAGGATCGCTTGTTACTTTGGCAGAAGCCTCCCCTCCCCCCCGCCCCGTCCCCATGAATCTCCTGGGTTGGGCCACGGACCCTCTGCCAGGACGAGGCATCGTGTCTTCTGATGCTTCTGGTGAAGCGGGCACAGCACGGACCCTCTTAGCCCAGGAGTCCGGGAGCCAGGCCCCAGGGCAGGGGAGCTTTCATCCGTGATGTGAGAGTCGGGGTTCCTGGGGGGACCCCAAGTATCGGTGTGAGTGTTTGGGGCCAGCGGTCAGGAGCAGTCACCGGAAGGATGCACGGAGGCCAAGGGCTGCCCCAGCCCGGCCACCCTGGGGAGAAGGGCTCGCCCCAGGCCTGCGGTTTAGAGAACTCCCCGGAAAGGAGCTGCAGGGGTCAATCCATGGCCCCAGGATGCCAGAGCGTCGCTCCCACACTGTGTCTTTTAGAAATGGGTCTCCCCCCCCTTGGCATCATAAACATGAGCAGCTTGCTCACAACGACAACGGGTGAGGCCTGTGCATGAGCAGTCTTGCCGTTACTGGAGGCAGTAGGATTTAAAGCGTTGTCTGCGAGCAAACGTACCGCCTTCATCACGGGTCATTTTTTCTGGATTCGATCAGAGAAACGATTTGTAAGGTTTAGAGCCAGACACGGGCACTCACACGCAGGCAAGTGTGTTCATCATGCCCATATATACGAGTATTTAAATACCCTCCCTCTTGCTCCGAAGTGGATGGTTAATACTCACCAGTTGCACAGCTGAAACCCAGAGCCTGTGGGTGGGCTTGTCGGCAGCGAGGGAGGCTTACCGGCTGCTGGTGGGGGCCGGTGCGGGGAAGGGGGTTGGGGTTGAGGTGCCAGGGTGATGGTATAGACGTGGCTGGGGTGTAGACATAGCTGTGGGTGTGGACGCGGCTGGGGGTGTAGATGTGGCCGGGGGGAGTCCCCAGCGGGCTCTACCCACAGTCCCTGAGCTCAGTCATCCGTCCCTGGGCACACCTTCCCGAGCTGCAGACAGACGCTGGTGATTTGGGCCTTTTCTTGGCTTGGAGGAAGCGGGGCCTCAGGGGACCCCGGGGGCGGGGAGGGGGTGGGGGGCTCTGAGTGAGCGCGGAGAGATGACCGCCTTCACCTCTCGAGGGCAGTGTCGTGTTTGCAAAGCCCTTCTGTCACTGTTTGCCCATTTGCTGGACCCTGTAACTTTGTAAATTTACAAATGACGGGATCCTATGGCCGGGATTGAGCCCTGGGCTGGCACGGAATGGCTGTGTGGTCTTGGGAAAGTTCCTTAAGCTCTCTGGGCCTCGGTTGTCTCCTCTGGATACTGAGGTTAATCGTAAGGCCCTCCTACCTCTCAGCACGTGGAGGGGATTAAGAAACACGCTTCGTGCTCAGCCCGGGGCCAGGCAGGGAGTCAGCGCCTCTCCCCCGTCATCCCTTTCCCCCTCCTGCGTGTGCTCCGTGCTTCCCGGCGAGGGGTCGAGGCTCGGGGAGGATGTGCTGGTCCGTGTCCTGGGGGTTGTGTCCCCTGGCCACCCTCTGGCACCACGGCGTGACCCTGCCACGCAGCCGGAGCCACCAGCCCACTCCCTGCCCGGTCCCCTCAGGGCTCGGCCCCCGGGGGAAGCCCATCCGGGCCTGCCTGTGCCCGGCGGGCGAGGTCACCTGGCATCCAGGGACACCAGCTGGGGTGGCACCTGCTGTGCGTGGGTGTCTGTGTGCGCGTATGTCTGTGCGTGCGTGCCTGTGTGGAGGCCGCTGTGTGCACACGTACGCCCAGGTGCGTGCGTGCGTGTGCACCGTCTCTCCTGGCCGTTCTGATCCAGCCAGGCCTGGCGAGGGGCACGGGCCCCCGGGGCCGAGTGCGGGCCGCGCTGGGCATCATTCGGGGCTTCGTGGTCAGAGCAGAGCTGGCTGCGTGTCTCCGTGCGGAGAAACGGGGCCCCCCTCCCGGCTGGTGAGAGTCCCGGGCTCCACCGGGCGGATCTGAGGACACGGCTGGCAGCGCCTTTGCCGGCACGTCCCAGGGCCGCCCCTCCTGCCCGGGTCTCATCTCAGTCCCAGGCCAGAAAGCCCGGAAAAGGGCAGGTGGGCGCCAGATCCCGGGCAGGGCACACGGCTCCCTGATGCGAGACAGGGAATCTGTCCCGTGGGAAGACAGCACAAGCTCCCATAACCCGGAGAGGCCACTCCTCCCCCGGCCCGGCCCCCCGAATCTCACTCCCGCCGCCGTCTGTCCCCCGGAAGACGGGGCCCTGCAGCCAGGGCCTCCCGGGCACAGCAGATGGCAACCTCGCAGGGCTGTAGATATTTATTCCGTAATTATCACACCAGGACCGCACACTCGACCCAAAGCACTGAAGTCGTCAGAACACAATCTTTTTACGGGTAGCAGATTGAAAATCCATCAGTAAGTTCCCATCTATCACCGCTGCTGACAGAAGCCACCGGAAAGAGAAAAACAAACATAAATAAGCTTTGTCCCCCCGGGGTTTGTCGGAAGCCGCTGAGGGGTCCCTGGGGGCTCTCGACACTGACGCCGTCGCTGAGTGTGCCCGCGGCCTCTGGCCCCCAGAGCGGAGAGGAGGCGGCTCAGGCCAGGAGCCGCCCACCGGCCCCCGCCTCCTGCCCATCAGCACCTCGCTGGGGTCTCGCTGCCTCCAGAGCCGAGTGCGGACGAGCAACCCCCCCGGACACGCCCCCAGCTGGGGGCCGGGAGCAAGTGACCGAGGGAGCTGCCTCCCAGCTTCTGTCCCCTCCCCCCCAACCCCTTGTCTCAGAAGAAAGCTCCATCCCAACCTCCATTTGATAAGGCTCCAGTACGGTCCCAGACCAGGGGGCGGGTGCGGAGGACGAGGGCCCTTGAGGTGAAAGGGTAGCAGGGGTGTCTATGTGGGTGAGCTCCTTGTGGGAGCCGGGGGGGGGCCCGGGGCTGGGTGAGTCAGGGGCTGCGGTCTCGAGGGTGGGGGCTGAGGCCAAGCCCCTCCTCGGGCCATGACCGTCGTGCTCGTTGTTAAGGATGTCGGTTTCGCGGGTGTCCTCGCGGCGTCGCCAGCCTGACCGCACCTCGGCGTCTCGGCCGTCTGAGCGGACACTCGAGAGGGCAGGAGCCATCCCCACCGACACCAGGATTCTCCCAGCATCCGCCGCGTGGCCATCACCTGCCTCATGGCCGCTGAACCCACAGGGGCCTGGGGGGCCATGACTGCGGCTCTGGGACCGGCCGGGCGGGCGGGATCGGAGCTGGGGGCCAAGCCGCGAGTCCTGACTCCGTCCACCGGACCCCCGGGGAGACGGAGGTGACTGCTAATGAATTAGGAATCGATCTACAGATTCATCCACACCTCAAAGCATGTCTTCTGTTTTTACACTTAGTTGCTCGTGAAATTCTACTAACACCAGGATACCGGTAACAAGTACAGGACGGACGGTTCTTTTTTCTTGTTTTCTGCCAACAGCGTTTTTGAGATCTAATTCGCCTTCCGCACAATCTGTCCACCGAAAGTGCACAAGTCAGTGGCTTTTGGCGTATCTGAAGTTGCGCACCCGCCGGGATCAATGCTGGGACGTTTTTATGATGCAGAAAGGAGCCTCCTTCCTACTCCCTCGGCCCCGAGCAACCACGGACGTCCTCTCCGTCCCCGGGGATCTGCCGGTCCTGGACGTTTCCCACGACGGGAATCACGGGCGCCGTGGTCCCTGGAGTCTGGCGTCGCTGACACAGCGTCCCGTGTCCCGGGTCCGTGCGCGCGGCCGCGTGTGGCTGTCCTTCCCTCCCATTTAAGGCTGAATGACGTTCCATCCGGCAGATGCGCCGCGTGTTGCTTGTGCGATCGCCTCACGGCAGGCATTTGGGTCGGCCCCGCGCCCTGCTTCCTGCGAACAATGCTGCCGTGCACGCGCGTGCTCGAGTTTTCGTGTGGACGGATGCTTTCGCTTCTCTCCGAGCAGAGTTGCGGGGGCCAAGGGTGGCTCCGCGCCTGACTTTGGCGCGCCAGCGGCCGCTCCGCCTCTCGTCCCCGCCAGCGGCGAGTGGGGGCCCTCCCATCCCCACAGCCTTGCCAACGCGTGTTACCTGTTTCTGGCGCTGCCGTCCGGGCGGTCTCTCATTTGGATTCGATTCGCATTTTCCTGACGGCTACGGACGCGGAGCGTCTTTCCACGCGCTCTGGCCACGCTGAGCCCCTACCCCCAAACCCTTTCCTCGATCTCCAGCACCCACAGGCGGGCAGGGGTCCCCCCACCCCCAACCACCCCGAGGTGAGGGAGCGGCAGCCCTGGGCCACGGCCCAAGGTCGCGTGGCCCCGTGACAGAGCTGGATTCAAATCCAAGTTGGACCTCAAGCCACGGATCGGCCTCGGGAAGGCAGTGGCCTGCCGCCTGTTGCCTCAGGCAGGCCCCAGAGAGCATTTAGCCCTGTCGGCGAGAAAATGACGGGCCAGGCATTTATTTCTTCTCTCAGCCAGAGCAGCCCCGTGTCTGTCACAGCTGAGCAAATTTACATTAGCAGCTCAACTGTCAGACCCCACGCTGCACGGGGGCCTCCTCGGAGCCCCTTCTCACACGGCTTTCCGCTGATTAATAAATTAAATTAAGCCCATCAATCCACCCGGCGGCCGCCAGCCTCCTCTCTGCCCTCCTCATTAGAAGCACCGCCAGCCTCACGGCCGCAGGGCGCGGGCACCGTGGGCGGGGTGGGGGCCGGCCATCCGACCGGCGTTTAGGGCTGTACGTGGGGCCCCCGGAGGCCCCGGCGGGTGGGTCCGGTTCCAGGAGGGGACGGAGGCCCCACGGGAGGGATTCGGGCTCGGTGACCGGGATGTGGCCGTCGTGGGTGTCGGGAGGCTCACCTGTGCCCGTGGTCGGATGTTGCCTTTGGCCCCGAGTCCCACGTGGCTTGTGCCAGCCACAGTCCTGACCGTCACTGATCCTGTCTTTATTTAAAGCTTTTGATGTTTATTCATTGTGGTTTTTTTTTCCTTTTGGTATTAATTTTGACTTGAGATGCAGTGTGTTAAAATAGCGTCTCTTGTGATGATTGGTGCCTTGGCTCTCCCTTAAGTTTCATGCCCCAGGTGTGTACCCGGCGCTGTGCGTCCAGGGCCCGCGGTCGTCCGGGGAGGTGGGGGCGCCCCAGAAGGGTCCCGCAGGGAAGGCCGCTGCCTGCCCGCGGAGGGAAGCTCACCGTGGCCCAGGAGCGGGGGCAGGAAAGAGGAGAGCCTGGTGGCAGTGGGGCACGGGGACGGGTCTGTCTGCACACGGGCTTCCGGGGGGTCGCGCGCAAGACGTCTCGCTGCGGCCCCGCTGGCGTGGGCCGGGCCAGGCTGGAGCTCGGGGGGGACGGAGCATGGCCAGGAGCGCTGAGCGGGCACAGCGCCATCGGCAGGGGGAGCCACAGCCATGACCGTCGGGCCGCGGGGGGTCGGGGGGCTCCCACCCCATCACGCCCATCCCTCAACGGTGGCAGCATCGCTCTCTGTGAGGCGGCGGTCACCTGCTCGCGGGACACACAGGCTGCTTGCAGGCCGACCGTTGGCCGGGTGCACCCGTTCTCCCCCGCCTCTTCCCAAGCTGCTGGCCGCCTGCAGTGAGGGACCCTCCACCCTGCCGGTGGCCTCCCTGGCTCACCCGCAGGAGCCGGGGCTCCAGCTGGGCCCCCTCCCGGCCTGTGCTCGTGACCCCCCATCGTACCACCCGCCAAACGTGGCTTACGAAGATGGTGTAAGAGCTTGGCCGTTCTCCTGCTCTCCGGCCCTGTCTCTGTCTCTCTCTCTCGTTCCCAAACCGTCCGAAACCAGGCTGCAAATCTCAGAGTGTGAGGGGCCCACCCCCTAGTGGAAACGTTCTCTCACACAACCACAATATATTGTGTCACCTAAAAATTATTAGTTCGCAGCCGGAAGCCGGTCCGTAGATGTGCAAGCTGTCCCCGAATGTCCTTCATGGCGATTTTTTTTGAACTAAAATTCAGTTATCGTTCGTGCATTGGTTTGCTTATGCCTTTTCGATGGCTTTTAGGGCTAGACACGCTCGCTCACTTTTCAGGGTAACATTTGCTTTTTTGTTTATAAAAATGAATTTTATTTTCTAAAAGCCTAAAACCGTTGTTGATGAAACGGGGGCACAAAATGACACTGTGATGTCACGTGTGACTTCTCGGCCGAGGGCTCGGGCTGGGTCCCTGCCGCACGCCCCACGCTCGGCTGTTCCCCGGGCGGGGTGCGGTCCATTTCTCATCCCTTTGCTTCCTGAGTCACGGAGTCGCCTGTAAAGGCTCCCCCGGAGTCGGGGTGCAGGTTTCCGGCAAGAGGACCGGGTAGGACTGGCTCCCGGCAGTGCCATGAGCTTCAGGGCGTCCACACGCTGCTGTCACTTGGTCCTTGGAAAGATGTGACTTCCTTATGCCTTAGCGAGTAATCTGTGGGGGGATCCTTTTTTCTGTGGGATTCGATTTTGTTTGGGGGAAGATACAAGGACAGAGATGTGTCAGATCCATGTAAGAAAGGTGTTATTTGGAGAATCTTCCCCTCCACCCGCCTCCGCCCTCCTGGGGACCCATCTCTGTGGCTGTGAGGGCTGAGCGAGGCCGTGCACGTAGCACCCGGCCCCCTACCTGGCAGGTGGCCCTCGCTCAGGCGAGCCCTGCCTCGCGGTCACCCTTCAGTGGGTTTGGAAGCTTCCAGAAGCAATGCCTGCTCTCCTCTGTCTTCTGTCTGTACCTTCACCTCCTCCCTGCCTGCTCACCGAGAACGTTCTGGTTGACACACAGCAGGTGCTCAGTAGCCTGAGCATCCAGAAGAAGCCACAATGATCCCTCTCATCTCTGCTGTCACCCCCACGCAGCCAATGGCCTGGTGACATGGGACATGCTCCCTACGCCTTTATCTCTAGCCCTTGCAACAGCAGACTGGGGCTGGCGAGGCAGGAAGCCTCGGGCCAGAGTGGCCCCAGAAAACGGCGGGAATGAATGCCGGGGGTCTGACCCACACGGACACTTCCCTGCTGAGCCCCATGCGCCCCAGCGGCCCCCGTGCCTGACAATGGGGTCTGCCTGCAATGGAACCTGTGCACCTGCCCTCCCGTGCTCTCCTTCAGGTGTGCATGTTCCCGTGCAGGTGGAGGCCATCGGGGGTGTCCCAAATGCCGGACACTGGCATTAGAGCCGGCCACAGTCTGCCATCAGCTGCACCTCTGATTTCCAAACCTCCGTGCCAGAGGCAGTACCCTCCCCTCCTATCAGAAGGAGGTTGTCACCCTCAGAGACTTGTCGCCCAGTGGGGGCTGGGAGGAGAGCTGTGGACCGCCTAAGTACCAGTGACCCTAAATCCCGGCTTCCCGAGGGCTCTGAGGCCGGCCCAGTTGGTTCCCGTGGGTCCTCAGAGGGCTGGAATCCTAGCCGACTGCACCCTAGCTGGAGCCCAGCAGGGGCTCCCAGACTTGAGAGCGTCCGGAAGGAAGCACGAGACTGTGGCGCCTTTCCCATCTCAAGGCCATCCTACAGTGGGGAGGAACCCTTTGGGAGCTTGGCCAAGTCCTCATCCACCCCCAAGGGCCCTGGGGGGACGGCAGGGTGCCCCAGGCCTCCGGGCTCCAGGCCTCCTGGAGCAGGAGGCCAGCTGGGTCTCCCAAACGTCCCCAGCGCTGGTGGCCCAGCCTCGTGGGGCAGCAGGTGTCCTGGACCGGGGCTGGGTGAGAACCTCGCAGCAGGCGGGCACCTGCCTCCTCGTGTGAGTTCGGTGGAGACGAGAGAGTCCTGTGCACTTGGGGGACGGCCAGGGCGGTGGGGCTGGGGGAGGACCGAGCGCGGGCTTGTGGCTGTGCCCTTGCTGGAGGTTCCCTGCGAGGGGCTGTGGGGCACAGGCTCAGTGTTCCCACCCTCGGAGGTCCCCCCTGTTCCCTTGCGGTGGTCCCAGGCATTTTTCACACGGGCAGAGGCAGGCATCTGTGGCGGGTGAAGGCACCAGCAGGTCACCGGGAAGGTGGGGTCCCTGGTGGACCACCGAAAAGAACAGATGATACCAGAACCCAGCCCCCTGACTCCCAGCGCCCAGCCCTTGCCCCTGCCTGGTTGTGGGACCGTGTGCCCCAACATCCTCCTCACCTGCAGGTGACGTGGGCGGGGTGGGTGAGATACGGCGGTCTCCCAGATGGTCCCAAGGGACGCCCGCCTGTGTCCCGCGTCACCTCCATGGGGAGGGCGGGGACAGGGTGAGGGGTCGCCTGCCAGGCCCGCCCGCTCCTGCCTGTCCCTGTCTTTTCCTCTCTCAGTCTGTCTCTCAGACTGATTGGCATTTTTCGATTCAGTACCAGACATTTTGTATGAAAACTTGTCGAGGCTCTGGATAAAATTGTCTGGGCCTGCTGTTGTCTCCGGGGGGAGACGTTGAATTATGAATCCAGCGTCTTCAATGGTTATGAGATGATTTGGGTTTTCTATTTATGGTGGAGTCAGGATTCAGAAGGTAATTTTTAATCTACGAATTTGTCAATTGCACCCACGCTTTCGAATATATTGGCATAAAACTCGTGTTTATTGACACGCTATCTTCTTACCTCTGCAACCACGGTCAGACACGTACGTGATTATGTGTTCGTCTCGAGTATTTTTTTTAAATTTTTTAAAACATTTATTTGCCCCGGTCGCCTAATGGATAAGGCATTGGCCTCCTAAAATATTTATTTATTTCTGAGACAGAGAGAGAGAGAGAGAGAGAGACAGAGCACAAGTGGGGGAGGGGCGAGAGAGAGGGAGACACAGAATCGGAAGCGGGCTCCGGGCTCCGAGCCGTCACCACAGAGCCCGACGCGGGGCTCGAACTCACAGACCGCGAGATCATGACCTGAGCCGAAGTCGGACGCTCAACCGACCGAGCCCCCCAGGCACCCCATCGTCTCAAGTATTTTAAATCTGTTTCCCATCTTTCATTCTTGATTGATATTTCCAAAGATTTGTCTATTTTATTATTAATTTCCTCGCGTGAACTGGTTTCAATCTTTTTAATGCTCTCAGGGGCGTGTTTTTCTGCTTCCTTCGTGATTCAATTCAAGCTACTTTCTTTGGTTTAGTCTGTCGTCCTTTTGGTAGTGTTTCAGGCGGACGCACCTTGGCCTTCCCTCTTGCCTGAAACAGTCTCCGGGCACCGTGCATTTCCTTGTACTTAGGCGTTAGCTGCGCTTCTCAAGTTTTGACCTGCAGTCTCTTATTACCTTTCACTATGTTCCAACGTCTGTTCCCACTCCTTCGTTGAGCACGCGTGACTCAGATTTTCTCGATTGTTGGCCTTGATTTCCCGGCGTAGAGTTTTCCCCGGTTGCTGACTTAACCGCTTTGTGCCCAGAGCATGGGGCCTCGTGTGTTGGCGAGCCTTGCTCCCATCCGGGGAGGTCACCGGTTCTCAGAAACGTTTCCCTTCGCGCTGGAAAGATCGCCAACTCCCAGCTCTGGGGTGCCCGTTTCGGCCTCTACAGGTTCTTGTGCGTTAACCGTGTCTTTCGAATCCCCAGCACCCCGGTGGCTGTCCGCGGCGCCTGGTCTGCCTGAGTCCACGTCGCGGATGGAGGCATGATAACACCGGTCCGGGGCGGTCACAGCCTCTGGATGAAAGGCTTTGCTGTGTCCAGTGGCGCCCGTGGCGGGAAGGACTATCCCCACGGTCTGGAGCGGCCGTCTCGACGCTGTTTGCTGGCAGGTGGTCGGGCACCCCCTTTCTCCAGGCTCCTCCTTCCTCCGTCTGTGTCTCGCTGGGTCCCGCGTCCCACAGCGTCTTCTCCACACGGCGCGCCAGCCCCGCACCCACCGACCCGCTCCCTGGGACGCGCACGGCCCGCCGATGCGCTGCGCTCTTTCAGCGCTCTGCACTCCCCCCGCCTTTCCTCTTGCTCGTTTCCTCCTCCTCCTCTGGTTCCCCCACTTCGGATTTCCTGTTAGTCTGGCTGCCGTGGCCTGTATTTCTGGTCCTCGGGTGTTGGGGCTTGGACACTGGTGGCTGTAACTCCCCAAGGACAAGGTAGGCCAGCCCATGTGGCCTTTCCAGCACCGCAGCGGCCTCAGTGCCCACGTGCCCTCCTGCCCTGTCTGTGCCGTGGCTCCCGTCTGGCTGTGGTGTCGGACAGAACCCAGACGCATTCGGGTCCCCTCGGATCTGGCCTCTGGGGGCTCACGTGTCCCCCTGGGATCACCTCCTTTCAGGGTGGGAAGTGAGGCGTCACATCTGTCTTCTAGAGACAGCCAGACCGGGGCAAAAGGTGTCAAACCTTTCCTTGAACCCAGGGCTCTCAGACGAGGAAGTCGAGGAGGAAACCCCACTATTCTGGAAGCTTCTGTGGGAAGGGGGTTTCCTCACCCACGCACAACTCCTCCACAGCCCTATAGGTCCAGACCAATTGTCCCGGTGGCCGGTGTGGCTCAGGACCAGGCCTTCAGGTCCACCCCCGGCCCCAGCCGGGTCCTGCCTCCCGTCCCGGGAGAGGCTCCGCCTGCCTGCCACCTGCCTTCTGAGGGTTTCCTGGTGCTCCCAGCTGACGGAGAGAGGGTCTTCTGAGCCGGCTCACCAGCCCCTCCACCCCCAAGCCGGGCTGGGAGCCCTGGGGCTTTTCCCCATTCAGAGATGAGGAAACTGAGGCTCGGGGGCTTAAGCCCAAGGCCAGACAGCTGCACGTGGGGGATTAAGTCACCCTCACGCCTCTTCCCTCTTCTCAGACCACCATCCGGGCTGGGGTCAGGGCAGCCCCCACTCGCCCCTCACGCTCCGTAAATCGGCCTCAGTTTCCCTGTTTGACCACGCGTCTGCTTCCTGCCAGAGCGCACGCGGGACAGCGCACGTGCTGGGGAGGAGGCGGGAGCGACCACAGCACTGCGACAAGATGCGCGGCCAGAGAACTGCACGGGTGGGGGTCGCAGCGGCTAGGACGCCTGCAGGCGGGGAGGGGGACGGGCCGGCCGGCGGGTGAGGCGGGGCGCGTGCACACGGCACTCCGTGGGCGGCCTCTGGCAAGGCGAGCGACGTGGAGGTGAGGGGTCCCCGGCCCGTCTTTCTCTGCTGACCCACCCTGGCTCCATGCATACCGGGGATGTTCCGGAATGTTCTCCCCGTGCTGCTCTGTTGGAAACTGAAATGCGAGGCAGGACCCGCATGCCCCAGGAGGAGGATGACAAGGAAGCCGAGGTGAGGTCCGCTGGCAGAGGAGGGTGGCAGGCAGCAGGGAAGGCGTGAAGGCCGCAGCCACGGGCGTCCACATGGCCAGGTGACCCAGCAAGCAGAGATGCAGAGACACGGTTGGTGTGGGGCCTTTTGAGCCAACAGCAAAGCTCCCAAGGCAGCGAGACACGGTGTTTGTGGACACGCACGCGTGTGGTGAGGGCACGGAGCCCACAGGATGAGAGACGGTGACGCCAGCAGGGCTGGGGGGGGGGGGGGGGACGGGGAAGGGACAGGTGCCGTCTCGAAGGCTCTGTCTCCTCCCAAAGAGGGATGGTTTGGAACAGATGGCAAAATGTTAACATCTGTTCAATCTGGGTGGTGGGTACCGGGGTGTTTTTCACGTGAATTCTCGAGCACTTGGAATATTTCATAATCGGAAGCATTTTAGAGGCTTGGCGGGGAGGGCAGAGGGATGGGGCCCGCTGGACAGCCCCCCTGGGGCGTCACTGTGATGTACCCGGCAGGGCTGGGTGTGGGGACGCCCTGCACACCCCTGTAGGCTGCATGGCGGCGGGGGAGCCGGCTTTCTGATCCTGGCTCTGTCCCCAGTCCCGGGCACCCTGGGCAGGGCCCTTGGCTCTGAGCCTCAGTGTCTGTGTCTGTAGGTGGGGGCCAGCCTGCGAGAGCACCTGGGGCCGTGTCTGTGGAGCGCCGGGCACACGGCCTGCCGCTCAGGGTGCACAACGTTGCCGCCCGCATGAGACACGCGTGCAATTTCCCACACAAGCCGTGTTACCTCCCTAGAAAGGGCAAAACGAACCAGAAAGACGTCCGAAAGACGTCCGATCATCATCCCTGTCGCCTGTCTGGCTGGCGCGGGTCACGGAGCTGGCATCGCGCGGCTGGTGGGGAGGCCAGCGGGCTCGGTCCCCGCGGAGGGAGTGGCCGCCGCGTGCCCTCGCCCCGACCCCGCACCACCCTTTTCCCGAGGTCACAGGGAGGAGGACAGCTGGAGCTGTCCCAGCCACGGTCACAGTAACCACGGGTCCGCGATGCCATCCGTCCTCCCGACGCTGGGGGTGAAGGTTCATTCACCTGCTGTCCACTCTCAGGGCAGGTCAGAGACGCAGTCACCGGGGTGGGAGGCCCCGAGAACACACGACGTCACCGCTGGGGGTCTCCTGCCCCAGACGCGCAGTGAGCAGTCGTGACCGCCAGAGGACAAGCCCGAGCAGGAGCGGTCGTGGGGACTGCACCCCTTGCTCCTTCAAATGTCAGGCAGGAAGGACAGAGGCGCCCGAGGGCCGTGCCGGTGACTGGGGCCTCGGGGCCGTGACCGCGGGCGGCGGCTGACGTTTGTGGGGACCGCACGCGCAAGTGATGGCTGCACGAGAATGGAAACGTCTGGTTCTAAGAAACGCACGCGGGAGGGATCGGGGGGTGAGGAGGCCTCGACCCAACAGCGCCCTGTGGCTCAGAAGGGTCCCGTGCGTGGACGGCGAGACACTAACCGTGAGGGGCGGGCTCGCTCGCGGGGCTTCTTGGCGTTATTCTTGCCCAGAATTATATCAAAGACAAATCCTGAATGAGTAACATAAAAGTTATCAAAGAAAGAACAGATAATGATAGAAATGGGAGCCTCGCAGGGCTGGGGTGGGGGGTCAAAAGGCAGACCTGGGTGCCGGTACATCTGTCTGTTTGTCCTGCGGCCGTCGGTGGCCACGGGACCACAGGGGCTGAGAGCAGGGGCCACTATCCCCTCACACCCCCGTTGGTGGAGGTCCCACCGCCAGCTGTCCCCACAATGGGGTTTGCCCGGCGGGCAGCCGGGGTGGGAAGGGCCGGCGGGCGGGGGGCTTTGGGGTGTGGAAGGCAGGCCCTTTGTGGCCACAGCCCAGGGTCCAAGTTGTTTAAAAGCAATTCCAAGATGTGCTGATTTTCTGAGCCTGGTGAAAGTCACATGAGATGCCGGGGAGTGACTCTGGGGGGGCGTCGTCCTGATGGGGAGCGGCTTGGGGTCCCACACACACCCTCTGGCCCTCCCACCCCCTCGGGCTCCAGCCTTGACGGGGTTGGGGGGGGGGGCTGCCCAGCCGGCTGCAGAAAAGGCACTCTGCTTCTTTGAAAGGAAGAGGTCTGTTTCTCGAGGGGCTCAAAAAACAAAAAAACTCCACATATAAAAGCAAATGTTTGCAAAAGAATCACCATTGCCTGTTGGTTTCTCTGAGCGTCGGGAGACCAGCTTCCAGGCAAAATAATGGTCCCCAGACAGGACAAAGCTTGTAGCCGGTGAGCGCGGTGAATAGCGGGGGAGACGGGGCTTCAGCCCAAGGCCAGCAGGTGCAGCCCAGCCCCGAAAACCCACGCCTCCCCGAGAACCCCAAGTGCGGTCCGGACAGGCCCCAGGGGGGGCCCGGCTGCCTTGCCAGGGGGCCGCCCGCCCTGCTGCCTCTTTCGTCTGCGGCCTCCGGTGTGAAGTTCCCGGTGACAGACCTGCCCGCCAGGCACGAAAGCAACCAGGAGGTAATTAAATGCCAAGTCCGAGAAAAGCCTCCGCCGGCCTCGGCACCTCTGGGCGCGTCTCCGTTCCTGGTGGCGGCCGCCGGGTTGACCAGGAGGCTTGTCAGGATTTCAGAGGAACCCGGTGTGACGGGGCGGGGAAGGGACAGCCGGGACTGACACCCGGGTAATCACCAGAAATGAGACCGTCTGCACGCGTCTCTGCGCCTCTGTGCCCGCGACACCAGCTATTGTTACGCGGGGCTGCGTCATGCGGTTGACCCGCCAGGTCCCGGCTGAGAGCGGATGCCTCCGGGGCCCCTGCCCTGAGCCCCCGGCTGTGGCCGCCCCTCTGCAGAGGCCAGGAATCTCGAAGTCTCCTTCCAGCCTGTGAACCGGCTGCCCTCGGAGGCCCATGTATCATAGCACACCCGATCTTCTCACGTGGCTCAGCGAACCCAGCCCGTTGTGCTCCTGACTGTTCCCCTCACCCTCCTCCCTCCCTGGGGGACCAGATTCGTTCCCCGTATGACCCGAGAGAGAGAGAGACAGAGACAGAGAGAGAGAGCTGGAGCTTAGACACCCTCACCTGGGGTGCGCGGGGCTCCCCACCGCCCACACTGTGGCCAGGCGTCGGGAGACCGCTGACCCCTGGCTACTTCCCCAGAGTGCCTCCCACCAGGCAGCCGGGTCCCTGCTTCCTGCTCATCTCCTGGGGCTGCGGGAGCTCTGACCCCACACCTGGGTGGGGAAAGGGATGCCTGTCCTCCTAAGACAGGTCCTGGGCTCAGGGATGGGGCCCGAGGGCATTTATTGGGGACTGCGTGGCTGGTGGTGGCGGGGAGGGACAGAACAGCCCCTTGGCCGCTCTCTGCCTCTCACGGGCTCAGCCGGAAGAAGCCAGCTGGGTGCCCGGCGACTGAAAGCACATTCCTTTCTTGCCTCCCAAAGGGACACTGGCTTCTGGATTTTAGTTTTTAGCTGCCAGCTCAGGTGGAGAGAAGCTTGTCTGGGTCTCTTGCCTTCAGGCAGAGCCTCCCCTCTGACAGCCTACTGCCTGCTACTGAGGCTGGGCCCCGGGCTAGCCCTTCCCTGTCCCTATGTCCCTTCTCCCTAGAGAGACGGACCTCTCTCTGCTCCTACTAGACCTCTGGCTGGTGGGTGAGAGCTACCCTGTAGACAGAGGCTGGGACGTGCCCCCCGACCCCTGGGGGGGGAGCCCAGGTCAGGGGTCTGCCCACGGGACAGGGGGTGCAGGTTCCAGGCCTGCGGCCTTGCCTCCCCCACCCCACCCGCCCTACGGGGCCTCCCCCACGTCTGGAGGCCCAGCCCCAGTGCCCTCCAGGGTCTGGCCCCGCCTGTGTGTTCCAGTCATAGGTCCTGCCGTTGGGGTGGAGGCCTGGGGTCTCCCTGGGATGGCCCTGCAGACTAGTCGGTCCTGGATGAACAGGAGGGAAGCACATACCCTTTATTTATGTGAGGCCAGCCAGGCAGCGAGAAGAGAAGCAAAGCCCAGAGTCCGGGCCTGGTGGAGAAGAGAAGAGGGCCCCGGGGAGCCTGATGAAGCAGGGAGGAGGGAGGGCGTCCCCCAGACCCTTGGGCGTTTCCTGTTGGAGCCCTGGAGGCAGCGTGGGTGTGCGTGTACCTGGAGGTCTCCGACTGAAGGTGAAGGTCCCGTCTCTGGCGGGCGCGGCAGCCAAAATCCAAGGGGACCTGTCTGGGGCTCCGCCTCGGAGCCCTGAGCTCCCCGGGGCTCTGAGTGTGGCTTCTGCCCCCCGCCTGCGGGCCCCTAAGGCGCGATCTACCCCTGCGGGCAGGTGACGGGCGGGAGCGCACCTTCCCCGGGCGCTGGCCCGGAGGATGCCCTCTGGGGCCTCGGGAGGAACCCAGGATTCGAGACTGAGCTACCCCGTCCGTCTCCTGCTGCATAGATTCCGGGTCGTCGATGCCCGGGGTGGGGGTGGCAGGACTGGGCTCTTCCCTCAACAAGCTTCTTCTCCCGCCCCATCTGTCAGACCACACTGGACAAGGAGTCACCGTGGCCTCCGAAGGAACACAATCAATCTTCGATGGAGTGTCCACCCCAGACCTCAAATATCCAGGAGTTTAGTTCCGGATTCAATACGGCCACAAGGTTTCAATGAGGCCATTCGTTCAAAACCAGTCATGTCTGATCCCTCGGAGAGCACGGTGCATTTGTCTGCATCTAAGGGAGGCAAACAGGCCAGGTGGAGACACCGTGGCCGCCTTCCGCGTCTGGGACTGGTCTCTGGATGTGCTCCCCAAAGTCTAGGGGGGCTGGGGTCCCGCGTGGTGGAGGTGGAGGGGAGGACCCTTGCAGGTCGCCAGCTCATTCCACCCATGTTACAGATGGGAAAGCCGGGCCCAGGAAGGCCCAGCTCACACAGCCCGTGAGGGCGGGATCCAGCTCTGGGCAAACTGGACGGTGGGTGTTGGTTGTAAGCCACGGAACAAGGGTGGGGGAAGGAGGGACGGGCACTGATGGATTCCCCAGTGCTCAGTGGCTGTTTACTGGACGCAATGACATGCCCAGCGAGCGGGGAGCGGCCTGACAGATCCGGAGTGGAGGAAGTCCGGGGCTCGCGGGTCACCGGTCACCCCCCCCCCCCCGCCGCCCCCCCTGTGCTTGGAAGCTTCCGGCACGGCCGCGGGCAGGCCAGCCAGACCGCGTGTGTCCCGCCACCGAGCCGGGTGCGGCCACGGACTGACAGGTGGGCAGGTGATGCCTTGGCCTCTCTGGCCCTGCCAGCCTCCCCGCCGTTCCCCAGGGCGTGACACCGCCCACGCTTGGCTCCCGTTCCTGCTGGAGCACTTTTGTTTCTTTCCAGTTTGGGGCCGTGATGGGCGAAGCTGGGTTGAGCGCTCACGGACCGACCGTGGTGTGGACGCACGCTCATCCGTCCTCCGTAAGTCCCCTCGGAGCGGAACTGCTGGGTCCGGTGGTAACTCTGCGCATAACTTGATTAGAAACCGCCAACGGTTTCCCAGAGTGCTCGCAGCGAACAAGAGAGTTCCGGCATCTTCCCTTGCGTGTGTGGTGCGGTCAGTCGTTCCGCGGGTGTGCCCCGGCGTCTCCGCGTGCTCCCCGCTCAGCAGGGGGAGCTGACGATGAGGGTGGGCAGGCGGGGCGTGGGGACCTGGCTGTGACAGGCGCTCAGCCACCTGCTCTGTGTGCCGTCCGTCTGCCTGGTTCCAGCCCAGGTGCTCCTCAGGCTTCCGTCTCACCGCTCTGGGCGCGTGGGGCATCGTGTCTGACGGGGGGGGGGGGGCGCCTGCGGCTGCGGAGGGGCATCCTGGGACCCGGAGGGGCCCCCGGCTCTGGACGCAGGGCACCCACTGGGAGGCCGACCGATTTCTGCATCCAAGCCCTGGCCTGAACGAGCCCCTGGGTGGGTGAAGGTGAGGGCCTCTGGGGCCTTGTTTTGTCCTTCCTTAAAATGGGAATACCTCTGGAGGGTGGAGATGTCAATGAGGTTGCTGTTCCCCTGGGGAGGTCGTCCTGTTGACAGAATGGTGGCTCTTCCGCAGGGAACCCTTTCGGCCAGCGCTACCCAGGGGTGGTCTGTGAGCCAGCCGCGAAGTGCTAAGCGTTTAGGCCAGAAAGCCACAGAAACCGAGAATGTCTTAGAGCCACTTGACGGGATAATTTTGTCTGTTGAATCTAAGAACAGAACATTGGGGCTTATGATTTGTGGGTTTTTAAAAAAATGTTTCTGTATTTTTGAGAGAGAAAGAGAGAGAGAGAGCGTGAGCAGGGGAAGGGCAGAGAGAGGGGGACCGAGGACCCAAAGCGGGCTTTGTGTTGCCAGCACAGAGCCCGACGCGGGGCTCGAACCCGCAAACCGCGAGATCACGACCTGAGCCGAAGTCGGACGCTCAACCGACGGAGCCACCCAGGCGCCCCAATTTGTGAGTTTTTGTTAATGAGTGTTTGGGGGGCTTCATTTTTCTGGGATTGGTCTGTGCTGATCAGAAAAAAACTACTCCTAGTCTTTGCCACGGTGGGTTTGGGAAATACAGATGAAAACTGTGAATAATAAACTTTTCTCTTTACAAAAAGCAGCATGGGGGCGCCTGGGTCGCTCCGTCGGTTACGCATCCGGCTTCGGCTCGTGTCACGATCCCGCCGTTCGTGGGTTCGAGCCCCGCGTCGGGCTCTGTGCTGACGGCTCGGAGCCTGGAGCCCGCTTCGGGTTCTGCATCTCCCTCTCTCTCTGCCCCTCCCCTGCTCATACTCTGTCTCTCTCTCTCTTTCTGTCAAAAAGAAATAAACATTAAAAGAAATTTTTTTTCGAAAGCATCATGGCAGCGACTGTCGCCGAGCGCAGCGTGGGCCCCAGCGGGCGTTGGCGGGGGTCCACCTGCCTTCTCGACAGACGTTGGGTGGGTCCGTGTCAAGGGCCTGCCAAGGTGACGTCGAAGGAGCGACCGCGGGGACGCCCAGCGCCCACCCTCTGGGGTCCTGCAGACCCGGGACGTGGGCCCCCCCAAAACACAGCGGCTCCTTCACACGGTGGGTCCCCGGGTAGCCGTCGGAAGCGTTGTCGGCACAAGATCGCAGAGGAGGAGGTGTTCCTCCTTCCGTGCGTTTGTGCGATGAGTGTTTACTGATAACGTGCGAGGTGCCTGGCAGGTGCCTGGGAGACGGACGTGTTTACTGGAGATGGCAGCCTCCGGGCGCCCAGTGGCCCTAAGGTGTGCAGGGAGACATGGGTGCCCCGGGCACTGCCAGGCCCTTGTGCGGGGGGGGGGGGGGGGGGGGGAGCAGGGGGCGGGCTTTGTGTCTTCCCTCGGCTTCCCGGGGCGTCCCACGATGTTCCGTGATGAATGTATGTGGCTCACGAAATTAGATTTGGAAATAAATGCGATTTCAGAAGGCTCCATTTGCATATAAACAAGGGTGTGCGGCAGGAGGCCCCTCGTAAGTCATCGGGTCCTGTCTCCAGGCCTCTCCCTGCCGACCCTGCAATGGGTTCCCGGCACGCATGCCCGGCTCCCCCAGCCCCCGCTCCCCAAGGCCCCAGGACATTGTTCCATCTGTCTGAGTGTCAGCCTGTGCCCCCGACCCTCCTGGGGAGCAGAGCCCTCCCCTGGCTCTCTGGACCCCCACCCGGGCCCCCCGCCCTTCAGCCCGCTGGCTGTCATGGGCCGAGGCCAGGAGAGCCGAGGTCCTCCTGGGGGTCAGCTGCAGGTTTCCTGGCCTCTGCTCCCATCCTAGCCCTGGAACACCGGTCCCCACCTGGTGAGCGGGGACAGCTCACCTTCCCGGAGGGGCAGGGGGCTCTGGCTGGGACGGGCTTACCTTCCACTGCGTCCTCCTAAAGATGCCCTGAGGACCGTCCCCGCGTAGTCCCAGTCACCCGGCTCTGGCCAGGCCGCACATCACTGGGGTCCTCACGGAAGGGACTTTGTGCTGCTGGCTTTTCCACCGGCTCCTTCTTCCTGTAGCTGAGCCGTTCTGCAGAATTCAGCTTGGACGCCACCTCCCCCAGGAAGCCTCCCTGGCATCTTCCCTGGGGCTGCCCGGCCGGCCCGCCGCTCTCAGGGTTCAGGACTTGCTTCCCCACCTGTCCCGCGGGAGATTCTTGGTTCCCCCCACCGGTGGCAGTTCCACGGGGCCCCGTGTGTCTCAGCCTCACTCTGGGCACGTGAGCGACGGGCACAGGGCGTCAGGTCTGCCCGCAGCCTCGGAGGAGTCGGTTTCCCAGGAAGCGCGCCCGCAGGGAAGCGTCTGTGCCTCTCCTTGCCGCTCTGCCTGTCCCAGTGCCAAACATCTGACGTGCCCTTTTGGCCACAGAACAGTCAAAGCCAGGCTCGGGGCGCTGGGTCCTCAAGGGCCGTGAACAAATCCTAAATGGCTTGTGTCCGTAAAGCACCCCCTTTGCTCCCGCTTGACCCCACACACGCGCGTGTCAGGGCAGGGGAAGGGGGCGTAGTGCCTGGGGGCTCTCCGAGCCTCCCTCCCCTGTCTCCTCGCCTCTAAAACTCGGCCAGATGCTGTTTCCATGGCAACCCTCTCTCCTCCCGAGGCAGCGATGCTGGAAAAGCCAGTTTTCAGCTTAATCTTCCTGGAAGTCTGGCACCAGGGTGCTGTTTCGGAGGAAGTGGGGGCCGGGCCCGGGCCTGCCCGCCGCCTTGCTTCTGAGGTTTGGGGAAGCTGCCGCTGCTGCCGTTGCTATCTTGCTTCGTGCGGTGAGCGGCCATCGCCGAGTGGCCCCGGGGGATCGGCCCGACCCCTCTGACCCTAGGCTTCAGACGTGCGCACGGTTCTGTTCGTGCCCGAGTCCCGCCGCGGAGGTCTCCCGGAGAGGACCGGGCCCGGCCAGCTTTGACCGGAGACAGATGACCCTCGGGTGGGTGGGTCTGGCGATCCCCCTGCCTTCAGCTGTGTGACCTCAGGGAAGTCACTCGACCTCTCTGAGCCCTGGCTCCTGAGCCCTTCCTGTAGTGTAAGGGAAGTAACGAGGATCGGTCCCGGATAGTCGTGGGCAGAGCGAGCTCTCAGGAGTCCCGAGCTGCCGCCACTGGCCCCGACACCTTCCTTGTCACCTTCCAGGGGACACGTTGCCTCCCACCCTGGCAGCCGTCCCCCCACCCCCCGCAGGTGGCGAACCTGAGGCTCAGAGAGGTCGAGGCGCTTGCTCAACGGCGCGCAGCTAGTCTCGGCGAGCAGACGTGCTGGCCCGAGCCTGTCTGAATTCGGGGTTCGTGTGGTCTGAGCACACGCCGGGCCGGGAGTAAGCCGCGTCTTGCTGGCTGCTGTCCATCCCGGGTCCTCAAGAGGGGTTTTGGTATTTGTCTCCGAGGTGGTAGTTTGCTCTGTGGGCCGTCGGCTTAGGTTAGCGGGGGAGGTGCAAAGAGCCCACGGCGTTGGCAACTTCTCGGCTCTGGAAACATCAGCCTCCCGGCGAAGACGGTGACGCGCGGTCAGACGGCGCCCTCCCAATGTGTAGCCCCGGCGTGGCCACCGCCACAGTTCAGACGAGGGACAGAAAGTGGCACTTGTCCCCGCAGGAGGCAATATCCCGGGGCAGTGCGCGCGGAGACTGCCCTGAGCGGCTTGCCCCTCACTACTGTGGGGCCCCCGCCCCCCGCCCGCGGGACAGCTCTGGCCCGGAGGAAGCAGCAGACGCCGGTCGCGCTGGCTTTGTCCGCTTGCTGTCTGTACCGACGGGGGCTCCTGGGCACCTGTACTGGGGCTTCTTGTCGCTCACAAGCTGTCCTTTGCCTCACCTCCCCGACTCTCTGAGCCTGAGCCTCCTTGTGGGAAGAATGGGCCCGAGGGTGGCTGTGACCTTGAGCACCGTCGTCAGGGTCGTAACGGATGGTCCCCTGGGCGCTCCCTGTACCCCTCCTTCAAGGACACACGCGTGGAATACGGAGGCCGCGGCGCTGCCTGTGCTGGGCGGTGGTCTTTTGAAGACGTCCTCCCTGCTGGCTGCTTCATGCCCCCGTGAGTGGACGAGGCCCCATTTTTCACACGTGCTCCAGACTCCTGGCGGCTTTCCAGTGAGTCTTGCGGCGTCCACGAGTGTCCTTTGTCGGGCCGGTAACTGGTGTGTTATGCAAAAGTCGGGTTGGTTCTAATGATTTTGGCTGACCTTGAAATGTGGGTCAGCTGCCCTTGGTGATGTGGTGGGCCCACTGCGTTTCTGGAGACCGGTGTCCAAAGCCAGCTGGTGCATTAATTGGATTTTACAGGAAAAAAGAAAAGGAGGGAAGGAGGGAGGGAGGGAAGGAGGGAGGGTGGGAAGGAGAGAGGATGGAAAGGAGGGAAGGAAGGAGGGAGGGTGGAAAGGAGGGAAGGAAGGAGGGAAGGAAGGAGAGAGGATGGAAAGGAGGGA
>NC_064807.1:88404490-88430110 GCF_023721935.1 Panthera uncia
GGAGGAGGGAGGGAAGGAGGGAGGGAGGGAAGGAGGGAGGGTGGAAAGGAGGGAAGAAAGGAGGGAGGGAAGGAGAGAGGATGGAAAGGAATCGAGCAGGACAGGGGACCTGTGTGGCAGAGGGTCAGGGGTTGCTGTCACGCCTGCCACCATCCCCCACCTTCTGGGCCTGAGCGGGAGGCCACCCTGGGGCTGCGGCCGCTTAGCCCCCGGCTGTTTGTCTTACTGGGGATCGGATCCTGCCAGCACCCAACTCTGCCTGCGACGGCCGCTCTGCTTGGGCCCGGCTCCTTAGCGCGTTCACAGGGGTAGGGGCCCCACCCTGCTGACATCTGGGGTCCGGCCACGGGTTGGGGGTGGGGGGGGGGTGTCAAGGCAGATGTGTTTGGGTGCCCAAGGGGGTCGTGTCTGGCTCCCAGACCCCGTTTTCCTGCCATGAGGGGCAGATCCTCTCCTGGCTGAGGCCTCTGCCCCGACGCGGCCTCCAGGCTGCGATGCTAATTCCTGGACCATCTGCCTGTAACCTCCCACAAAGGTCTGCTTCTGGTGTTTCTCTGGCCTCTGTTTCCCCAGCTGTCATTTCAAGGAAAGTGTGCTCTCTGCAGCAGGCAGGTGGGAGAGATCTGCCGCCTTGAGGGGAGGGGCCAGGAGCCAAGGAGGCGGGAGCTTCTAGAACAGGGAGGGGCAAAGGAGGGGATTCTCCTGCCGCCTCCGAGGGAGCCTGGCCGTGCCCACACCTGGAGTTCAGCCCAGCGAGACCCATTTCAGAGCCACAGGTAGTTAAGGTGTGTGGTGATGAGTGCCGTGTCTGCGGCTGCGTGTTGTGGCCGCAGCAAAGCCGGCCAAGGAGGGGGAGGAAAAGCCGGACCACGAGCTGAAGGGCAGGCCAGAGGCGCCCTGGACTTAGCCGCAGGGTGCGGGGCAGTCACGGATGTGTCCGAACAGCCTGTGACCGGGTACAAGTCGAGGTGCAAAGGGGCAAGGACAGCAAGGGGGCAGGAAGGGAGCAAGGGGGCGATAGGGCCCCAGCCCCATCCCCGGAGAGAGGCTGGTGCAGGGAGCAGGGTTCACGGCCGGCTGCAGAGAAGGCCTGGCACTTGTTTATGGGATTTTACGGCTGAGCTGGGAGGTTGAACTCGGGTGGTGAGGGGTCGCCCCTGAAGGTGATGCTGCAGGGCTGTGGCGAGATGGGGTGGGGGGAGCGGTCAGGGGTCTGTTTGTCCCTGTTGGCTGGGGAGGGGTACCGATCGGGTCTGGGGGCGCTGGTGTCCAGGAGGAGCACGAGGGGCTGTGAACCTTCGCAAACAGATGCACCGCCCCCCAGCCCCCCGAGAGCCTGCCGGAGCCCCGCCAGTCCTGGTCGTCCCCTCTGCCCTGGGCCGTCGAAGGAAGACAACGCAAGGAGGGAAGAGGGGTACTTTGTTTTGCCTCTTCTGCGTACGGGCCCCCGATGGGCATTCCCCGAGGACTGTGATCCTTCATCCTCAGGACGACTGGGGAGGATGAACCTTGTCACCGTCCCCACTTTGCAGGCGAGGAAACCAGACCTTAGAGGAAGATGTCATCGGCCAAGACCAGACGTCGGCTGCCCCGTCCACACCCCCCAGATGCTGCCCCCCGAAGGCAAGAACGCGAGGGAGACAGAGTGTCCGGACAGAGGAAAAAGAGCCGGGAATGTTCTTCACTAGCATTCGCTGCGCGCATGGCACCTGCCAGCACCTACTGGGCACGGGGCTCCGGAGACCCTGTCTCTAGAGGTTCCCCAAAGAGGGGAGATTCTACAGACGGGGGTCTCTTCCCAGGGAGGCCCACATGCCTGTGTGTATTTACACGGACCGGCCCCTTTCGGTCACGCCAGGGTGGATCGTAGGAACCGGGTCCCCACTGCGACCCTCCGCGGGAGTCCCGCCCAGGCAGCTTGGGCACAGAGAGGAATCCACCACGAGCTCCATCTGGACAGCGGCCCTGCCGTCCGTTCCCACCACCCCTCTCCCTCCCCGGACGCTGGCCGGGCTGCCTGGTGTCTGTCTTCTCTCTGTGGCTCAGGTTCAAGGTTCCCACCGTAGCCGTGTGCCACGCACGTCTGTGAATGAACAACCGAAGGAACGAACAAATGCTTGCGATGCAAAGTCTGGCTCCGTTGTCCCCTCCGCCCCCACCTATCTGGCTATGTCTGGGCCTCAGTTTCCCTCCTGTGAAATAAGGGGTTTGGTGACCTCTGCGTTCCTCCCTGCGGGGCCATTCTACGACTGCCCAAACACGGCAAAATTCAAGGGGTTCCGGACGGTTTTGGTGTATGCTTTAGGCGGGCTGCTCAACCTCTCTGTGCCTCAGTTTCCCCCTCTGTAAAACTGAGTCCTTCACGCTCTGTCCTCACGACCTGGGCTCTGAGAAGACCAAGCCAGGCGCCGCTCCCTGGCACCTGGCGTCGCTAAAAACCCCACGGCTGGCACTTACGGCCGTTGTGACGAGCGACCTGGGGCTCAGACGATTCCCCACCAGATGGCTCCTGTCACGGCCAGATGGACCTTCGGATGGCCTCCTTCTCTGCAGCCCCGCTGGCCCCAAGCTCCCCGAGAGCAACCCACTCCCCTGTCATCTCTTTAAATATTTACGCGGGCGTGATGCAAGGCCGGGCGCTGATGGCCAGGCGCTGACGGCCTGGTCTGGCACTCAGGCCCCGGTGGCAGCCTTTCAAGCTTCATTTTGATATTTTGTTGGAAGAAAATTGACCCAGAGAGAAAGCAGAAGCTTTTAAGGCATTACGATGCCAAGAGCTTAAACAGACCCGGCAGGAACTTCACTTAAGAGGAAAAGGGGCCAGCTCTGCGAGCCTTCCCCTGGGCCTGTACCCCCTGGGCCTCTGCAGCCGGGTGGGGGGAGACGGGGACAGCAGGCCCGTGATTTCATGACAAATGAGGGCCGTCTCGGGTGGACGAAGCCCTGGACTGGAGGGAGGCTCCACGCCCCGGGTCGTCAGCGGGGGCTGCCGACGGCTTGAGATTTCCTGCTGCGGCCTGGGCTGGGGAGGTGAGGTAGGGGTGTTCTGAGGTGACTCTGCTCTGCGGGGCCAGGAGAGCTGGGGCTGGGCTCTCTGGGGGCAGGGCCCGGCTCAGAGGACAGTCCCCTGCCCACCTGTCCTCCACAAAAGGAGACAGGAGACCAGAGACAGCTTTTGGCCCGGGGTCAGGTGCCTGGACACACCTTGGCCCGTTGCTTATAAATATGATAAATGACATCATCCCCCTGCAACTCGGTTTCCTTATCTGTAGACGAGGCGATCAATGTCCGTCCGGCCGGCCCCCCTGCAGGGTGAGGGGGTCCGGGACAGTTCAGAGCTTAAGGCTGGTGGACGTGACGCTGCGTCCTGGGTCTGCTTCCTCTCGTGGCCCCGGGGACCCGAGCGTCACTTGTCCCATGGGTACGGAGCAGGGTGGGGTTGCTTACGGGGTCACCTTGTAACATCACCGAGATCCGGGGACATACCTCATGTGAAGCCACGCGGCCCTCGCGTGAAGACGACCCTCCAGTATGGGGACGCCCTCCTGCCCATGACTGGCGCTCCACAGCAGGCACCAGCAAGTGGTGGGAGTGCCCGCAACGCTCTCCGAGCCCGCTGGGGCCAGAGCCAGAGACCGAGGCCCTTCCCCAGCAAGGACACGGCTGCTGATTGAGGATTCTGTGAGTAGGCTTCGGGTCAGGGCCGACCTTTGCTTAGCAGATGCTTTTCCAAGACATCGCAAAGCCATTACGCCAACGAGTTTTCCAGGGTGATAGCAAAAATAGCTTACGGAGCAAACATCTCTAGAAGCACTTACTAATGTCCAATCGAACCGCAGATTACTTGACTGCTAACTTCGATAAATTCTTGTCTGTTCATTAAGAAAGTTCTGGAGCTACACGGAGCCCTCTGCAACCCACGCAGGGGACAGGGGACACATCACCAGGCTGGGCCACAAAGCCAGGTGCACTGGCCGTGTGGCAGAGCAGTGTTTCCATTAGGTGTCCTCCCTTCTAGAAGAGTCTGGGCATCACAGAGTCCCTGCCGGTCCCTTCATCCTGAGCCGGTGCCCCCGGGGAGAACGCTGCCGGTCCCTTCATCCTGAGCCGGTGCCCCCGGGGACGACGCCGAGGAGACGTCCGGCCAGGCCCACGGCGGCCCTGAGAGGGGACCCCTGCTCCGGCTCTACACTCGCGATGCCCCTGCTTCTGCCTGTTATTAATGAGATAGTCGGTTTGGCCTGGAAGCAGATTGTACAGCTAACTAATGTGTCTGTAGCTGAGAATTATTTATTGCCTGTGATGGCTCTGCCCGGGTTTTCAATACATAATTCATATTTTGGAGAATTCTTTTTTTCCTGAGCTCAGAGCTGGGAGGAACACGAAGCCTAGAGTCAAGGCCACGTGTGAGTGTCCCCAGCGCGGGGAGAACGAGGCCTCGGCTGGGGATGCGGGCCGTCTACTGCCAGACGGGATGGGGTGCTGGCCGGGGAGCCCAGAGGACCCGGGGGAGCCTTCTGGAGCTTCATGCCCCAGCCTCGGTCTCTTAGAAGAGAGACTCGGGTCCCCAGGAGTAAGCTTCCTCCTCCTCCTCCTCCAATTCAGAGGCTGCTCTCGAGGCGGCCCTCCGTGAGCAGACAAGCCAGGCCTGGACGGCGGGGTGGTTCTCAACAGAGGGCAGGAGAGCGGGGGTGAGATTCGGAGATCGCCACCAGCGCTCGGAGAGGAAGTCAGCACGGGTCATGACCTCTGATTATTGGAGATGTCCCCCGCTCTGGACTAGCTCTGCCCGGGGCCAGCTTTCTGCTGGAAGGCTGGGCCTTACGGACCCTGGCGTGTCTCCTAATCCCTTGATTCTAAAGCGATCACTGTGGCCAAAATGCCCCGGAGAGCAAACGTAATAAGAAAGGAGGCTTTGAACAAAATTGCTACCAAGAGATCAAGCGAACTCAGTTTGGGAGGTTTTCTAGTGGCGGGCGGCAGGCGGCTTACCTCCGATGATGAAAGCGGCCGGGGCCCCAGCCAGCACCTCGGGTCTGGGCCGTAAATCCCGGCTTCTGTCGTTTGCATTCATTCTTGTAAAACCTCAGCCTCAGAAGGACAGCGGGAACCACAATAGCTCGGCGAGGATGTGAGCAATGATATTAGGGATGAAAAGGATACAGTCCCGGTCTGTGAGGGACCGGGGAGGGCAGGGAACAGAATGCCTGGAATACAAAAGCGTCAGCGGAGCTCGGGGCCAGACGCAGACGTGTGATGGGAGAGACCACATCCAATTGCACCGAGACATCTTAATCCGAGCTCATTTCTCTCCTGCAGACTAGAGGTAGGTGGTGATGGGGCCGCAGGAAATGGGAATAGCTCTTTAAGGAGGGCGTGTGTGTGCCCGTGCCGTGCGGGCATTTGTGTGCGTGTGCGCACAGGTCTGTGTCCTATCTGTGCGAGCACGTGTGTGTCCTATCTGTGCGAGCACGTGTGCACTGTATGTGTGCCTGTGCGCACAGGGGTGGGTGTGGTGCATTTGCACGCGTGGCCGTGCGTGCACGCCCGTGTGCGTAGGAGCGCACGCGCGTGGCTTGCATGTGGTCGATGGTGAGATATCGAAGACGTCCGTGCATCGCAGGGATCCGTCCTGGGGCCCGGTCCCGCGGGAGCACCAAGAGGGTGTCACAACCCACCAGGCACCTAAACTGTCAGCCAGGTTGGCCAGGGGCCTCCGGTGATAGGCGGACTCTGGCTTCCTCGGGAAATGCAGCCAGGAGGGTACTTCCCAGGGGAGGTGTGCCCGGCGTTCTACGCCCCGTCCCAGGCCAGGGGCCGCCCCCTTGTGGGCGTCCCAGCCTTGGGGAGTCACTCCGGGGCATCCAGCCCTCCCCCAGGCCGGAGCTGTCTTCCCGCCTCCGCACTGTTGACATTTGGGTTGGGAAATTCTCCGTCGTGGGGCCAGCTGTGCATCGCGGGATGTTTCGAGCATCCCCGGCTCCATGAGCGACAACGTTGGTGGCATCTCTCCCAGTGTTACGGCCACAAATGCCGCCGGCCATTGCCAAGTGCCCTCCGGTCTGGACGTTCACCTGTTCAGCTTCAGGCCTCGGGCTCTCGTGGGGTCGGTCATTAATCGGACAGGGAAACACAGACCACGGAGCGGCTCAGCTCTGTGCCCGGCTCGGCGTTGAGGCTTTGGGTACTCTGACAACCAGCAAGGCCAGGCCCTGCCTTTGGGGCTCAGGACAGGGCAGGACAAGTTTGCCCCTCCCCCTTCATTGTCTGGACGCCAATACCGTCCCCTCCTACTCCCAGAGGCCGGTGTTTGTGTCGGTCGTCCCTGTCCTTGGGGCCAGGTCAGCCAGCCCCGAGGCTGGGATCTGCGGGGTGCCTTTGCTTACTCCGAACCCCTCTCAGGGCCTCTGTAGCTTTGGACTTGGGTCCTCTGTCCCCGTGGAGGGGCTGCCCCTTTTGGGGCCAGTGATCGTGGGACCACACGGACAGCTGTCCCCAGAATCCGTCCGGTCTGGCCACCTGTCTCCTCTTAGGGAACCTGGACACCCAGCCGTTTCCCGGGGTCTCAGCCAGAGCTACCCAGGGCTCGAGTGTCGCTGTGGTTGGGCGGTCGGGGCGCCCAGGGTCTGCCTCCGCTGGGCCGACGGGAGCCTGGCTCCCCTTGGACGCCCAGAGAAATCTCCCTGACCCCACCGAGCTCTGTGGGGCGGGTACTGAGCCCCGGCGCTCATCAGGCAGCCCCCTGAGTCTGCTTTAGGGGAAGGTCAGGCGACACCGCCCAGCAAGGCGTTCACCACGAGAGACGCCGGCCCCGAGTCCTAACAATTTGCTTTAGCACTAATTCTCCCCAGAGTGTGGGCGAGCTGAGCAAAGTTAATTCAATAATAAAAAGCAAGCATTGCTTCATCCGTAAGAGACTCGGTCTCTCCAGGCTGCCGAGTCCGGGTTGGATGGAGGCTCCAGTGAAGTATTTATTTCCGGGGCGTGGTGTCTGGGTCCCTAACGTGGGGAGGAGAGGACAGCAAGGCCTTAGCTCGGACCGTTTTTACCCAGTCCTCCACCGATGCTGGGCCCTCTGAGCCTGTGCTAATCAGGTCCCAAAGATCTGACACATCTCTGGGGGGGGGGGGGGGAGATACCCCTCACGGCGTCGCTCAGGGACCAGCTCCTAACTCAGGGCTCGGACTCCCTCATCTGGCCACCCAGCTCTGAGTCCGGCTAAGAAAATTCCGAAGGGGTAATGGGAGGAATCCGGGCCGTGATCGGCCACATGCAGAAGAACCATCTTGGAATTGGCCTGCTATCACCCAAAGTCAAATCCATTTTTCCTGAATTAGGCTGAGCTGTGATTATGCCGCCTCTCCTTGGACCGCTGTCATCCCTGGGGCTCCGGCCGGCGCCTCGCCAACTGTGTCTAATTAACCATCACAATGGTCCCCGAGGACGGGTGAGCTGAGCCTGGGGGGTGGGGGGTGGGGGGCGGGAGGAAGGAGCCTATGGAAACACAGCCCTCCACCTGCGGGGGGGATGTGAATAATTCACATGCCGCCTCCGCAGGTAAGTGCGGCCTCTGGGGCTGTCAACTGTTCGGGGACATCTGAAGGCCCTAGGCTGGGACCCCTCCAGTGGGTTCCGCTGCTTCCTGTCTGCGCGTCTCTGAACAGCTGGCCTCTCTGTTATAAATGCCACCTCGCCGAGTTGGGGAGGCCACAACAGACAACACAGGGGACCGAGCTTGGAGAGCTGTAACGTGTGGGCAAAATGTCAGCTCCTCTGTTTGCTGAAGGCTGAGCCCAGCAGGGGGTGGTGGTGGGGGGGGGGCAGCGGAAGAGGCCAGAGACCGTGTCACCCTCCACTGTGAGGCTGAGGACGCGTGTGAGGCTTGTGGGACCCTGGTCACTCTGTCCGCAGAGTGGGTGGGTCCTGAGGCTCCCCAGGCCAGGCGGGCGGGAGGGCCACCGGCCGTCAGCGGGAAAGGGGGCCGCCCAAAGCCAACGCTGACTCTGTCTTCCAAGGTCACGGTCACCTTCCCACAGGAAGCCCTCACTCAGACCACACCCCTCCCCGGCCAGGTGGAGTCCGGGTTTATGAGGGGCCAGGGTCACCCTTCAGACAGTTCCGATTTTGGTAAGCTGGAGCCATCGGGATTGCACAAGGACTCCCTGTATGGTCGTCCGTGCAACAAGTGTTTATTAACTTCCAACTGTATACAAGATGCCGTGCCTGGGATAGGATAGGAATAGAGCTGGCTCAGAGAAGGAGGCTGTGCTCTGAGTGCTATGAAGCGGACAGGAGGCCAAGCACCGGGGCCCCAGGTGAAGCGCAGGGCAAGCTCAGAGAAGGAGAGAGAATTCCACCCAGGAGAGGCTTCCCGGAGGAGGCGGCCCGGATGGGGGGTGGGATTGGGAGGTGCACTAACGGGGAAAGAAGGGAGACCTGAGGCTCTCCATGTGTCCTGGGGACGCGTGGGGTGTGGGCGGTTGCAGCTCCCGAGCACAGCTGGACCTCTGCCCTGGCCGGGCGGCCCTAGGGTCCCGGCTCTGAGCAAGGGGGCGCTCTCCCCGGCCTTGTGCTTCATGTTGGGGTCTCGGCAGGAAACGCCTCCTCTCCAGGCAGGTCCCTCCTGGGGACCCTGGGATCAGGAGGTACGTACGTACGTGTGCATGGCGTGCATTTGTGCACGTGTGTGTGCAGACACCTACCTCACCGTCCTGAGTGCCTCGCCGGCAGCCCCCCAATTCAGGGGTGGGAGGCGGCCCCAGGGAGGAGCCCATCTGGTGCTGGACGAGCGTCCGCGAGCTGAACTGGGTGCTTTTCCTGCCGGCGCGAGAAGCTGAACCCCAGCCCAACGGCCTGCCGGCGACCTCCCGGCAGGTGAGGCTTGTCCGCCTGGTCACGCCACATCCCGTCCTATCTGATGGGTGCGACTTAGTCGCTTAATTATTCAGCAGGTCTGTGCACGTTTGGACGCCCTGGAGGCACCTGCTTTCGGGCGCTTTGAGGGCTTTTCCTGTTTCCCCTTGCCATGGCCAGCAAGATGGCCTGCGGCCCAGGAAAGGATTGTGCGCCCCCCGGGGTGCAGGACACACAGCAGGCCTGTCGGGGAAGGGAATGAGTTTCGGGGGGGGTGTCTGTGACAAAGGACCCCAGAGATGTTTTGGTGGCACAAAACGACAGAGATGTGCCCCCTCCCAGTGCTGGAGGGTGAAGTCCCTGGTGGAGATCTGGGCAGGGTCTGTCTGTCCTCTCCCGGCTCCTGGTGGCCCGGGGTCCCCTGGCCTTCGGCCTCCTCACTCCAGCCGTCAAGGGCAGCCTCTCGGGATCTCTGCGTGTCAAGCCCCCTCCTCTCCGCTTAGAAGGGACTATGTGCCCCCCCACCCTCGGTGCTCCGGCGGCCCGGCGAGGTGGGACAGTCGGGCTGTGGAAGGTTTGGTGGGGGGGGAACACTCGTGCACAGGGTTTTGCCTACACCCTCATTTCCATTTGTCTGCCATAAACGCGCAATCGCGCGGGACCGTATTGTGGCGCACGCTCCGATTCTAGAGAAACCGCCGGCCTGTTGTCCGGAGCGGCCACGACGTTTCCCACGCCCTCCAGCAAGGTCTGCGTGACCCGGTGGCTCCTCAGCCTCCCCCGCGTTCGTTGCGCCCATGGCTTTTATTTCAGCCACTTGGATAAGCCCGAGCCCTCCTTCTCAGCTCCGTTCCTCCGGGCCTCGGTTTCCTGGACTGTAAGTTGGCGAGATTCCTCACCCCGACTAGCTCAGAGCTTTCCCTGGAAGCCATCCAGGCCGCGAGGAGGCGGACGCTTTGCAAAAAAACCTGCCTCCACCAGGGTTCTGTCCCCAATTCCGTGCAGGCAGCGAGTTTAGCCTGGCCGTGGGAGAAGGGCTCTCAGAGGAGGTGTGACTGGAACAGGGACAGGACCGTCACGGAGAAGACAGCTCAGGACCGGGGCAGGAGTGTGCTGGGTGTGCAGAGCCTCCGGGGGGGGGGTGGCCGCCTGGCCCCGGAGGGACAGAGAGAAGCTCAGGGTGGCCAGTCCTGGAGGGAAGGAGGTGGCGGCACCAGGGTGGGAGAGGCGGTGGGGAAGCAGGGGACAGATCTGGGCTATATGTTGGAGCGGGCGGGGCTCCTGAGGCTGGGACGGGGTGCAGCGAGTGGGGGGACGGAGAGCCCCCAGCCGCGTGGATGGTGGAGCCATCTACCCGAGGAACGGAAGCCCGGAAGATGCAAGCCGTGGGGTGGGGGTTAGGAGTCCCGTGTCAGCTTCCATGAGCCGGTGCTCCCCACGCTGGTTCCCCTCCTCCCCAGGTGAAATCCCAGAGCTACTTTTGCCAGACTCCCCCGCGGCTCAGGTGTGGCCATGGGACCTGGCTTGGCCAGTCAGCAGCAGACCAAAAAGCCAGTGCAGCGGAGAGCCCAGGAGGCTCTGGGAGGCAGGTGCTGGTGACGGCGTCTTCAGCGTGTGGGGGCAGCGTTGTGGGGCTCCGGACACCGGGTCCCAGCCTGAAGAGCGGGGAGCAGTGGGAGGCTGGGGCAGTGCTGTCTCTGCTGGACCGGCCAGCGCGTGGGTGGACGTGGCTCCGGCCGTGTGTTCCTGGTGGCGGCATCCCCCCCGGATCGTCCCACCTTCCCGAATCCACCCGTGGTGCCAACACCGGCCCCCAAGGGCTGTCCCACCGCTGAGAACAGAGCCCCACATCGCTTCCCGCATAACTGTGTCCAAGAGTCCCTGGCCACCTGGCTGCGGCCCGGGTGCTGCTCGAGACTCTTGGTTCCTTCGGGGAGACCGGCTGCTCACCTCCACCGGCGGCTCTACCTGTGAGGCTGGGCAGGCCCGTCCCACGGCGGGGCTCACGGCCAGGTGTTGCCAGACGCCTCTGGGCTAGGTGCCAGCAAGGTGGGTGGCCGTTTACGGCCGGGGTGTAGCAGAGACCGGGGCGGGGACAGTCCCCGTGAAGTCCTTGAGTGAATCTAGTTCGGCTCCATCAGCAAAGCGGGGGGGGGGGGGGGGCGTCGCCCTCCTCCCAGCAATTAGGAATCAGGGAGCCCTCAGTAAACCTGCGACCAGGCAGAGGAAGCTGGGGGGAGGTTTCTGGGGGCATCTGCGGACCCGCGTTGTCCTTGCCCAGGGAAGACAGGCCTGCTGCAGAGCCCCTCCAGCACCCCCCACCCCCAGGCCGCTGCCCTGCTTCCTGGGCCTGGACCATAGGCCAGCTCCTACCCTGGGGTGTGGGGGGTCCTCCTTAACTCCCGAGGGCCCCGTCTGAAGAGCCGTGACGCTGCGGACAGCTTCTCCTTTGACCCATGGGGCCCCGGGCTCCAAATGGGAGTTTATGAAGCATATGCGGGGCGCTCAGTAAGGGCTCTCTGAGCACATGGTCCTGCGTCCCCCTCCACCAGGCAAGCTGTGTTTCAGGGCGTCTGTTAGGCTGCCGGTAGGAGGTGGGGGAAGATCCGAGCCGGCCCCTGCTGTCTGCTTGCTGCTGTGCCGCGTTGCCTGGTCGAGGAAGAGCTAGAACATTCTAGAACATTCAGCTAGCCTTTGGCTTCTCAGCTGAAAGCTTCCCCTTCCTGCCCACTTGGGACTGGATGCGGCCGGTGGGGGGAGGTGTGTGGGGGGGTGCATGGCCCTGCCTGGAAATGGGGTTGCCTCTCTCCAGCCCACCCTGCTTCCTGGAGTTGAGCTTGGAGGGTGGCTGCAGGACCCCCAAAGGCTGCAGGGTGGACTGTCTTGGAGCTCCCGGGGCCCCAAGGCTTTGTCGCACCTCCTTCTGCAGAATCGCACAGGCTTTGGGGCATGTAAGCAGAAGGGCCCACTGGGGCCCGGACTGCCCGGAAGCCCCGTCTGCCCCAGCCCGTTCCCCCCAGATCCCTATGCTAACGCCAAATCCCTAACAGATGGAATCATGAGGTGGGACCTTTGGGATGTGATCCGGGCCATGAGGGTGGGGCCCCCACAAGCGAGATCAGTGCCCTTAAAAGAATTGGCCAGAGAGCTTGCTCCCTCTTTAGCCGCCACGTGAGGTCACGAGGAGTCGGCCACCTGCAGCCCAGAGCCTGATGGTTCCGGCACCTTGGTCTCAGACCTCCGGCGTCCAGGACTCAAGAAATAATTGTCTGTCGTGGATAAGCCCTTGGTTTGTGGCACGTTGTCATAGCAGCCGGACAGAAGATGCCCCCACGGTGACCCACCTCACAAGGTTGCACACGAAACTCTCTCTCGCATCCCCTGTCCCGATGGGACCTCGCAGCAAACACGTGGGGCTTCCGCAGGGCAGCGGGGGGCCGAAGCAGCTTGCCTGGGGCACTTACAGCGCCCGTAAATCTCTCTCCTCTCCCCGCAGCCTGGACCGTGCCCCACACGTGTCCTGGGTCTCCCTGGCGCCTCTGACCTGCGGCCCCTTCCAGACGGCTGGAGACTTCTCCCCCAGGGACACCTGCGGGTGTGAACAGTCCATTTCAGGTGGGTCTGAGGCGGGGGCGCCGGGCGTCAGCAGGGAGGGTGGGGGATGGGCTTTCTTGAGGTTCAGCAAGCAACGAGGGCCAGGACCTGATAATTGCCCACTTTGCCTCTGGGACCCACAGTCCCCACGGGTCTCGGGGCAGTTCAGCCCACGGTGCTGTGCTAGGTGCCTGGACGCAGCCACTGGCAGACGCCGAGGCCACTGGTCACGCTTTGCTTCTGCGGCGGGGGGCGGAGAGAGCCGGGAGGCGTGTCGCTTCAGAAACTGCCCAGGGCAGTGCCCGGGAGCGGGGCCAGGTGAAGCAAGGGGACTGTCTCCAGCAGCACAGAGCTTCGCCTCCAGGGGCAGGGCTGTGTGGCTGACCTCACCGCTGCAGACATTCTCACGAGCGCCTGCCCTGCTGTCCCGGGCTGCCGCCTGGGGCCGCCTGGTCATTCCTACCTGCGGGCAGTCACTCTGCCTTTGTCCCCTGGCGCTGGCCCCTCTGCTCTCCCCGAAGTCCCCGTTCATGGGCCGGGGCTCGGCCGTGTCCCCTTCTCCGTCCGCAGGTCTCGACGGCTTTCGGAGTCCCTGGCTGCTCCTGGGGAGTTGCTCTGCCTTCTGCCTCGGTCGTCCGGCCTGCGCCGGCTGGGAGCCTCTGCAAAGCTAAGTTACCCGCCTTTTGTTGCGACGCGGGCCCCGGAGGACTGAAATCAAACGCGTGGCTTCTGTGGAGGGAGAGGGAGAGAGGCGGCTAATGAGCAGCTGTGCACATCCCAAGTCCTGGGGGTTAATTCCCAAAGAGCCGGATCAGAAACATGCCTAAAAGCCCAGTTTGATAAATTTCCAGGACGCCAACCCCGAGTGGAGCTAGGAGAGCTTGAAAGGAGGCGAGGTGATTGATGTGTTCCTCTTTGTTTTCACTGCAGCTGTGGCTGGGACGCGGCCGGGATGTGGCTGGGATGTGGCTGGGACGTGGCTGGGGGCGTGGCTGGGGCGTGGCTGGACGTGGCTGGGCGCACGGCTGAGGGCGTGGCTGGGGGCGTGGTTGGGGCGTGGCTGGGACGTGGGTGAGACGTGGCTAGGGATGTAGCTGGGGATGTGGCTGGAACATCGCTGGGCCGTGGCTGGCACGTGGCTGGGGGCATGGCTGGGCGTGGCTGGAACGTCGCTGGGAAGGTCTGGGATGTGGCTGGGGCGTGGCTGGGGGCGTGGTTGGGGCGTGGCTGGGACGTGGCTGGGACGGCCTTTGCAGAACTATCTCTCCTCCATTCTTCATCCTCACTCCGTCCGCCTTCATCTCCACCTGACCCCCGCCCCCCCCCCACCCCGGGACGCTGACCCCTGAATTCCAGGATGGGCGCACTCAGCAAGGTCATCCTTCGTGTCAGTGCCCATCCTGAATCCACGGCCCAGGAGCCCGGGGAGCTGACCCCAGTGCGGCCTGGCTGGACCGCCAGGAGGTGTGGGGACAGGCTGCCCACCGTGGAATCAGGGCTGCAGCGCTGAGCAGCGGTCACGGCCGGCACCCCGTGGGCCCTGGGCCCAGGCACGCCCCGGGGGTGGCAGGAGGTGCTGGTGCCGTCGGAGCCCCTGGGGTTCCGTCTCCGAGCTCCCCCAGAGAAACCGGGGCCAGGACAGAAAGCCTTTCAGAATCCTGGAGGCCTCTCCGCTCCCTGAACCCCTCGTCCACGTCCCGCTTTCCGGTGTCTGCGTCCCCACAGACCCGTGCTCTCCCTCCAGGATGCCTTGAAACCCAAACAAACAAGACAGCTTCTCCCTGGTCCCGAGCCCTGGCGTTCCTGTCCTCGTTAATATTCTTCCCTTTGTGCTAAGTCTGTTTCACGAAACAACACAAATCGGCCCGCCAGCCCCAGCAGCCTCCTGGGAGGGCGCGGGAGGAAGAGCCAGCGGGCAAGCCGGCTCTTGGAGCCTCCTGAGAAGCCGGGGCGGCGGGAAGGGGGGCTGGATGGGGGCCACGCTCATGGGGTGGGGGGTCGGGCAGCAGCTGGTGGTATTGGCCGGACAGGTCACAGCAGGGATCCGGGCAGGAACTGTGGCCTCCCCGCCCTCTGCTACCAGGGCCCCCCTCCCTTCCTCTCTCTCTCCTCTTGCCCCTGCAGACAAGGCCGCTCCCAGGCCTGCCCCTCTCCTTTCTTGTGGCCTCTCAGGTCCAGGGGCCAGGCTGGTACTCCCAGGCCAACGGTGGGTGCCGCCCGGCCCTACTGGGGACGGAGGGGATTAAGTCAGGCAGTCCAGGGGTTCCATTCCCAGCCTCACCATCTGTCCACGGAGGATGAGCAGAAGGGAGGAGAGAGAGGGGGAGGCTTGCAGCCAGGCCAACCCGCCCCCACCCGGTCTCTCTAGAGGTGCCCCCCAAGATCTAAACAACCCAGGTCCGCACCTGCAAAAGATGCCGTCCACACACCGCCGGGCCGAGCCACCGGGGGGCCACCCTGTGCCCACCCACATGGAGGGGACCCAGCCCCAGCCTGTCCCTGTGCCCCTCACCCCCAGCCTCCCACCACCTGCGGCTCTCCTCCCCATCACCAACCGCCCCTGCTGCGCCCTTGCCTCCAGATGGTCCCCCGGGTCTGTCGTCCCCAAAGCACAGCTTTTGAAACATACATCTCAGCCCCGTCTGCTGTTGTCACTGCTGCGATCATCTCACCCAAGGCGTGTTTACTTATCTGCTTATTTATTTATCTGGGAAGACACCGGCGGCAGGGGCTTCTTGGCCCCTCCCGGCTGCCCACAGAACGTGTGGACAGATGCTCTGTCCCTCCTCCACAGACCCAGCAAAGCCCCGTCTGGCTGTGGACCTGGGCAAGCCCCGCCCCCTGTCGGTCCTCAGTTTCCCCAGCTGTAAGCTGAGGGGGTGGGGCTAACTGAACTCATCAGACCTCCTCCCCCGATCCTGATTTTGACACTTTGGTCAGCAGCTGGCTCTGTGCCCATCCCTTCAGGTGTTCAGGGTGTGAGCCCTGTGCCAGCTGATAGTGCCCCCCAAATTCATGTCCATCTGGAGTCTAGAGAGTGACCTTATCCATCCCAGATCGGGGCAGGCCCTGCATCCGAAGACTGGTGTCCTTACAAGAAGGTAGGGGACGCAGACACAGAGCGACAGGCATGTGATGACAGAGGCAGAGAAGGAAGGCAGGCGGCCACAGGCCCAGGAAGAGACAAGAAGACTCCTCCCCGGGAACCTCCGGAGGGGACACCGTGATCTCCAGAATGGGGGAGCCACCCCCCATCACGGGTGCTAAGGGAAACCCAGAAAGACTACCATCGGGAGAGCCACCGTGTCCCCCACCTGTGCACAGAGGGGCCCCACTGCAGATGGCTAGTGAGCAGGAGGCGCCCACCCCCCGCTGGGTGTCGGGACAGGCTCCCTCGAGGAGGCCACTTTGTCACAGCTGCTCAGTCCCACGCCATGAGTGTGTTTTGTCATCCCCTGAAGGGGAAGGTCACTTGTTCTGGCCCTGGCGCCTGTGTAGGGGCTTCGAGGAAACAGGGAGACACTCCTTGGCTAATTCACGCCTCCCAGCAGGTGGCTTTGAGCCCTCCTGCCTGGGCTCGCCTTGGGTTGCGTCCAAGCACCTTCCTTCTCTGTCTGTGGGTCCGCTGAGCAGTGACTCCGTGCCAGACAGGGGTGAGGACAGGAGAAATGGGAGGGCCACGGCTCCAGTGGAAACGGCAGCCAGCCAGTGTGAGATGAATAAGGGACAGCAGACCCCCAGGACTCACAGATCATTTATTCACTCCTTCATCAAACACTTGGTGGGGGCTCTTGATGGGTTTGTGCTGAATCCTGGGACACGGCCCCTGCCCTGGGCTAAGGGACATCTATCCAGACCCGTGAAACGCCGAACGTGGTGGGGGGAGGGGTGTCTGCCTCCACCCTCGTGTCCGGGACAGACCTTGTGGGCTGAGGGGGAGGGATGGGTGGTGGAAGGCAGGAGGTGTGCAGAGACCCAGAGGCACGTGCGCTGAGCCATGCCGTGGTGTGTGTGCAGCAGCAGCAGGAGGGAGGGGACGCCAGGCCGTGAGCCCCACGCGGCAGATGTCCCTGGAGGTGGAGCTCGGGGGCCCGTTCGGTCCTGAGCAGATGAGGGGCCGCAGACAAGAGAGGCTCCCCTAGGAATGTGTTTGATTGCCCCGTGGGGACAGAGTGGGGGCAAGACTGAGGTATGGTGACGAGGCAGGCATCATTGGTGTCCTCCAGGCAGAAAAGGGACAAGGGATGAGACAGCGGAGTGACCACTGAGCACCAGAGCTTGGAGATGGCAGCGTGGGATGGAGCGGCTTGGCGGGTGGCGAGCAGGTGAGAGCACATGGGAGGGGTCTGGGGGAGATGGTGCCTCCCCGAGTCCTGCTGGGGTGCCCTCCTGCGCCCCCACAGCCCCGAGCCCGCACCGAGTGCTTGGCATCACTGTGGCCAAGACAGATCCGGGCACCACCCTTGGGCTGCAAGGCTGCTGGGTGTTGGCATCATGGGGTCTGCCTGTGCCTGCGGAGGGGGCATTCTGCAGCCAAGGCGGCCAAAGGCACTAAAGCAACGGGCCTCCCTGGCGGCGGGTGACTGCCTCTGTTCCAGCGATTGCTACCTTCCAGAAATGCCCCCAAATGTAGCTCAATGCAGGTTCTGCATGGCCAGCTGTGGTCTAGCGATCATTAATATTAATACCATTCATTAATATTGATAATGTCAAATGGGCTGCAGCTCAAGTTATTCTCAGAAGCACCCCGAGGGCCACCCTGCTACTCAGATCAGGAAGCCGGGCTGTTTGCCTACGTCACTCGGGTCTGTGGGCAGAGCTGAGGTCCACACTCTGATCTGTGTGGCCTGGAAACTGCAGCTGTCCCCTAAACTCCGCCCTTCCCCCCCAACTAGAGTTGCCCCGCCCCCTAGACTCTGCCCCACCCCCCTAGATTCCTTCCTATCCCCTAGACTCTGCCCCACCCTCTAGACTCCTCCCTGCTCCCTAGACTCCCCCCCACCTCCTAGACTCCGCCCCACTCCTTAGACTCCGCCCTGGCCCCTAGACTCCACCCCACGCCCTAGACTCCGCCCCACACCCTAGACTTTTTCCAGCTCCCTAGACTCCGCCCCACCCCCAGACTCCTTCCTGCTCCCTAGACTCCGCCCCACCCCCTAGACTCCGCCCTGGCCCTTAGACTCTGCCCCATCCCCTGGACTCCTTCCTGCTCCCTGGACTCCGCCCCACCCCCAGACTCCGCCCTGGCCCCTAGACTCCACCCCACGCCCTAGGCTCCGCCCCACACCCTAGACTTTTTCCAGCTCCCTAGACTCCGCCCCACCCCCTAGACTCCGCCCTGGCCCTCAGACTCCGCCCCATCCCCTGGACTCCTTCCTGCTCCCTAGACTCCGCCCCACCCCCAGACTCCTCCCTGCCCCCTAGACTCCACCCCACCCCTAGACTCTGCCCAATCCCCTAGACTCCTTCCTGCTCCCTAGAGTCCACCCCATCTCCTAGACTCCGCCCCACTCCTTAGACTCCGCCCTGGCCCTTAGACTCCGCCCCATCCCCTGGACTCCTTCCTGCTCCCTAGACTCTGCCCCGCCCCAAGGTGCTCCCACTGCGGCCCCCTGGCACTCTTGGGCTCTGCAGATACTTTTCATTTCAGCTCCGTCAGAGGCGTGAGGGCCCTTCATGCAACGTGTTGGTGAGCAGGGACAGCGGGGGCGCCTGGCCTGATCGGTCTGGGGTGGGGGACGTCTCCGAAGCTGCGGGAGAACCATCCATCACCCGCCCGGGAGACCTGCAGAGCCCCGGTGTGACGGCCGCCTGGCAAAACAGGGTTCAAATCAAGAAACTGAGCGAAAAGAGCCTTCACTTTGGAGTGAAGGAGTGAAGGAGAAGATCGTTTTCTAAAAGCTAATAACTCTTTGAGACCAGAAGAGTGCCTCCCCTTAGCTCACATGAGACGTCATGAAACACACTAGCTGAATTATAGGAACTTTCTAGATCACAGAAGGGGAAAAAGCCCCATCCCCAGAAAGGAAACCACGCGCCGCCTGAAACGTCGCTGAGTCCCGGCTGGGGAAGTGTGAGCCCGCACCCGCCCCGGGCCTGCTGGGCGCTCGGGCTGTCCTGAGCAGAGCCACCACGAAGGCAGAGGTCCGGACCAGGCAGAGGGTGGCCAGCCGTCAGCTGTCCTGGAGTCCATTTCAGCCGAAGCAAGAGGTGGGTAGGCTAGGTCACCGGGCCTGGAGTCAGTCCGAAAGACCAAGCTGGGGAGGGGGCCCGAGGGCGCCATCCAGCTGCTGCTGCTGATCTGGAGAGGCACTGCGGAGCCAGGCTGCTGCCACAGGTCCTTCACCGTGCTACCCTCGTGCCGAGCCACGGAGGTGACCTGAAGGGGGACCCACAGGTGTAGCGGGTGTGGGTCCCTCTTCAGGCTTGGGCTCTGAGAAATGACGTGCCTGGTTTTGCTGAGCCAAAGGGAGCGAACAGGGGCCTCCCTGGAAGCCGTGCCCGCGGGCTCTGGATGGATGAGTTCGGGGCTCTCAGGTTTTCGAGCTGTCCTGGCAGGCGGGGTCCTACTGAGGTCAAGGTCAGCATTTGGGACCCCAGAGAGGACAGTTTGTGGGCATGGAGTGCAGTGCTGGGTACATGGGGCGGAGGGGGCGTCACCTGCCAGAGATGGGCCACAGACGATGTAGAGCTGGCTAGAAATAAGTCACCTGGCAAGATTCACCCGCTGCCCTGGTAAGGAGTAAGCACCCCGTCACTTGAGGTATTCAAGTGAGCACGGTAGTCATGAAGGAACTGTGGACGAGTCGTTGGAGAGGAGAGCTGCAAGGGACCTCAGGGATCATTTGTCTCACTCCGTGATTTCCCTGAAGAGGAACCGCATTGGGGAAAGTCAAGGTATTGGCCTACTGGCAGGACAGTGGCAAATACGGGCCTGGGGGTGCTTCTAGAGTCTCCCTTGTCCTGATGCAGGAGGCCCACACCTGCAAATGAAGTGTAAATCTTAACCTCTGACTGTAGGGCTCGCTGCTGGCCACTGCTACCCCCCCCCCCCACCACCCCTGTCCCAGGCTCCCGTCATCCCTGCACAGCCCTGGGAGCAGGCCATTTCCTGACAACAGCTGGAGTGTCCCCACCTTCATCATGAGCCCCTAGGTTCGGGCCTCAGTTCTCTTGATTTCAGGAGGATATGAAAGTCCAGGCCAGGAACCCAGAGCCAACCGTCCACAGGAGGTTAAAGGTGGGGTCTGGCTGCCCCCAGGGAGGGGTGAGGAAGGGGAGGTGCCCTGAGCAGGGAGGGAGGGTGACCTTGTGCTGGAAGCCCAAGGAGGGGCAGCAGGAGGGGTGGGGACTGGGAGAGAGTGCCAAGTTCCCAGGCCGGGCTGGGTGGCCTAGGGGGGGGACCGCAAGGAGGAGGAGGAAGAAAGGCCACTATAGGAAGCTGGGCTGGGGTCTGAGCCGCTGGTGGGGGGCAGGGAGACAGCACGAGGACAGAACTGGGGGCTCAAGGGGGGGGATGGGGGCGGCCGAGAGTAGAAGCAGATTGGCCAGGACGCCTACAGGGCATCGGTACCAGGACGCACACTTGGGAGAGAGACACCATGGGCTACCTGTCCTCCTAGGAGTTTTACAATGACCTCCCCCCCTCCACAAACACGCATAAACCTCCAGATTTCTTCCTCAAGTACCAAACTTCCCTGGCCGAGGCCCAAGAGTGCTGGTGGCTTCTCCCCTCCACCCCCATTGTGGCCACTCCTGTACCCCCCGCAGGCTGACATACCCCGCCCGGGGAGCAGCCATGCGGGCAACCGTCCCAGACATGCTCGGCTTGGGGTCGCTAGGTGAAGTGCACGGGTTGGCTCATCTCAGAGCCCCAGGAGAAGCGGAGAGGCAGGCCAGGCGTGAAGCCCTCCACGTACGTGGTGTGTCCAGTAAAGGCACAGGGGACAGCGGCCACGCCTTCCGCAGACGGTGACAGGCTGTTTGCTCCATGGGAAGCAGAGCGAGATTAGATTTGTCCTTGAGAACCCTCCCGCCCAGATCCCCAGGGATGGCGGGCCCTCGGCCGGCTCCCACATCAGGAGCGCTCTGGGCACCTTGGCCACCAGACAGGGCTTTCCTGGAGGATCAACACGCAGGGGGCCCAGGGCTGGGGCCGCTTTGGTAGGGGCTGACCTATCCGCCACATCCAGGTTTGGGTGGGTCTCCGGATCCCCGAGGGAAGCCCTGTCCTACTTGGGAAGAACCCACTGGGGCCCAGAGGCCGCCTCGCCCTCGCCTCTCCCAGCCTGCTGGCCCCTTCCCCCTGGCTGCGGTGTGGGCTGTGCTACCCCGCAGCAGGCGTGGCTCCCGTGGGCCAAGCTTCAAATGTCCACTCAGAGCGTCCCTAGACGGAGCTCCCTAGAGACCGGAGCCACCTTTTGGGTGGCTCTGAAACAGAGACTCGACACCGGTTTGTGCTGGGGTGACAGCCTGCTGGGTCCCGCGCTCTCCCGCGGTGGTTTACGGGCGCCTCCCGCCTGCCGGGCCGTGTTCCCGCACACGGCTCTCCTTGGCGTGGGGGCGACTGCCCCTGGTTCGGCAGGAAGGGCACCGAGATGAAGCCACTGGTCTGCGGTCGCACGTGAGAAAAAGAAGCGCCAGCCTGGAGCCCCGGCCCTGATGTCTGTGCTCCTTCCAATATAGGCTGCCGGAGCCCTGGTAGAGATGACCTTGAACATCCTGGGGGGGTGGGGGGGGGGGGGCCTTGAAAGGAAGGGGAGGATCCAGTGAACCTGAAAGGCCCCGGAGCCTTTAAAATGGATGTCAGAGGCGTGGCTGCTTCACGTGTCTCACAAAGACACCGCCAGTTCTCCAAATAGCCGAGTTCCCCCCGCGAGGATCAGATCCCGGAGACAGTCGGAAAGTAGGACGGGGCAGTGGGGAGTGGCTTTCAGCAGAAGGGTGGCTTGGAAGGCTCTCCCCTTCTGGAGCCACATTGCGAGGGGGCGGTGTCGGCCGGGAGGCGGCTCCGGCAGCTGAGACCGGCTTTATATTTAGGTGGGGTGGGTTGCTGCCTCCTCAGTGTGATTTCACAGGCTCCGGGGGCCCCTTCCAAGCCCCAAAATACCTCCTCCACCTGCCTCTCGGTGCCGGCAGGCACTCTCTCCGATAAGAATGGCTTTCTGTCCCTGGGTTAGAGAGAAAGCCGTCAGGGCTGACGTTGACCTCAAGTCCGCTTTCCATCAGGCCCTCAAGTCCGGATTTTTAGGCTGGGAGGGGCGCTCAAGTCCTGTCCGGGGCGACGGTGCAGATTCCCCTCCTCGGACTCCGTGTCTCCTGTGGGAACAGTAGGGGCTAAAGGCAGTTGCGTCTTAACGGACGCTGAGCTCTGCCCCGAGCCAGGCTCTCTGCCAGATGCTGGGGATGTTCTGGCAGACTCCGCACGTCCCCGCCTGGAAGGGTGCTGCTGTCCGGAGGGAGAGACAGCTCAAAGTGACAGCCTCACCCCTAAATCACTTCTCATCGTGACATGCGAAGAAAGAAAAGTACAATGTGCCACAAGGCACATGACAGGGCATCCCAATTTTCTGTGGTGGCTCCAGAAGGGCGTTTTAGCTGAGGCTCTGTGGGTGAATAGGAGTTCTCTAGGCAATGAATTGGGACGAAGGTTCCAGGCTCATGGGACAGTTCAAGGCAGGAAGAAGCTGGCATGATAAAGAACCCCACGGAAGCCGAGGGGCCCGTCGAGGGGAGGCAAAGTCGGAGCCATGAAGCTGAGGGGAGCACTGGGGGAGCACTGGACCCTCCGTCGGTCCATGCACAGCAGCATCACAGCCAAGGCCCGGGCACCTGACGGGGACCTGCTGCCCGGCCCGCTCCAGCGTCCCATTTCCAGCTGGTCCCCAGGTAATCACGTACACGTTCGCGTCTGAGATGCGCCGCTCCAGGCGGGACAGAGGACAAGGCCTCTTTGCAGAGACAACGGGATCAGCCCGAGAAGGCGACGTGTGCCCGGCTTCCTTCACCCCGCAGGGTCCCCCCAGGCCAGGGGGCGCAGCGCCCAGCTCTGATCGGTGCTTCACAGAGGGTCTGTTCTTGTTTTCCTTTTACTGCAACGAGAGCATCCTCCAGACAGGCTCTTCTGTATCCTTCAGAGAACCTGATTTAATTCCGGGCCCAACAGACACATGTTTAGGACGCACCGTGGTGCAGAAAGCAACAGAGATCCGGCCGCCCGCGGGGCTGCGTGCTCAGATTTCTATGGTTTACTCTTCTGTAAACTTCTTTTTTTTTTTTTCCCCCCTCCTCTGACAATAAAAAGCTTCAGATCATTAGGACAAAAATGTTCCAAGCAGAGTGAAAATTCATTAATTCAGATCCTATCATTTGGGAACGTGGAATATGAAAGCTCTGAGCGCCTGGCTGGATAAACCAGTTTACGATGGAAAACACTGGCAATTTTTAGCTTTCGCGAACGCCCGGACCAGCTGCTTACCCCACCTGCTAACCTTTCGGTGTAAAGTTCTGCGATTACGCCCGCGGAAATGTTCTTCGTTGCCGGGTCGGAGCCCTCTTCCGAGGCGCTCACTCGGTCGGTGAAGGTGTGACCAGCTGGTGTGGGGCTCAGAGCCGACTGGCACCTGGGTCCTTCCTGCGGTGGCCTCTGCACGTCCGGACCCTTGTTAGTGACGGCAAGGTGGCCTTTGCTCTGCCCTGCCACGGTCGGTCACGGCTGCCGCCGTAGGTGGGGGTTGGCCTCAACCCCGAGTACGGCCAGGTGCAGAGGGCGGGGGTCAGTGGGCGGAAAAATCCCTAAGGGGACCTTGCTCGGGTGTCGTCGGGGTGGGTGTTCTGCGAACCTGGCCCACAGGGCTCTTCCCGAGGGCAACCCAGGACTCGGCTGTGCAGGGCGGGGGGATGAGGAACCCAGTGGATCTCAGGGGGGAGGATTCTCACCTCCCTACTTAGCAGGATGCCTCCTGAAACTGGGCTTTGGAAGACAAAGATAGGCCTCGGGGTGAGCCCCGCTGAACAGAGGGCTCAGCAGCCCGTCGGACATCGGGTCAGGGAGGGAGCCCTCGTCAGCCCGTCGTGCTGAGCGGACCGGGCAGGGGAGCCAAGTCGCGAGTCACCAGTCATGAGGCCCGATGCTCACAGACACAGGGCGCGGGAGACGAGAGATCTGGGCAGAGCCCACAGCTGCCGGTTGCGCAGGGACATGGGTCACTTCTCTCTGACCTCAAGTTCTGCGTCTGTAAAGCGGGGACGAGAATTCCAGCCCCTCGGACGTGCAAATGCATGGGAAGCGGGCAAACGGTGTCCTTTACTTGCTGTCAGTGCTGTTGTTACATAAATGGTAAACACGATTTGATTTTGGATCATACAAGTAAAGATGTGTGTAGCTGGACGTTTCTTTTTCTGCCACTCGCTCCAACTAAACCATTAACTACGTACTCGGTGGTGTTTCTCTTTCCAGTCCTGTTTCTATGCATTTATAAATGAGGTCTCTCCGACAGTATGAAGAGGCAAGTTTATTCTTGATGGCTGAGTAGTATGTCATTGGCTTAGAGCAGCTTTTGTCTTTTTTTTTTAAATTTTTAATGTTTATTTATTTTTGAGAGAGAGAGAGAGAGACAGAGCATGAGCAGGGGAGGGGCAGAGAGAGAGGGAGACACAGAATCGGAAGCAGGATCCAGGTTCCGAGCTGTCAGCGCAGAGCCCGACTCGGGACTCGAACTCATGAACCACCAGATCACGACCTGAACTAAAGTCAGATGCTTAGCCGACTGAGCCAGCCAGGTGCCCCGGCTTTTGTCTTTTTATGGATCCATTCCCGTAGTGATGGACATTGGGTTGTTTGGCTTTCTACTTTTGCAAATAATGCTGCAATTTACATCCTTGAACAACCTGTGCGGTAGACAGACTACCGCCCCCCCCCCCCCAAGATGTCCACCTCCTAATCTCCAAAACCTGAGAATTGTCACCTTACGTGGCAAAAGGCATTTTGCAGATGTGATGAGATTAAGGATCTTGAGACAAAGAGGTTACCCTGGATTATCTGCTGGGCCCAATGTAGTCACGAGGGTCCCCACAAGAGTCCTGTCGACACCTTGATTGTAGGCTGCTGAGCTTCATACTGTAAGAGAATAAATTCGTTCTTTTTTAAGCCATTAGGTTTGTAGAAATTTGTTACAGAAGCAACTGGAAACCAATACATCCGTCTTTGGGGACGTGTGTGAATTTCTGTAAGCTAGATTCCTAGAAATGAATTTGTACAATCAAAGGATATGCACACTTACGACTTTTCTTAACGTTGCCAAATGGCCCGATAAACAGAGTTCACAGATGCGCACACAATTACACATCTGGTCTGACTGTTTGCTTCGTCACGCGGGAACCAGATTTGGATATTTTCACTATTTTAAAATTTTCGTCAGTTTAGAGACAAAATGCTATCTCACTAAAGTTTAATTTTAATTTCTTTGAATGATGCTAATCACATATTTCCCCCCCTCTGGAACTCGCCTGTTTACAATTTTTCTTTCGCTTTGTTTGTCATGATATCCTTATTAACTTGTAAGGACTCTTTAGATTTTCTTTTTTTTTTTTTTTAACGTTTATTTATTTTTGAGAGAGAGAGAGACAGAGCATGAGCAGGGGAGGGTCAGAGAGAGAGGGAGACACAGAATCTGAAACAGGCTCCAGGCTCTGAGCAGTCAGCACAGAGCCCGACGCGGGGCTCAAACTCACGGACCACGAGATCGTGACCTGAGCCGAAGTCGGACGCTTAACCGACTGAGCCACCCAGGCGCCCCAGGACTCTGGGATTTCTAAGAATCCTTAGATTCTTGATGACACAATGTGCATTTAGCACCTTTCGAGTGGCATGTGAAGTCGCTACTCTCCACGAGATCCTGGTGGGGTCGGTCCATCAAAGAGCAAGGATGTCGCGGAGGTCTACCGTGACCGTTTGGGCCTCTGTGACGGACGGCAGTTGTTCTCTCCAGATGACGCTTAGAATAAAAAGGGACTAAACACACTTTTGCGTCTGATGCCTAAGTCTTAATAAGAGCACAGTTTGTTCAATTGCCAGACTCCATCTATACGGTTTATATTAAAAAATGTAATTCACGGGGCACCTGGCTGGCTCAGTCGGTTGAGTGTCCAACTCTTGATTTCGGCTCAGGTCAT